>NC_065581.1:57522006-57825822 GCF_024542745.1 Macaca thibetana thibetana | reverse complement strand
AAAAGTACAGATGCCCTATAAGAATCTCTGGAGATAATGAGGTGTAGGCATCTGTTTAAAAGGTCCCAGAATATTCTGATGCAGCAAAGATGACACCACTGAGCTAGCCATTCAGTTCTTCCACTGAGAACTGAATGTACATGAAGAGGGATTTTTTAAAACTATAAGCTTTCAAAAAACACCCCAAGAGGCAAAACCATTTACCATATTTTCTATGTGTCTTTTGCCAAAGTAGATCTGGAACGTCATATAATTTTTTTGTTTAATAACAGTAAGATTTGGAACCCAAGTTCTAGGCTTCCTTTCTGTGTTCATTATGCAAATATTTATAGCCTACCTCTATAAAAATTCAACCAACATTTATCGAGTATCTCTACGCTGAGCATTCTTTTAAGGAATTGACACTAAAAAGTATTAGTAAGATTTGGTCTTTGTGCCCAAGAAGCATATAGTCAGGTGGAAGAGACAGACACATCAACGGATCAATCCAACAAAATAAATACTGTATTAGTGAAATGAATAAAGAACTGAGATCACAGATGGCTGAGCAACCAAACTTATATAGAATAAATCCAGATAGGCTTATCACATAATTGGACATGATATACAATAACCATATTAACTCAGCAATCCCTAGTACTGTATCATTTGTTGGCCATGTATAAACCCCACAGGCAAATAAGAAGAAAACAAAGAAAAAGGTTTTTGGGGGCAGGAGGGGAGTTTGCGAGGCACAGGCAGGTTGATAAGGAGAAAATATAGTTTCAGGGGGTGGCCAAGTGTCAAAAATGTTGATTATGTCAGGTATCAAATGCAATGAACTGCTAAGTACCAATAAATATAAATTATTAGAATTCTTTTATAAGTGGCAATTTGATCCTATTCAAAGGAAAGCCCTTGAAAAGTAACTTTAGAATCCAAGATACCTAGATTCAACAAAGTTAAGCATTGCATGCATAGATATTTCTGTGACCTTTTGCAATTAAACTTTGTTGGATTAAATCCACAGCTAAGGTTTCTGTGGATATCCTGACCCTTTAAAGGCAGAGTAGATATTCTTCAAGACAAGACAGGAAAGTTGTCATAGTGGGACTCTCCTACTGGCTCTTGAAAATGCCACCAAATTATCTGGTGGAGTAAGAAATGTTCCACAGCAACTCTTCAAGGAATCTAAGATCTGCAAAGAGTTAGTAATGAAGAAGCTACCCAATGTTTTGACAAGTCTCCTATGAGGATGCTTCCTTATTAAATATCTACATAGGCTGCACTGATGAATACATAAGTAAACATGAATCCTCTAGATCTCAGTTTAAATTCCATTTCCTTAGAGAAGCTAAGAACCTCAAATAATCTGTTACACACCTCCCGTGGACATATGTACTACTTCATGCAGAACTATTAAATATATAAATGAATAAATGAGTAATATCTAATGAGCTCAGGTATGACCTATATTGCTTATACTCAAATATACTTGTGCCAAAGAAGAAAGACAATGGGCAAAGTAGGCCATTATAAAGTAGGCCATTATGAGGTGATATTAGTATCACTGAAACAAAATTTAATACCTTATATGCTTATTAGCAACGGCATAAAACAGATGTACTTTCTGCCTTAAGGCTTTGGGGAAGCTAGGTAACCTTAGTGTAATTTCTAAAGAATACCTGGCATTTTTAGCCACTGGTCCACACACAGTCTTGCTGCTTCTGTATCAGAATGTCCTCGAATAAATTCCAATTCTTGTAACCCATGAGCATGCTGAAAATCAATTTTTTCCTGAAGACATTAAGAAAAAACTCAATTAAGATTACTAACCTGTTTTCCTTGAGAAAAGGATTTTGACACATTAGTGATCAGAAAATACTGATTACTTTTTATCCCCAGAACTCCACATCTAGAAATTTATGCCAAAGAAATACATCAAAATAAAAATGCATGCTCTAAGATGTGTATACCAGTGTTACTGCACAAAATTCACTACAACCTACATCCCTAACAACAGGGTATTATTTAAATAAATTATGGTATGTACATTTGATGAATGTCATTAAAAACATTAGCCAAATTTTTCAAAGGTGTGGGAATATACTTTTGATATCAAGTAGTTTGCCAAATTGTATTAAACAAATGAGGCAAAATATAAACAAAGAATAATTTCAATCCATATGCAACTATATCTGCAGAGGAAAAAAAAGCCTGAAAATAGATGTATTAAAAGTTATTAAGGCTACTTCTAGGAATTTCCATTTAAAGGATTATTTTCAAACTTTTATGTATTTTTTCAAATTTTCCATATTTAATCTGAAACATACAGAAGGAACCTAAAAAGTATTTGTTCATTGAGTAATATTAATAACATAACTCATCAGCACTTAATATGTGCCAGTATAAAGCATTTGTTGCCATCTAGACCAAGGGTTGACAAACTTTTCCAAAGGGCTAGTTAATATTTCATTACAGCTTTGCAAGCCAGAGTCTTTACTGCCACTACTCAACTCTGCCATTGTAGCAGGAGAGCAGCCACAAACAAAATGTAAACAAGTGAGTGTAGCAGTGTTCCAATAAATCTTTATTTATAGCAGGCAGCAGGCCAATGACAATGCTGAACTAGATGCTCTGTATTGCTAAAAGCCTAATCTTTCTAGTTATATTATCCATAAAACTATTTGTATATTTTCTAATCATGTGTATTAAAATTAACACTTATTGGCCACTAACCATGTGTGAGGCAGTTTTAAAAAGACTTTAGATTTTAGGTATTATTGTTCCCATTTTATGATGAAAAACCTGACGTACAGAGAGGTCAAATAAATTGCCCAAGGATATATAACAATGTCAGAATTCAAACCCTGGCAATCTGATTCTAGACTTCATGCACTAACGAGTATAATCATACTGCCTCTCAAATAGATTTACATGTACTTCAAAAAGAATCACAGTCAGCAACACTGGATTTGTAAGATATAAACCATAATAATGTGTGGCCTACCTATCAGTGTAACAGGGTTTTCTATCAGGAAGGATAAGTGAGGGGAAAGAGTGGATCAAGATTTTAATCTGAAGAAAATCTACATGACATTGTTCAAATTAGAGCCATGGAATACTACTTCTCATGAATGTTAATATGCATTACATGCCTTTTTTTAAATTCTCTGTAATCAAATTAAGTATAGAAACACTAGTTTTAACACAAAAGTTAAAAGGTTACTTTCATGTAGGACTACTAAAGTCCTAAAGTGCTAATGTGCACTGTATTTTTCATACATAGAGTATGCAGTATCCCAACTTCAAAAATCACCAAATACTTTTTTAAAGTGTATCCAACAGGATCACTATACTGAATAACATGCAATAAGAAACAAACAATAGTAAAATCAAAGTTAGCCTATCCAAAGAAAGCAATAGCCCGATAAGATATATCCTAAGCCATCTTATATATTAAATTAGACAATTTATCAAAGTTCCTTGCAATAATCCATTACAATAAAAACCCTTCAATTAAAGTAAAATAATTGAGATTAAATATTACTACATACCAACTACTAGCATACTTATTTTAACAATTTCCAATAATTAAAATTAAATAGGTTTTTTTTTCAAGTTCTCTGGCATTTCTTACAATAGAATTTGAACTCTATGAACATGCATAGTTAATGCTCAAAAAACACTTATTGAAATCATCCTAAAATTAGCCACCCTTTTTATCTATCACAAAGCAACTTTCAAAAACTTCAGGGTTACACCCTTTCTTGCAAGTCGTCTTAACTCCTGGAATATCAATACACAAAGCTGGTAGCTAGTCAAATGGTAAGCACAACACGTGATCTCTGAAAGTGAAGTATCCAGTGAAGATTTTGGGTTTTTTTTGTTTGTTTGTTTTGTTTTTTTGAGACAGTCTTGCTCTATCGCCCAGGCTGGAGTGCACTGGCACGATCTTGGCTCACTGCAACCTCCGCCTCTCAGGTTCAAGCAATTCTCCAGCCTCAGTCTCCCAAGTAGCTGAGATTGCAGGCATGTGCCACCACACCTGGCTAATTTTTTTTTAAATTTTTAGTAGAGACGGGGTTTCACCATGTTGGCCAAGCTTGTCTCGAACTACTGACCTCAGGTGATCTATCCGCCTCGTCCTCCCAAAGTGTTGGAATTATAGGCATGAGCCACCAGGTCTAGCCTCCAGTGAAGATTTTAATGAATATTCCTTTTTTCTTCTTTGAAACCTCTCCAGCACAAAAGTAAGATAACTTACTTTAATAATGAAGACACCAACAATTCACAAAGGCCTACAATAGTTGAAAGACATTTTCTACAGTGTCTAAATTTAGCCAGAATTATCATTCACTAGAATTCTTCAAAAATTATTTCTATTTCAGTTTCATTATCTTCATTTCTGGGTGGTTTTTTTTTTTTGTTGTTGTTGTTGTTGTTTTGTCATCTACTTTTAAAAAATAAGTAATCCATAAAGGGAATCAAGTTAGAAAAACAAAATTATGGCTGGATAGCAAGAAATGAGCTTGCTATGTGAGTCATTTTCTTCCTTAAAGAAGAATGAAATCTAGACAAATTTATTCTTTCCAACTGGTTAAACAAAAAATTCAAAATTTCAAAATTTCTAAAAAGATATTCAATGTAAAGTATTTAATAAAATGAATGACCATTTACATGGGTGGAGGCAGAAACTACCCTTAAGAAAAAACTTAGTTGTCACAGTGACTATACAAGATTCTGGGCTCATCACAAAAACTTTATTATCTATGTAGCCATTAAGATTGCCTGGGAAAAGAAGCTAGCATCACTTAGGAAACCTGAGGGAAAGTAAGACAGTTTGCAAGTAATTCCTCTGTCAAAGAGATATGACACATAAAAAAAATCAAACAACATACTTATAGTTCTGGGGGGGGTGGGCGGGAACTTCCTTAAAATTGAATAGTGTTTCTGCCGGGATAAAAATAATATTTTGTGTGTTTGCATATATGTGTGTGTCTGTGTGCACATATGTATATGTGCAATAAGCATTTTAAACATACAATTAGAATACCATAGTCTAATTTAATTGATATTACATCATAAAGTAAAAGCCCTCAAACTAGCTTATTTCTAAATTTAAACACCATTTTATAACAGATTAGGATGCTACAGAAATACACAAATTATAATAACCAATGGAATAAGGAATCAAAAACATGCATGTTAAAATTACAAAATCATAGTGCTTATTCTGACCTGGGAGAATCTCTAAACTATCCATTCACAGAATGAAACCCAAAGTCTATAAAACTAGTGATCTACTGAAATCTAAACAGCTGCTGGCCAGAGGCATGGTTTAAATTTCTATTTTTGTACTTTAGTATGGAGTTTTTTACCCAACGTATCAACATTCTGCTCCTAAAGGACATTTGTCAGTATTGAGGGAATTCTTTAAGTAATTTCATTTGGGGCCTTCTAAAGCAAGTCAAAGAAAAAATTTATATCATGCAAGATTCTAAAAATGGGCTTCATTTCCACACAGCAGTTCATCTACAAACCTGCTTCAAATTTCTTCCTTTCAGTAATGGATTTAATTTGGAAGGATAAGCTAAAATCTGAGAAAGCAGTCTGGTTCTATCCAGTAGAAAATAATCTTTCAACAGCTTATATCTATAAAAGCCCTGATAAACTCTTTTCACTCTTATAAAATAACCAGAAACTTGTTAACTGCTCATCTGCTTTGAGAAATTCATTATTTTTAATTCTCAAAAATGAAGTCCACTCAGTTAATTCTATTTTTCTTCTTTTCCTATATACAGATAAGAATCCAACAAACTAAAAATAAATGTAAAAAGCTATTATCAATTACTACGAAATTTATGAGCAATCTAGGGTACATGCTGAGCTTTGATTAAATCATTTTTTTTATTAAAGGTTTCTCTTTACAACCTTTATTATAAATAATTTTTAATTACATAAAATACTGATTAAAATAGCCACATACTCTGAATGCTCTATTCTTCTCTTCTTTCTGCTGTTTCTCCACTTCAACATGGCGGGCTAAACGAGCCAGAGTTAAAGCAACTTTATCCTTCTGATGATCAATATGGTCTTTACGTTTAACATTCTCCTATAATACAAAAATAATTTTCATTCCTTTTAATTAACAAAATTAGCATTTGGATAACATACATCCATTCATCAAACAGCTACTATACTAAAGAACCATTTACTTGAGTTATACTTGTAAGAACCTATTTTGTGTATTGTATGTTTTATGTAGTATTTTGTAGGTCTGTCAAGTATCCACCAGCATCTTTGGTTTTCAAGAAGTAGACAAATGAGCTACTAGGACATTTATCATCTTTATTCACTTAAAAGCTGAAGAATAAACTCTTCTTAGATCTGTCAGAGAGGTGGGGTCATCAGGCAAAGCACCAACCCCTAAAATTGGAAAGAGAGAGGCAAATAAACAACATCAACTTACTAAAGGGGAAACCTTCTAGCAGGAACCTCCATAGGAAACTAAACTCTAATGGATGCTTAGCGTTGACAAGCCTGAGAGTTAAAAATTCCTGGGGAGCCAGCCATAGAGGGGCCCTCACATATGATCCTATATTAATAGATGCAGAAAAAGCATTTAACAAAATCCAGCACCCACTCATGATAAAAACTCTCAGCAAAGAAAGAAGGGAACTTTCTTCAATTGTAAAGATCATCTACAAAAAACCTACAGCTAACACCACCATTTAATGATGAGAAACAGTAAGTCTTCACACTAAGATAAGGAACAAGGCAAGGATATCCCCTCTTGCCACTCGCAACATTGTACTAAAAGTCCTAGCCATTTAATGAAGTAAGATGAGAAAAAGAAATAAAAGGTATACAGATTGCAAAGGAAGAAATAAAACTTTTAGTTTGCATCCATGTAGAAAATCCAAAATAATTAACAGAATCATTCCTGGAACTAATAAGCAATTATAGCAAGGTTGCAGGATACAAGGTTAATACACAAGTCAACTGATTTCATATATATCAGCAATGAACAAGTGGAATTTGAAATTAAAAAATCACCACTTACATTAGTACTCCCTCCAGATGAAATACTTAGGTATCATATAACAAAATGTGTACATCTGTATGAAGAAAACTACAAAACTCTGATGAAAGAACTCAAAAAAACTTTTTTTTTTTCATTTTTATTTCACATTCAAGGATACATTTGAGAGTTTGTTACAAGGGTATACTGCATGGTGCCGAACTTTGGGCTTCTACTGATTCCATCACCCACAGAATGAACATAATGTCCAATAGGAAGTTTTTCAGCCCTTGTCCCCCTACCCTCTCTCTTTCCTTTTGGAGTTTTGTTCCCAATTTACTCTCCATGTGAACCCAAAATTTAGCTCCCACTTATAAATGACAACATGTGATACTTGTTTTTCCGTTTCTGCATTAGTTTGCTTAGGGTAGCAGCTTCCAGCTGCATCCATGTTGCTGCACCTGTGCAGAATGATTTCGCTCTTTATTATGGCTGTGTAGTATTCCTCAGCGTACATATACCACATTTTCTTTATCCATTCTACTGATGATGGGCACACAGGTAGATTCCATGTCTTTGCTATTGTGAATAGTGTTGCTATGAACATATGAGTACACGTGTCTTTTTGGTGAAATGATTTCTTATTTATTTTTGAAACAGGGTCTCATTTCATCACTCAGACTGGAGTGCTGTGACACAATCACAACTCACTGCAGCCCTGACCTGCCAGACTCAAGCAATCCTCCTGTCTCAGCCTCCTGAGTAGCTGGACTACAGGTGCACACCACCACACCTGGGTAACTTATTTGTAGAGATGGAGGCTTGTTATGTTGCTCAAGCTGGTCTCAAATTCCTAGGCTCAAGTGATCTTCCCACCTCAGCCTCCCAAAATGCTGGGATTACAGGTGTGAGCCACTATGCCCAGCATTTTCCTTTGGATATACACCCAGTAATGGGATTGCTGGGTGGAATCATAGTTCTATTTTTAGTTTTTGAGAAATCTCTGAACTGCTTTCCATAGGAGATGAACTAAGTTGCACGTCCACCAACAGTGTATGTTTCCTTTTCTCTACAACCTTGCCAATATTTTACTTTTTGACTTTTTAGAAATAGCCATTTTGACTGCTGTGAGATGGTATCTGATAGTGATTTTGATTTGCATCTCTCTGATTAGTGATGTTGAACATTTTTTCATGTTTCTTGACTGCTTGTATGTTGTCTTTTGAGAAGTGTCTGTTCATGGCCTTTGCCCACTTTTCAATGGAATTGGTTTTTTTCCTTGTTGATAGATTCTGGATATTAGTCCTTTGTCAGGTGCATACTTTGCAAATATTATCTCCCATTCTGTAGGTTGTCTGTTAGTTCTGTTGATAGTTTCTTTTGCTGTGCAGAAGCTCTTTCGTTTAATTAAGTCCCATTTTTCTATTTTTGATTTTGTTCTGTTTGCTTTTGGGGTCTTCATCATAAATTCTTTGCCTAAGCCAATGTCTAGAAGAGTATTTCCTAGGTTTTCTTCTAGAATTTTTATAGTTTCAGGTCTTACATTCAAGTCTTTAATCCACCGAGTTAATTTTTATATATGGTGAGAGGTCCAATTTTACACTTCTGCATATGGTTAGCCAGTTTTCCCAGCATCATTTATTGAATAGAGTATCCTTTCTTGATTATTTTTGTCGACTTTGTTGAAGATGAGTTGGTGAGTTGGTTGTGCCTGTGCTGCTTTATTCCTGGGTTCCCTAATTTATTCCATTGGTCTGTGTGCCTATTTTTATAATAGTAACATACTGGTTTGGTTACTGTAGCCTTGTAGTATAATTAGACATTAGGTAATGTGATGTCTCTGGCTTTGTTCTTTTTGCTTAGGAATGCCTTGACTATTCAGGCTTTTTGGTTACATATACATTTTGGAATTTTTTTTCTACTTCTGTGAAAAATGACATTAGTAGTTTGATAAGAACAGTGTTAAATCTATAGAAAGCTTTGGACGGAATGGCCATTTTAATGATATTGAGTCTTCCCACCCATGAGCATAGAATGTTTTTCCATTTGCTTGTCATTTATGATTTCTTTCAGCAGTGTTTTGTAGTTTTCCTCATAGAGATCTTTCACACCTTGGTTAGGTGTATTCCTAGGTATTCAACATTTTGTGTGGCTATTGTAAGTGGGGCTGTATTCTCCATTTGGTTTTCAGCTTAACTGTTATTGGTATAAGAGATGACACTGACTTTTGTAGTTGATTTTGTATCAAAGAACCTCTCAAGAAGTGGAGAGATATTTCATGTTCATGGATAGGAGACTCACTATTGTCAAGATGTCAGTTCTCCTAACTTGATCTTTGATCTATATATTCAATGTAATCACAGTCAAAATCCTAACAGATTATTTTGTGTATAATGACAAACTCATTCTGAAGTGTATATGGAAAGGCAAAAAAAAAAAGGCCAACTCAGTACTGAAGGAGAACAAAGTCATACGCCCGACACTAACTGACTTCAAAACTTATTATAAAGCTACAGTAATCAAGACTGTGTGGTACTGTCAAAAGAAGGGACAAACAGACCAATGAAACATAACAAAGAGTCCAGAAATAGACTCACATAAATAAAGTCAACTGATCTATGACAGAGGAGCAAAAACAATACAATGAAGAAAAGACAGTCTTTCTAACAAATGGTGTTTGAACAAGCAGACATCCACATGCAAAAAAAATGAATCTAGACCCTGACCTTACACCCTTCACAAAAATTAACATAACATGAATCACAGGACAAAATACAAGATATAAAACTATAAAACTCCTAAAAGATAACATAGGAGAAAATCTAAATGACCTTGTGCATGACAATGACTTTTTAGATACAGGAGCAAAAGCACGGTCCTTGAAAAAAATAATTGATAAGCTGCACTTCATTAGAACTTAAAACTTCTCTGGAAAAGACAATGTCAAAAAATGAGAACACAAGCCACAGACTGGGAGAATATGTGCAAAAGACACATCTGATAAAGGACTGTAATCCAGTATATACAAAGAACTCTTAAAACTAAACAATAAGAAAATGAAGAAAATGAACAGCCTGCCTTAAAAATGGGGAAATACCTAAATAGACACCTCATCAAAGGAGATATACAGATGAAAAATTAAGCATATGAAAAGATCAACATCATATGTCATTAGGGAAGCATAGATTAAAAAAACAAGACACCAATATACACCTATTAGAATGGCCACATCTAAAACACTGACAACATCAAATGTTAGCAAGGATGTGGAGCAAGAGCCAACTCTCATTTCATTGCTGGTGGGAATGCAAAATGGTAAACACACTTTGAAAAACAGTTTGGCAGTTTCTTACAAAACTAAACATATTGGGCTTCTTGGTAGTTACTCAGATGAACTGAAAACTTACGTCCACACGAGAACCTGCACACAGCTGTTTACAGCAACTTTATCATAAGTGCCAAAACTTGGAAGTAACCAAGATGTCCTTCAATCAGTGAATGGATAAACTTTGGTATATTCAGACAATAGAACATTATTCAATGCTAAAAAGAATTGAGCTATCAAGCTGTGAAAAGACATGGAGGAACCTTAAAAGCACCTTATTACTAAGTGAAAGAAGCCAATTTGAAAAGGCTACATACTGCATGGCCACATATCACAATCTGGAAAAGGCAAAATTACGGTAACTGTAGTAAGATTAGTGATTGACGGGATAGTCAAGGAGGAGGGATAAACTGGCAGGGCACAGAAGATGATACTACAATGACAGATACATGTCAGTATACATTTGTCAAAACCTAGAGAATATATACCACCAAGTGTGAACCCTAATGTAAACTATGAACCCTAATGTAAACCAAGGTCATATTAACATACAGACAAAGTGGACAACTTATAAATTACTGTTTACCTACCACAGGAAAAAAGACAGTAATGACAATTCTCCTCCTACAAAGTTGAAAGAAGGGCTGACATTCATAAATAGAAAGTATATCTTATGCCTAAATTTTTCTGGAGACTAGAAGCACATAATGTGTTAATGGAGGTTCACAGATTGAAACAAATGTATCCTGTGATTTCCAATGAGGATAGTGGAGGTTTCGCATGGAGGGGTGGGAGGGGAGGAGGTAAGTGGACACTGTCTGACTGTACTTTCTGCTCAATTTTACGGTGAACCTAAAACTGTCTTTTAAAAAAGTTTATTTTAAGAAAAGAAAAATAATAGATCTTCCCTGGCTTTTTTTTTCTTTTGAGACGGAGTCTCGCTCTGTCACCCAGGCTGGAGTACAGTGGCGCGATCTCAGCTCACTGCAACTTCCGCCTCCCAGGTTCAAGTGATTCTCCTGCCTCAGCCTCCGAGTAGCTGGGATTACAGGCACGTGTCACCACCCACCTAATTTTTGTATTTTTAGTAGAGATGGGGTTTCTCCATGTTGGCCATTGGCCAGGCTGATCTCAAACTCCTGACCTAAGGTGATCTGCCTGCCTTGGCCTCCCAAAGTGCTGGGATTACAGGCGTGAGCCATCACGCCTGGCCTTCCCTGGCTTCTTCTACCAGAATAATTAGTTACAAACAAAATACCACTCTTTGGGCAAATCAGTCACCTATGTACAACCCAATTTTTATCTAAAGTGGGATAGTGATGCACTAGCCAAGTCAAACAGCAGGTATGACTTCTAGAAGTAGACAGAAGTTATACTGAAGTAAGCATATATAAAAAGGCCAAATTGGTATTTTCAGTATGAGGGTACACCTTTGCAGTAGGGACTGTTTATAGGACCACTTTAGGTAGAAGTAACCCCAGCTCACTTTCTGACCACTTGGGCAGTGTACAGCCTTGCACCCAGGTAGTAAGGTGACATTCTACTAACTTCAAAATATCCTTTTACAAGTTACAAGGCAATGCAGGTCCTCAGAAATGGCAGTCACAGGAAGTTATTTTTCTTAACTTTGATCCCTCAGTACAGGCAAATCTGTCTTATAAGCAAATTAGTGGTCGAGTGTAATAGCTCACACTTGTAATCCCAGCACTTTGGGAGCTGAGGCAGGAGGTTCACTTGAGCACAGGAGTTGGAGACCAGTGTAGCTAAGAGTACATGGCCTCGTCTCTACAAAAAAAATTAAAAACTTAGCTGGGCATGGTGGCATGTGCCTATAGTCTCAGCTACTCAGGAGGCTGAGGCAGGAGGACTGCTTGAGCCCAGGAGATCGAGGCTCCAATGAGCTATGATCCAGCCTGGGTGACAACAAAGCGAGACTCTGTCTTCTAAAAAAAGGGGGGAAAAGGGCAAATTAAATTTACTCCTTGCAAAAACTACAAAATGTAGGTACTACCTTGAGAAGGAAATTTAGTGCAGATCACAAATATAAATTTTAATTTAAAGATGTTAGTAAAATTAAAACATAGGTATAGAGTGTGTTAACTTTCTTGAGACAATACTTTCTAGGTTTTAAACTTTAGCAAAAGTCATGCTTGACCTGGTAAACCAAGGTCACATTAACATACAGGCAAACTGGACAAGGTATAAATTACTGTTTACCTACCCCCCCCAAAAAAAAGACAGTAATGACAATTCTCCTCCTATAAGGTTGAGAGAAGGACTGACATTCCTAAATAGAAAGTATATCTTATGCCTAAAAAAAAAAAATCTGGAGACTACAAGCTGCAGAAAATTTATCAAGATATTTCAAGTTGCTACCCTTACACCAAACAAAATATTTCCTACTCAAACATTAAGTCACTTATGCAGCCATGTGGGTGTGAGGATAGGAAATCAAGGGATTTTTTGGTCTCTCTGAAACTCCTGTGTCACAACAACAATGTGAATATTCTAGGGACAGGAAGAGGGTCATGTTTTAGATAAATTTAGATAATCCTAACTCAGGAAGAACTGTCCTTGAACTGATGTTTCCACTATCATTTTACTTTGTTCTAGGCCATAATAAAACCATTTTAAGTTACTTTTGAAGTTACAGTCATTCGGAAAAGCTTTACATAATATTTATTCTTCTTAATGGTTACTTTAAAGCATACTTAATGATTCTGATGCAGTACTTTTCATTGACTTTTGCATATACTCTTGATGCAAAGGTCAATGAAAATTAAATATAGAAACACAGCAATTATATATCCAGTAGGAAAAAATTTCAGTAATCCACTAGTCATGTAAGTATGTTCTTAAAACTTTACTCCCTTCGAATTATACTCACGTGCTATCAAAACATACAACACCAGGAAGAGAAGTTGTTTAGCCATTTAAACATTCATTTGGATCTCTTCAACTTCACTCTAAAATTAATCACTAGCTTAACATCACCTTTTAGAGGTTTTAAAACCTGTTGGCATTGTCATTATTTACTATAATTGTTTTTCTTATATTTAGCTATTAGTAGCCTACATATTTTATTTAATGACAAGTTGAGCTTCCCTAATCCAAAAATCTGGAAAAAAAATGCTCTAAAATCCAAAACTTTTTGAGTGCCCGTATAAAGCCCAAAAGAAACATTCCTTGGAGCATTTCAGACTTCAGATTTTCACATCAGGGATGCTCAACCAAAAGCTATAATGCAAATATTCCAAAATCCAAAAATATCTAAAATCCAAACACTTCTGGTTCCAAGCATTTCAGATAAAGGACACTCAATTTGTACATGGTTATGTCTCAATGAATTGCCTCTGTTATTCCCTACTAATTCTGCTGATCTGTTTCTTCTCTTTCACAACACTGAAGGGCTGAAAAGACCCACAAGCCCTAATGCTGAAAACAAAAGACATCTTAGAATTGACTCTGGGCTTTCTTCTTCCCACTGAGGAGAAAGTTTCTCTGATTTTTTTTTTTTTTTCCTTTAGCGATAAGGTCCTCTGGCGGGACTCAAACTCCTGGGCTCAAGCAATCCTCCCACCTCATCCTACAGAGTAGCTGGGCCTATAGGTACATGCAACCGTGCCAGGTTCTATTTTCTTCTTAAAAAGGAAGAAAAAAAGGAACTCTGGCTACCAATATTGAAAACATATTGAGGGGAAATCTGCTAGGGGTAGAGGAAAAGAAATGGTAATAGAGAAAGCAAGTGTTTCAACTAAAATCTGCCAATTTTGAAGCTAGCACTTTAAAACTGAGAAAACGGATGTATTAAAGAAAGATGTTTTAAACTGGGAAAAGATTAGGTAGATGAGGCAGACTCTATTAGTCATATGATTTCTTTTTTTTTTTTTTTTGAGACGGAGTCTCACTTTGTCACCCAGGCTAGAGTGCAGTGGTGTGATCTCGGCTCACTGCAACTTTTGCCTCCTGAATTCAAGCGATTCTCCTGCCTCAGTCTCCCGAGTACCTGGGACTACAAATGTGTGTCACCACGCCCAGCTAATTTTTGCGTTTTAAGTAGAGATGGGGTTTCACCATGTTGGCCAGGCTGGTCTCAAACTCCTGACCTCTAGTGATCTGCCAGCCTCAGCCTTCCAAAGTGCTGGGATTACAGGTATGAGCCACAGCACCCAGCCCATACAATATTTTTTCACTACAAATCTTGGGTATGGGGGTCAAGGTAGCTGGTTAAAGGGGTCACTCAATTCTTAGCACTGCGAATTTCTACCATTTCCCTAATGCCACAATGCTGAAGTGTAATTTAATGTGAAACTGTAAAATTCCAGACTGCTTTCCTTAGGCTGGGTTTGCCATCTCCCACAAAGCCTGTAACTTGATTATCACTTAGGTCTTTGGAGCTTTTCTAAGAAAGATAAGGCTTTCAGACATAACCTGAATTCAATTCTCAAGCTAAAATTGAATTGGCTCGGATCCATAGCAAAAATCATTTTTTTTAAGTTTCATTTTGAGTATTAGCAGCTATAGGATCTTCAGGGTTATCCTCCTTGAAGTACTTCCTGTGGTCACCCTTCTTTAAAGACCTTAAAGACTAATATCTTTAAATAAAACACATAATATTAAAGGGTCCATACTGACAGTTAATAAGCTATCAATGTTAGCCAATCGGTGTTGGGGAGAAGTATAGGAAAGCCTTAAGAAAAATATTGGGGAAATTGGGGGTCTTCTGTTTGCCAATACTTCAGATCAATCTCTGCATCAATTTTCTTCCAAACCCACAATTGCATAGAATTAAGGAGGATGTAAAGCCAGAAGAAGCTTAAAGGCAGATTCTGGTTCAGTTACTATGAAATTCTTACATTCTCAAATATACTTCTTTACATTTTTATCTAAAATTTTAGATAAAACATGCACAGAGCAAATTTCGATTGTATCCTATAAATGATAACCATATTCAGGATACTGGTTATACCTGAGGACACATCTCCATGAAAGTTAAGCATATACAGGTAAAGCAACACTTCTAAAGAACAATGTTTATCTTTTAATGTGCCCTGGTAGAGTTACAGCAAAAAGTCCAAGTCTAGAAATGACAACCTGACACAAAATCCCATAATCAATGAAATGATAATATTAAACTTACATTTCAACATATCTTCCCTATTAGTACTAATAGATCAACCAATTAATTTTTTTTTTTCTGACAGGATCTCACTTTGTTACCCAGGCTAGAGGGTTACCATAGCTCACTGCAGCCTCAACCTCCTGGGCTCACTTAAGCAATCCTCTCACTTCGGCCTCCTGAGTAGCTGGGCCTACAGGCAGGTACCAGCACGCCCAGCAAGTTATTCTTATTTTTTGTGAAGACAGAGTCTTGCAGTATTGCCCAAGCTGGTCCTGGCCTCAAGCAATCCTCCCATCTAGGCCTCCCAAAGTGCGAGGACTACAGGCATGAGCCACTGTGCCAAGCAACACTTGTAGTTTTTAAGTGAAAATGATCCTGTAAATATATATATTAATAAAATCTAGAAGGCTATATAAATCAAAGTGTTAAATAGTGGTTATTTCTGTCTCGAGGCTTTTTTCTTTTTTTACATTTATCTTCTAATTATTCTACAATCAGCATATGTAATAAAATTGTTAACAAATTTTAATTATGAATGAAGAAGACAAAAATGTTAAGGATCTCGGTCTTTTGTTTGGGAACATAATGGTCTTGCTTTAAATCACTAATTTTGCCTTATAAAAATATGTTTAATATCTATCCTACACAAATATAGACAGAAATGCTGCATCTAGAAGGGACATAATCTATTAGTAAATTGTATGTAACTTTTCTCAGATTTTTGTCCCTAGATGTATAATATTGGGTTACATTATTTTCCAAATCCAACAGAAACATATTAATCAAGAATTAAGGAAAGTCAGTTTCAGCTCAACAAGCTTAATGGCTACTGGGAAAATACTTTTACACAAATTTCAAGGCAAACATCATTATCACTTAAAGCAAAAAACATTTAGCTCAAACACAAATTTGTATGTTTTTTTACATATATGGTTTTCCTAAAAGCATGTCTGACTCTGCATTTTAAAATGTATTTAAAATACTGATGAAAGTATACAGTCAAATTAAAAGCTGAAACTTAAAAATATATGCTTATTCAGCTCACTTAGACCTCACCTTTCTCTATTATTGTTTGGAATGTAAATATAGAAAGCAGGATTCTTAGTTTTTCCAGTCACGAAGATAAGTTCTCTCAGGTATGTTTAACAAATGTGCTCAAAAGGAAGCCAATTAAACACCAAAATAAATTTTTAGTACAAGCTAAATTTCTACTTAAGTAACTTCAGATGAATGTACATGACTTCATAACTTTCTCTTAAAATTCATCTACAAATGCTTCTTTCTTGAACTCACTCTTGATCCTGAAAATGTAGTATGGTTTAGGAAGCTAAATGCCAGACAGAACTGGCTCTAAACTGTTTTATAAAAAAATTTTTCTTAAAAGATCCATGAGTACATTTTTTACAAATATTAAATTCAGGCAGATCTTTCACTTTATTCTTCACACATCACTCACCGAAAAGTTGAGCCTCTGAGTAACTTACTGTGGTAACTAGCTAAATCAGTTACTTTAAATGTTTGCAAATACCAACTCAAAGGGAATGCGGAATTAATGGAGTGATTTTGCTTTTGCGAAGCAATTTCTAGAACACAATAGTAAAAAGCAGGACTAGGTAAAGAAAATGTAGTACATGTACACAACGGACTACTATATAGCCCAAAAAAAAAAAAGAATGACATCATGTCCTCTGCAGGAACATGGATGGAGCTGGAGGGCTTAGTCAACTAACACAGGAACAGAAAACCAAATACTGCATGTTCTCACTTATAAGTGGGAGCTAAATAATGAGAACCAAAGGGCACAAATACGGGAACAGCAGACATTGGGCCTACATGAGGGAGGAGGGTGGGAGGAGAGAGAGCACCAGAAAAATAACAATCGGTTACCATGCTTGGTACCTGGGTGACAAAATAATCCTGTATCCCAAACCCCCATGACACAAGTTTACCTATAAAACAAACCTGTAAATGTACCCCTGAACCTAAAATAAAGGCTTAAAAAGAAAGAAAGAAAAAAAAACAACAAAAAGCAGGGCTTCACAGAAGAAATTATTTTACAATAGCTCACAGCATTGTACTACTTTGTGGCCTTTTAATGATAAATGACTTATATTTGTAAATCATTATTACTAATTTCTAAAAAGCACTTTAGTTCTTGATGAACCAAAAAGCTTCCATTTCACATTTTCTACAAAATTACTTTAATAGAAATATGAATACATTATGAATATGAAGTCACTAGACCTCTCTATGAAATGGAACAATTTTGCTCCATATACCACACAGGTTGACATAACCTAGGAAGAAAGTATTCTGCAAGAATACTTCCAGAGAAGTGACCACAACAAACCAGTTTCCTATATGACTCATCATAGGCACCTTCTGGGTAATGAAAAAGCTAGTAATAGGAAAAGATGCAATTTGTAGGAGGGAGGAAGGTAAAGAATAAGGTGAGGGGATATACACAAAACAATCCAAGGCAGGTTTATTTACAGTCATAATATCTTCCTGAACATCAGCTGGCACTGATTATCCAGAGGAGTTCCAACTGGAGAGTATTTCTTTCATCATCTCTATCTTATATGTAAGGGACTCCAAGTTCAAAGAAAGCTCAAAGGAACAACCAACTGCAAAAGAATTAACTTTGCACATCATCATCACAGTATCTGACTAGTGCATTTGGTTTGAATAGAAATCCTGCAACGAATGGATTACTTCATGGAAACCCAATTTCAAAGTCTGCTTATTATTGCCCATCCTAAAGCTTCAATCCATGGTTTGGTCTGAAGTTTGCACCACCCCCCAACAAAGTTCTGTTTACCAGAAGCCCCTGCCACTCAACTTATATAACTCAAACTGTATCCCAAATAACACTTTGAAAAGCAATGGTTTTTCTCAAGAATTTTATATGCAAATACAGATAAAGCAGAAGAGATAAACACAGCATAACAGTACAATATTTATTTACCATCTTACCATCTCCAGCAGCAAAGCTTTAGGACCAGGAAACTCTCTTTTTACAAAGCAATCTCCTTCCCACCCCCAATTAGTTGTTTACAAATACAAAGTACACAGGACATCTGCTTTGTATGAACAAATCTTAAAACATACATATAGATATACCCCATTCTGTAAAGTACTTTATTCAGTTAAGAAGGCTAGTCCTACCAAACCTGTTAAAAAAGATTTTCCTATGTTCTCTTTTGAGTAAACTGCCAACATCTCTCTCTACAAAAATCATTTTAGGAAAATGACTTTCATCCTCCTTCAGTACAGGACCAAAAAATAATAGTAACAATGCAACTTAGGAACTTAAGAGAATTTTAAAATATACAGCCAGGCGTGGTGGCTCACACCCATAATCCCAGCACTTTGGGAGGCCAAGGTGGGTGGATCACCTGAGGTCAGGAGTTCGAGACCAGCCTAGCCAACATGGTGAAATCTTATATCTACTAAAAATACAAAAATTAGTTGAGCATGGTGGCGGGCGCCTGCAATCCCAGCTACTCGGGAGGCTGAGGCAAGAGAATCGCTTGAACCTGGGAGGCAGAGGTTGCAGTGAGCCGAGATTACACCACTGACTCTAGCCTCGGCAACAGAGTGAGACTCAGTCTCAAAAAGAAAAAAAAAACAAAACCACACAATAACTCTGAATATGATGTGTGACAAACCAAAAGGGAGTTACAGATTTTTAACCCCCGTGCCACTGTTTCGCCTCTGGCATAGAAGGGGGAAAAAAAAAAAAAAAAGATGAACTGTAAAGAAAATAAAAGTAAAAGTGGGAATGGGGCCTGGTACGGTGGCTCACGCCTGTAATCCCAGTACTTCGGGAGGCCAAAGTGGGCAGATCACTCGAGGTCCGGAGTTCGAGACCAGCCTGGCCAACGTGGCAAAACTCCATCTCTACAAAAAATACAAAAAATTAGCCAGGCATGGTGGCACGTGCCTGTAATCCTAGCTACTTGGGAGGCTGAGGCAGGAGAATCACTTGAACCTGGGAGGTGGAGGTTGCAGTAAACCAAGATGACCCCACTGTACTCCAGCTTGGGAGCCAGAGCAAGACTGTCTCAAAAACAAAAAAAGGAAAAGAAGAAAAAAAAAAAGAAGCTAAAAGGGGCCAACAGCAAGGAAAAAAACTTAAACACGAAGTTGACAAAATGTGTTGGAGCTGCTGGAGATATTACTGTGACAAGGTCTACAACCCAATTTCCTATCTGAATCACCTAGAGAGGGTTCTGGTGATAGGAACCCACTTCCTCCTTCAATACAACACCTCCAAATGCCAATGAGGCAATATTTTTATAAGTATCTTTATTTTCCCCAAGTCCACCTAGAAATCATCTGTAAGTCAAAACACAAGGAAATTAACCACTTTTAGCTACCCTGAGGACACCTTTCCACAGGTGACCCTGAAGTATGCAACCATTTAACTGTGAAGGGATACCACATTCCACTTCAGGGGCATTACCCTGTTCATCCTCAGAGTTGTTCTCTACCAGTGCCTCAGTTCTCTCCGATTGCTTGAGCTGCCCCAGAGCCAAAGGTGCACTGCTGAAAGCCCAGCTTGGGCTCAGTTCCGGGAAAGAATTGTTCTAGATGTACATAATGGACTACGGTACAAACCATCTCCTAGAGAGACAACTCCTACAACCTTACAAGTGATGGCTACACAAACTCAGCACACTTTGAATATGTAGGAACCAGTATATATTCACGGATAATTTATCAACTTCTTTTAGTTTACTCTCCTCCTTTTCTGTTTCCCCTAAAGACTATTTTTCATAATTCTGAAACCAGACACACTCCATTATGTTACCCACACTGTTGCACTCTCCTGCTCCTCCACCTGAATGCCTGGCTCCTGTTTCTCCACCAGGCCAACTAACTCTTGCCTAATTCTCCTCCAAAACTCAGCTCACACACTTGGTAAGAAAAGCTTTCCTCATCCCTCTATATGGCTTTTTTTGTTCCATCACCACAGGCATTCTTCCAAAAAGGACATCTGCTCTTATACTTTATTGGTATTTACTTCTCTTGAGAATATGCCATCTCTTATTAACCCTCAGTATTCTCAGACCTTTCTTAGCACCTGCCTGCACATAGCAGGTACTGAAAAAGATGTCTGACAAACTAAAAGACTGTTTTCAACACAGATATAAAATAACAAAATACCATCTATCAAAAATTGTATACACATACATACACACTCTAGCTCTTCATTCTACATTCTCTTATTATTTTCTTATTGTTTCTTATGAGCATTTCTTAGCTTGTACTTGGGAAAAGAGACTTTTACTTTAAATTACTTTAATAGAAATATGAATACATTATTAGAAAGTCTTCTAATGACTTAGTACACTGTTAGGCTTGTAAGATAGTCTTAAAAAATCATAAAAGGGGGAACATGATCACATGGCATGAAATGAATATTTACATGCTGTTAGATACATTTTAAAAGGTATGTATCTATAGTTAATACCATAGAACACCATATCCAACATGAATAGAAACAGCACAATTACTTAAAAAAGGAAATCTGTATCAGCTTTAGTGTTTTCAAAGTACTTTTGGATATTAACTCATTTGAGAGTAGGAAAACTGAGGCTCAGAAAATAAGTGACTTGCTAATACTGAGGGTCAAGGTCTTTGCAATTCAAATACCATGTGCTTTTTGCACCATTCCTTTTTCCTTCCATTAAGCCAATATCCTCAAAATGCCAGTTAAAAAAAAAATTAAGTGTCTATATGAAACAAAATGAATGTAATAAACAACACAGAACAAAGAAAAAACACAAGCAATACGATTAACATAATCAGTGCTGAAAATGAATGGAAACAGAAACCAATGACTATGAATCAAGAATAATCTCAGTCCAGCACAGTGAAATCTCAATGGGAGAACTAAGAGGATAGGGTTCCTGATCTGACAAGTGAAATAATCAGGAATCAGTTAATATACGACATCAAATACTTTAGTGGAGTGACAGCAAAGTCATAAAGTTCAGAAAAGAAAAAGATTTGTGTATGTGAAATGAGTTTGCCATAGAAGTAAAACTTGAATGGGGCTTTGAGAAACACATGGAGGCAGCCTAGTATAATGTTGAATTGAGACTGGAAAAAGTCTATATTTAAAACTCAGTTCTACTACCTGAGCAAGTTGCTTAATGACTCTTAAGTTTCAGTTTTTCATCTGCAAAATAAGAAGGAATTTCTCTCTCAAGAGTGCCTTGCAACCAGCACAGAGCCTGTACAGAGACTATACAAATGCAGATTCTTTCTTCTACTGTCTTCCCAGGCAGGAAGATGACAATTAGACACAAGGATATCAACATGCTTCCAAACCCTGTCAGAACATATAGAAGCTGTTCCAAGCCATTAAAGAAAGATCAATACACAGGCCCTCTGTCCCAAGAATCTAAATGAAACTATTTATATAACTAGATTCTAATGAAGGCAAAAAGGAACTGGCTGCATACCTAACAGTAGTTAAATGTAAATTAAATATGTAAAAAAAAAATGAGTTGAAAACTGTGCTTAGTGACTTGGGGAAACATTTTTATTTCATCATCCACATCACTGTTACCTCACCAATCAAAAGAGGTATTAAGGGACCACAACATGATAGTTATTTAACACATTACTACATTTATAAATAAAGGTAGTATGAAACATAGCCATCACAGATAAAAGTAGGAGTTAACAAGAGGTCTAACTGCAGCCCTTAAAAGTGAATGCTGTGATAGAGCCACTCTTATGGGTAATGAAAGAAAACAGTACTATGATAGCTCATGGAGCAAAGATAGCATATGAACAGGGTTAGTCTTACAAAAGTACTACTAACTGAACACAATTCTTGAAGCACTTAAAGTCCAAGTAGAACTTAAAAATATCACCAAATATAGGCCGGGTGCTGTGGCTCACGCCTGTAATGCCAGCACTTTGGGAAGACGAGGTGGGCGGATCACGAGGTCAGGAGATTGAGACCATCCTAGCTAATACGGTGAAACCCCATCTCTACTAAAAATACAAAAATTAGCCAGGCATGGTGGCGGGTGCCTGTAGTCCCAGCTACTCAGGAGGCTGAGGCAGGAGAATGGCGTGAACCCAGAAGGCAGAGCCTGCAGGAAGCCATGATCGCGCCACTGCACTCCAGCCTGGGTGACAGTGAAACTCCGTCTCAAAAAAAAAAAAAAAAAAAAAAAAAAAAAAAAATCATCAAATATAAACTATTTACCTTCATGTTACCAAAGGAATATACTCAGGAATACAGAAAGCAATACGACTTGAGAGATCTCCAAAACAATACAACTTGAGAGATCTCCAAAGTCCCAAAAGAAAATACAGACAACCTGAAAATTCTTACTGAATTCTTGACAAGGTATCACAAAACCCAACACACCATTTGAAATAGGTTACCTCAACCAGTAAAGCCCTTAACGGGTTAACTTTAAGATATATCAGGGCTGTATTATATATAATAAATCCATGGGGATGGGCTTCCAAATTTTTATAAGATACCTCTAACCATAAACTATATATAATAAATGTGTGTGAACATGTAGAAATGAGAAAATAATACTACCATTAAACAAGGTAGCACTAAAAGTTGATTTAAGTTCAAAAATCAAAGTAGTTTGAGATACTGGACTGGCTATTTTTTTTTTTAAGTGACATTAGAAGAAACTAGAATATCTCTTCTACTAATGCTTTAAAGACATGGTATTTAAATATACAAACACAAAGCCACATCAAAATCTTGTCTAGTATACACTGATAGAATAAAAAATATCACCTACATCAAAGAGATTATGGGAAGATCAGACATCCTTTCAGAAAGAGGCGTTGAATACAGAAGAAAAGATCAATACAAAGAATAACTGATATGCTAACAACATCAAAAGGACATGGTTGGACTGTGACCACTTTCAGATATATCCCACAGGAAGCCAACAAAATTTCCAGTAATAAGTTATCTCAATGGTACCAAACACTACTAAAGTTTTCATTACAACAAAAAACAAGTAAATGAAAAGACAAAGAAGTAAAAAATATTCCACTAGTAAGAGAAGATTTAATAAAACAATATTCTGCTCATCCAGGAAGGGAAATTTCATAAAATAATATTTTAATATTTTATAAAACTCAATATATCTGGAAAAATAATAAAAAGATTTGCATTCAATACAATAATCACCAGTTTACTGATAACTTCCACCTATATATTTTCTTAGGTAAAAAATAAAGACTGGTTTGTGTATCTACTATGATAAACCATACAGAATTGATCTAGTCAATTGAATCACATGCATAAGATGCATACAGATGAGACAATCAATTATTGGACTAGCCACTAACATTAAATACAGAATGAGAAATTCCAAAAGACAAGAGAACCTAAACAGTGCGAGACTGCGGCAAAATACGCCTCACATTAAAAAAAAAAAAAAAAGATTTCACAGCCAGGCACGGTGGCTCACACCTGTAATCCCAGCACTTTGGGAGGTCAAGGCAGGCAGATCACTTGAGGTCAGGAGTTTGAGACCAGCCTGACCAACATAGAGAAACCCCATCTCTACTAAAAATACAAAATTAGCTGGGCATAGTGACGCATGCCTGTAATCCCAGCTATTCGGCAGGCTGAGACAGGAGAATTGCTTCAACCCGGGAGGTGGGGGTTGCAGTGAGCCGAGATCACGCCATCGCACTCCAGCCTGGGCAACAAGAGCGAAACTCCGTTTCAAAAAAAAAAAAAAAAAAAAGATTTCACTTATTGCAATCTTTAAACTACTTCTACAAATATCTAATCCATAATTTCAAACCTTCATCAGAATCCCAGTCAACTAGTTATATCTTTAAGAATAATGAATGTCATGTCCATCCACATCAGTATCCAATTTTACCAAAGGGATTCTGGAATGTGTCTTTTTCAACCTCCTTGTTTACAGTACCTGAGAGGTTATCCTGGATGTATCAGGTCCTTAAGGACATTATCAATCAGGTCACTTAGGTATCACTCAGTAAATTATTAGTGTAGTACTAATAAAGCATACTAAATAGTGTCCAAGTAGCCTGAAAGAGTTTATGCTCCCTTCAAAATGTCATTTTGAGGGTTAAATAAATGGAATTATACTGATAAAGAAGCTGTCACACAGTTTAAAAAAAAAAATAAAAGTTTAACTGTAATTATACTGATAAGGAAGCTGTCATTCAGTCTTTTAAAAAAAAGATAAAGTGTCAGCAAATTTACTGCTTTTTAAAAATGTCCTTGCTTATTCTAACCAAGTAAACACACCCACTTATCAAATATTAAGTTGTGTTACCATGGCTAAGAACAAGGTTAGATATGAGACAATCAGAAAACCTAGAGGGCATCTATAGAAAACAAAGCTGTCTTAAGGCCCCCCAAAATTGGCCACTCACTAATAAAAAAAAGAACTACTGTCTAGTTAGTTAAATAAAGGGGAGGAAGGCATACTCTACAACCTTCTGAAATGAATCAACAGTGCTATAAACAAATTAACATTCAGAAGGGAGTACATTTAGATAGTGCAATTGTACAAATGATAGAGTAATAAACTACAAGATTAAATCACTGTACAAAATTCACATAAATACCACAAGCAATATATGCAAGACATCAAAATTTAAGTTTTAAAGAAAAGTGTAGAATTTAAAAAGGCACTTCATATAAAAATGGAAACAGTACTTCTCTATACACAGTAACTACAAGAAACCATATTGTCTCTGTATACATTGTATATCTAATCAAGAAGTAACATTTTGAAGAAAAAAGATCATTAGATACATCCTTTTTGAGAATAACAGATCATTAAACTTGCAACTATTCCAAGGCCTCCTAGAAAACCTAGAGGTATTTAAACATTAGAGGTTGGCCTACTAGAGAATTTTGTTGCAGGCTCTGAACATGGCAGGCATAATACGAATATTTATTATCTAAGAGTTTCTGATTCTACTGGGGTAATCTCCCTAGACCAAATCCTCACTTTAAGTTTTATAACATTATCATCTTTCAAGTATGCCAGAGATTTTAAAATAATAAAAAATAAACACATTAAAGATATTTCTTTCGCACTCAAGAAACTAATCTACAACTAAAAACTCTTCCTGATATGCATTCTGTCTCCATCCCTATTAAACGGTCAAATCCTTTCAGAACTACTTGGTCACCAATTTGATGATTTCCCTATATCTTTACACTTTGAGGAAAACAGAGTATCTGGAGACACTTGGGCATATCAGTTAGAGTAACTAAGAAAGGATACTTTTACTTATTACTGGGCAACATAAATATCACAAGAGGAAAAGAGAACAGCAACATCATCTTACAAATATTTAAGAATGGAGGAGCTGGGCAACAATGCAAATATAGTCAACACTACCATACGTTTAAAAAATGGTTAAGGTGCTAAGCTTTATGTGCCTCTTTTCTTTTTTTTTAAACCACAATTTAAAAGGCAAAGGGGAGGGGAAGTATATTAAAGGGAAGTGCCAAAATAGTTTCAGACAAACACATTTTCAGGCATAACTTATTTTGGTTTAGTTTAAGGTTTGAAATAAGGGTATGTCAAAAACCACCAAGTTTATGACATAGCATCTAATTCAGGGAAGGAAAAGGGGAGAAATGGAAAGTGAAAAGAGTCTGAAGTAGCCTTAGCTAGTTAGGAACACGTATGTGCAGTCACATAAAACATTTCCAAGGTCTCTCACCACTGAGTTCTCCAGTGGCAAGTTCTCTAAGATAAAACTACAGTGCCAGTATCAAGAGCACATGGGATTGCTTGATTGGTGCAATGCACATAAGCCACAAAAATGTATGATTTCTTAGGCCTTTGTTTCTGTTCAGGTAATCAATATTCTTCTAGGGTTTAGTTTGAAAGACAGTTTGTAAAGAACACTGGCATGGACCTTTTCCACAGAAGTGGAAATAAAATTTTGTGTAAAATACAGAAAAATAAGGTAAGTATTAACTCTTTATATGACTGGGCTAAATCTGCAAAACAATACCCCCTTTATTAAGACTAGTTCAAGTTTAATCTACAAATAGGACAAACATGACCAATACAGTACCCGGAAATTAACTGACAAAATAATTTCTTCCAAGTAGTAAAATTTACGCCAACAACCTCTGTAACACAAATAAGGAAAGGAAGAAAAGTAGATTTTAAAATGGGTGCTGAATATAGTTATGATGGGGGAGGAGGAAGGAGCTTCCAATAAACTATTAAAAATCGTGGCACCAGAGAAAATGTCAATTACCACTGTGCAACAACTATGGCAAGAAGCCACATACACCATAAAACAGTGCCATATTCAATTAGTAGTATATCCAAAATGCCTCGACCAAGCAGATGAAAAAACACAGAAGTTACAGAATTAAGTCTGTCAATTAAAAGAAAAACAACTGGTTTTGGCTGCCAAGCAAATAATACTAGGTGATGTATTCAGACCCCTCAAACTTGACATATTCTCCATTCCTGATGTCATGCTGTGAAGACATGGATCTAAGGGCTGATATACCACACATCCACTACCTTGAGTCTAAAGAGAAGATACTGTGGGACATATAACTGAGGTATCTGCTGCCAGTTCCAGTACGGTGAAAAACTATTACTGGGATCAACTGGGAGCAAAAAGATAAGCTGTCTCTTACACTAAGAATCTGACTAAATTAAGTAACCAAGTAACCAAGAATGTATCACTGAAGTCTTGATTTCAGCCTTTCAAATCCTTAATGGATATCATGTTCTCTTCACTAAATCCACAGCTATGCTTTAAATCTTAAGGATTCCCAATAAAATCTAGACTGATGGTATCCCTCTTTATTACAGTAAGGGGAGAAGATTGTCAGGCATGTTTGGAATTCTTGCTCTTAGGAGTTCAGATTTTCATGCCTGGATCGTGTAACATCCTTTATTTCCAGGGCACTGATGTGCGTATCTTTTTTGTATTTAGAGTGTGATGCACTATCAAGCTCAAAAGAATTAAATGTTTAGAAGGTAGGTTGTTTAAGAAGGCCATCTTGGTGAAAGGCCCAGCTTACAGTGAGAGACTACCATGACTCAGTCTTACAACTTGATATGAGAGCTTGATAGGTCAAAGACTATTAGGACTGATGACAACAAAGAACTCTCTCACATGTAGCTTTATGAGTAGTGATGGTATGGTGGCCATCAAAGTCTTGATGAAGATAGTTACTGTGCAATTTCTACAGAGATGTTATAGGTAGAAGTCTTTTTCCAGTTGGTGTCCATAGAAGACCTGTGACATCTAGCCATTCCAAGGGGAAACAAACTGGATTTGGCAAAATTTGACTTGAATTCCAGTTGACACAAAGCTTCATGGCTGATTCTGAAGTCTCACAGAGCTTGACAGTAGTATGAACTCTTGGTGAGTTGACCATCTTGACATAAAGACATTTTAACAGATGTGTCATTTTGTGAAGATCTGTCAAACTGAAGCCTGAACAAGGAAGCACTGATAACCTAAAAATGAAGGATTTACCTCTGGTCTTAGTAAACAGAGATCTAGTATTAGGTTATTTCTAGATTCAAAATATCTGCTAGTCCTCAGTTTACAGGTAAGATTTTCCTGAGGAACAAATCTTTATATTTTTCTTTAATCACAAGAGGATTCAGATTCCTGAGTGGCCCTCCTCCAAACTTATTTTTGGACCAGAAATAAAGGATAAACATTTGTCCAACCCTTTCAAGAAAGTCTCCACTGCTCACTTGGTCAGTAAGTCATGAGTTTATTTTATACCTCATTTCAAAAGTCTACAATTCAAAGGTCAGCTGTGATCATTCCAGACATGCATTCAGTTTTTGAGATGATCTCCTACCTGTAGATCCTATTTGTACGAGGAGGAACAAGTAAAATAGTTAGGATCTTGAATGACTATTCTGCTGAACATAAAACAGGTTATTAATTCTTGTACCCATGGCGTTCTGGAGAGTCTCCCTTCTTTCTATATCTATAGGGGTGGTTTCGAGGTTTGTACCAATCCCCTTTGGAGTATCCTCTATTGTGATAATGTGCTTTCTGATCATGACTATAAAAGTATCGATGCTGATTATAGTATTTGTGATCTTTATAGTCATTTTCTTTTATACTGTTCTCTTCGGCAACAACAGCTTTTACATCTTGTCCAAAAAGGGAAGTACCATCAAAGGGCAAGTGGGAGATCTTCTCCTGGGTTTTCTTAGTAAGAGATGTAAGTCGAAGCCAGGCCTGCCTTCTATAGTCTATGGCCATGGCCATAACTCTGACTACAGAATCCATTATGTCCCTAGTAGTACAAAGTTGCCAAAGGCCTGCATCCATACCATCAGATATTATACATCTTGCTTTTCCACGATCAAACTCTGGGTCATGAACCAGATCTTCCATGTCTTCCCAGAGTTTACGCTGATATTGAGTCATATAAGCCATGTAGCTAGCAGCTCGGGCTGCAATGGAGGCAGCATGGTAAAACCTACAACCCATGACCTCCATTTCTTTTGAGGTAGAATCTAGAGGGGATGTTGTATTTCCTCTTTTGCTGTGTTCTAATGCTTCTACAATGGGGCCTTCAGCTGGTGGGTTAGGTTGGAAAGGAGAGGTGTCCTTGGCCACAGGATATACCCTGTGTCCCATGAAGGAAGAAGGATGGCAATCAGCAGGGTCTTTAAAAACCTCAGTGGTGGCAATTCTCAGAAGAGGATGCAATGGAGGAACCAAACGTTTTTTAGAAGTCACACAATCAGGTTTCCCTTCACATGACTCTGCTTCAGATTGTAATGTCACCCTTTTTATAACACCTCTTTGTTCCATTCTCTTCAAAAGACCTGTGAAACTAGATTGGCTGGGGTCAGATGGCTGCCCTTTGTCATCAGCTGATGGTGATTTGTAATCAGTTTCTTCTTCAACTGTGGATAAATTTTCCTCCTTAGAGGTGGAGATGTCCCAAGGAACTGAGGAGTTCTCACTTGGCCTAGAATGATGAAATCTAAAACAGCTCCTGGACTGCAGATCACGTATCACTCGGGACATTTCAGCTACTTGTGTCTGGAGATAGAGGATGGCATCCCGTCCATGCTGTGAAGCTGAAGAAGAATCTATACATAAATTCTCTTTGACCTCAGAAGAGGCCAAAGATTCTTGGGGGACCAGAAGTGGAGATGAAGGCAGAGTCTGAAAATTCTGTGACGATTTAAGGGTCTCTGTCTCAGAGATCTTAGTATCTGAATTATTTTGATCATTTTTCTGGTTCTCCAATGGGTTCTCAACAGAGGAAGTTTGAGAAACTATCCTTTCTGGACTGCTGGAACAACTCCCAGAGAAGGAGCTGCTATCTCCAATGGGAAGAGGAACACTGCAGCTAGAGCACATTTCTGGGCGATGATTCTCAGAGGATGGCACCTTAGATTCAGGCATTCTCTGGGTTATCCACATGAACAAGAAAACCAAGGAAGAGAAAAAAATGCTTTTAATATGTTAACTTTCAAGTGCAGAGATTCACGTCCAGTAAGTAGAACTCAATTTTTAAATTATTATAATTAACAGTGAAAGATACAATCCACTCAAGGTCAGCAAAAGGAATCAGAGAAGTCAAATCCACAAACTTTGCTACCCCAAAGACCCAATATCAACTATTGGCATTAATCTGGGACTCTGTTTATGAAAAAGTAGAGAGTAAAAACAAGCTCAGATCATGTGGTGCTACCCTGGCTGCTGTTTGGTCCCATGTTAGCATAAGAATAAGTGTTGAGACCACTCATAAGAATAAAAGAAAAAAATATTCCATTCAAGATATGTTAAGTTCTATTCAAGATACGCAAGAAGCTAACGATGGCAAAGAGAACTTAAGGAAAGTTCCACTAAGAAGAAAAAAAAATCTAAAACTCCCCCATTAGAGTCATTTTAAGCACCTTTGAAAATTCTGTCATTCACTCTCCATGAATAACAAAACTTTCTAGTCGTATAGTCCTACTTTATGGTTTGTAGTATAAGGAGTTATAAATTGTTACCTCATTTCATCCTCACAACAACCCTGTGAGGTAGGTATTATTCTTATTTGATTGAAAAACGGAGGTTAAAAGGTTACTTAATTTATCCAAAGTCACAGAATTTGTAAAGAGTAAAGCTGGGACTCAAACCCAGGTATTCTGATTCCAAGTCCAAGTCTCTCAATCCCCTATATCACAGAGCAAGAAGTTTGTGGCCACTCTGAACAGTAAGAGTTTTCTAATCCAAGAAGAAAACAGCCCATTAACAGAAGTTTGGGCTAAAGCAAGGACAAATGAAAGGCAAGACTGTTACAAAGGGCTCAACTAGTTCACTTCTCAGAGCAAGTAAAGTATTGGTCCAAGGGTCAAACCTACAACCAGTACATCACAGGTAAGATAAGTAACTCTAAATATGTGGGGCACAGACAAGGTGAAAGGGATGATGACTGAAGTAATATATCTCCTATAAACCCTTCCCTCACTTTTCATTCCTAAAAGGATCTCTACATGTCCTTTTTTCTAAGAGAAAACAAATTTTCTGTGGTCATGTGGTTCTGGAACAAAAGAATCCTGTTGTATAGGGCACCTGAGGAGAATATAGGAAAAGAGAAGGGAAAGAGGAATCAATAAGCTTGCAGTTTTTATTCCATTTCCCTTTTATCAGATACCACCTCTAAGGCTTAGAATTTCCCAGAGTCTTATTACCATTTTTTCATATCGTCACTCAAAGTAGAGGAAAAAAAACTGGAAGTAGGAGATCTGGGCAAAGAACTCCTTGGACTACCTATTTTAGCCCATTCTAATAGAACTGGCTATTTCTAAACACAGGCATCACTGATTTGATAACTCTCTTTAGAGAATACCTCTTAAAAGATACAAATGAAGAAACACAAATCAAATATAATGTACTTACATCAGTATGAGAGGTGCTAGGCTCTTCATCATCACTGCTGACCAGATCAATGTATTCAAGAACAGGTCGTAATGGTCCTTCCTATAAACGATCAAGCAAATGTACAAGCCATTAATAGTTATTCAAACCAAATTAGCATTTAAACCTACTAGTTTTTTTGGTTGGGACTGGCAAGAATTACTCTGAAGAGGGAGCTTTGTGGATAGCAGAAAATAACCAGAACAAAAGCAGCAGAGGAAAATATTCAAAATACGTAAATATAAAACGATGACAAGACCTAAAAGGAAGTACCTACACACCTGTAGAGTATTAAGGCCATGTCAATTACTTGGGAAAGGAAAATTAATATAAGAACAGTGCTACAAAGATACAAATATTATAATCCAGTGCTTTACACCTAGAATTGGTATCAAAAGTCTGTTAATACATCCAAGTTCAAAAATGAATTTGACTTATAGCTCAGCTTCATCACCCACCACTGCAGAGTCAAGCGTCAAACCTGAATTATTCTGCATTCTTTCTTTCCATCCAATCTAATTTCTTCATCAACCAGGCCTTGAATGTCAGGCTTAAAAGCCTAGATTTTATTCAATAGGCAAAGAAAATAAAAAAAATAATAATAAGACAATAACATGAGAACTGTGCTTCAAGAAGATCAATCACTTAGAGGAGTGTGGACAGCAGGCAAAGCAAGATAATCAGTACAGGCACATGATAATGCAGAACTAATGGTGGTGATGGCAAGAAGAGTATGGTAGTGGACATACAAGAAAATACAAGTAAAATGGAAAACTAAAAGAGACTGATTATTAGGCCGGGTGTGGTGGCTCATATCTGTAATCCCAGCACTTTGGGTGGCCAAGGTGGCGGGTCACCTGAGGTTAGAACCACGCCCAGCTAATTTGTGTATTTTTAGTACAGATGGGGTTTTACCATGTTGGCCAGGCTAGAGTTTGAGACCAGCCTGACCAATACGGTAAAACCGTATTGGTAGTCCCAGATACTCAGGAGGCTGAGGCTGGAGAATCGCTTGAACCTGGGAAGCAGAAGTTGCAGTAAGCCAAGATCATGTCACTGCACTCCAGCCTGGGCAACAGAGCAAAATTGTCTCAATAATAATAATAATAATAATAATAATAATAATAAATATATAAAATAAAAATACATTTGAAAGATTATTTAAAAAAAAAAAAAAGGAGTCAGTGATCTCTAAGGTTTTAAGCTCAGGTGTAATGCCATTAGTATAACTTTGGAAAGCAGAAACAGAAAGCTGACATTCCTATGGGCTGAAGTAACAGTAGTACACAGGGTGTATCTAGCAGACAGCTGAAAATGCAGGCCTCCAATCTGGGAAGTACAAACATACCTGGAAATAAAGATTTGAGAGTTGCTCCCCTAGAAGACTATTAAACTCTAGAACTAAATTGAACTATCATATCGCCTCAATAAAAAGCTGTCAGTGTTAAATGTGGCCAGAAACACAGCAACAATAAAATGCCACTGAATGTGGCAACCAGACATTTTTAAAGGTCTTTGAGAGAGCAACTTTCAAGAAAGTAGTGAGCACAGAAGCCAGGCTCTAAAACACTTGAGAATGCAGCAGAAAAGACCATATTATTTTGAGAAATCCAGTATGCTGGAAACAAGAGAAAGGAACACAGAAGAAATAATAGTTGAGGAAAGGATTTTGTAGCATGTAGAAAGTTGACTGTTGGAGACAGAAGCTGAGATCTAGGTAATGATCTTCTTCCCTAGAATAGGCATCCAGTCTCGAAGATAGCTTCTTTCTCCCCTATGCTATGACTTCTGCTCAACCAAGAAACTGCCATCTTTTGGGTACTAATTCAGATACCATATAAAACAAGAGGGCAAAACTGGGCAGGGATCTGTAACAAAGGAATTGAGATTTTTGCTCAAACTATAAAGCAGAAGTAAAAAATAAAGAAAGAGAGGAATCAATACTCTCCAATATATGGTCAACAGAGCTGAATCACCTACTTTAAAATCTACGCCTGGTATGAAGAATGTAGGCCATGCACGGTGGCTCACACCTGTAATTCCGACAGCTTGGGAGCCAGAGGCAGGTGGATGACTTGAGGTCAGGAGTTCAAGACCAGCCTGGTCAACATGGTAAAACCCTGACTGTACTAAAAATAGGAATAGGGCGTTGTGGCAGGCACCTGTAGTCCCAGCTACCCAGGAGACTGAGGCAGATGAATCACTTGAACCCTGAAGGCAGAGGCTGCAGTGAGCTGAGATGGTACCACTGCACTCCAGCCTGGGCAACAGAGCGAGACTCTCACAAAAAAAAGGAAAAAAGAAGACTGAAAATCATATGTTCGATCCAAGAAGAAAAATTAAAATACGATAGCTTTTCCCATTGATATAATGATCTTACTTTGCTCTCTTTAAGAAATATGCATTAGGAACCTTCATTATAGGCCCACAGAAATAGTAAACACAAAAGCCCCCCAACCGGCAACCAGAAATACACAGAGGCAGAGTTCCCATGCACAGAAAGTAAAGAGGAAGATGAAAGATGACAAAATGCAAGGTAAAAAGTAAAATGGGCTGGAAAAAAATAAGAAAAACAGGATGGGCGTGGTGGCTTATGCCTGTAATCCCAGCACTTTGGGAGACCAAGGCGGGCGAATCATCTGAGGTCAGGAATTCGAGACCAGCCTGGCCAACATGGTGAAACCCTGTCTTCACTAAAAATACAAAAAATTAGCCAAGCATGGTGTTGGGCGCCTCTAATTCCAGCTACTCAGGAGACTGAGGCAGGAGAATCACTTGAACCCGGGAGACTGAGGCAGGAGAATCACTTGAACCCAGAGGTTGCAGTGAGCCAAGACCGTGCCATTGCACCCCAGCCTGCGTGAAAAGAGCGAAACTCCATCTCAAAAAAAAAAAAAAAAAAAAAAAGAAAAAAGAAAATGATCAAAAATAGAATTTAAAAGTAGCTGCAGGCAGGATGGCTCATACCTGTCATCTCGGCACTTTGGGAGGCCAAGGAAAGTGGATCACATGAGGCCACGAGTTCGAGACCAACTGGGCCAACAAGGCGAAACCCTATCTCTATTAAAAATACAAAAATTAGCTGGGTGCGGTGGTGCACATCTGTAATCCCAGCTACTCAGGAGGCCGAAGAACAAGAATCTCTTTAGTTCAGGATGCAGAAGTTGCAGGGAGCTGAGATCACGCCAGTGCACTCCAGCCTGGGTGACAGAGGGGGACTCTTGTCTCGGAAAAAAAAAATCTGTAGTAATGTTTAAAGGGAAGGAGTAAGGACAGATAAGGTTATCAGAAATTTATTCTTGCAGTGAACCATTAAACCAATATGCAAACATTTTTCAACTACTGAAGAACAACAATTTTATATGATTCACACTAAGAGAAAAGAAAAAAAGGAAAATATGGGTAGAAAATCCAGACAGGTGTGGTAGATCATGCCTATAATCCTGGCACTTTGGGAGGCCGATGAGGGAGGATCACTTGAGTCCAGGAGTTTGACAACATCCTGGACAAAATAGTGAGACCTCATCTCTACAAAAATAAAATAAATTAGCTGGGCACCGTAGTGCGTGCCTGTAGCCCCACGTATTTGGGAGGCTAAGGTGGCAGAATTGCTTGAGCCTAGGAGTTCAAGGCTGCAGTGAGCTATGATTATGCCACTGCACTCCAGCCTGAGCAAGAGTGAGACCCTATCTCTAAAAAAAAAAAAAAAGAAAGAAAGAAAAAGCATCACAGAAAATCCAAAATTGAGAAAAAGCAGAAGTCATTTAGAATATACATTCAACAAATAATTACTGAGCTTTAAGTGATAGAGTAGAATGAGAAGGGGAATCATGTTGAAAATCACTAAAATGGCAAAGAGATTGAGTGGAAAAATAAGGACAGACATGTACCCCAAAGGAAAAGATTACTTATACACAAATAGTGTACACTAGCTAATTTTCACAGTGGATATGGAAAAACTTCCATGATAATGGGCTTACAGAAGTAAAACATTTAGTATTCCATTTATTTACTAAGAGTCAGTAACATTTATTGAGCCCTGTACCATGCCTTGTGCAAAGCTTTTCATGTACTTTTCACTTGATCCCCAAATTACTTTACGAGGTAAGATATTGAATTATCACTATTATCCCATTTAACAGATGGGAAAACTGAGTGAGGTACACTTGATTCTCTAAACACAACTGGCTGTATAGTCACTATAATTGTGAGTTAATTCAAAACATAAATACTATTTTTAAAACAATGTTTATTAACCTAAGCTTCTGAAATAACACATTTTTTCTTCCTTCAGTAAGAGAAAATGGACTACCTCTATTACCCCATCTCTGAATACTTTGTAACACTGACCAAAAATAAATTACCAATTTCTCAAAAGAAGTTATATTTATAATAAAAACATCAAGAAAAAAATAATTTGCTATAATATTTATAATTACTACTTATATCTTAAACTATAACTGCATATGGTCCTGTAATTACAAGGTATTTTTATTAGCATCTGTTCTATCCATCAACTAGTAAACCATCATTCTCATGCCCTATTGCACCACTAACAAAAAATAAAGGATTCTAAGGTGGGCATGGTGGAGTGCACCTGTAGTCCCAGCTACTCAGGAGGCTGGGGCGAGAGGGTTGCTTGAACCCACGAGTTTGAGACTGCAGTAAGCTAGGATCATACCACTGCACTCCAGCCTGGGCAAGAGACCCTGTCTCTGAAATAGAAATAAAAAATTAAATAAAAATAAAATTTAAAAATTAACGAATTCTATTCCCAATACCACACAATTTAGGGGCAGAAGCACATGTAGAAGCATGGCAAAACAGTTTAGGGAAACAGTTAAACTAATATTCTAAGTTTTAAAATATGTTTCATGAAATAAAAAGCTTTCATTCCTGTTATCAGAAAACTGATTCTCTAGGCCAAAGCACCAATTTCCTACTAATTGGAAAGAGATGTCAATATACCAAAATATGGTCTACTAAAAAGGGAGTTGACTACAACCAAAGTTTTCTCTAAAACAAAGAATATGGATTTGAGCATAAATCTAAAACCCTAAATAATTCATCATTTTTTTTTCCCTATATAGAGAAGTTAGGGACACAGGTTACTCGTGCAGTCCTGACAGGCAATATTTCAAACAGTTTCCAACTGTGCCTATTTTATAGTTCAAATTTAATCCAGCATTCAAGATCTATACTACCTGGCCCATGCCGCCTCCTCCCACTTTAAAAAAACAAAAAATCTTTCAGAACTACACATAATTTTCTCTGCTTCCCCATTCTGATGCTTCTCCTTGTTTCTTCTACTCAAAACGCCCTTTTAAACACATGTAAATACTAACTACTACTAATTACTACCACTAACTACTACGATGATAAACTGCAAGTCTAATGTCCTTTTTTAACAGCCCTATGTACTTTCTGTAAAAGAACTTTCTACTACCTCTAAGGACTATTTACATACTTCTCACCTCCTATCTCGTCATTCATACTAAAATACTGATCTTTAAGGGTAGGATGTATTTCAAATTAATCTTTGTAGCTCTAAGGAACTTAACTCACGGCTTTGCATATTATGAGCTTCAACACTATTTTTATTTACATCACAGCCCCAAGACACCCAACCAAATAATCCTATTTTCTGCCTGACTCCTGTCTACTGTAGCTAAAGTATTAATACTTGACCTATGTGGTAGTGAAGCTATTTAGGAAATTATATCCTGATTTCACTGACTATTTTGAAATTTCCAATGATTCTACGCTATATCAATAATCTTGGCTGAAACCTGAATCTCTTGTTATTGTTTTGTTAGCAAGATTACAATAGGTTCCCTCAGCAGTTTGTATACCTTTATATCTAGAATAGCACTGTGAACTATCACATCATCAGCTATTAGTTTTTTAGAAGTAAAGCACATAAAAAATCTGCAATTTCAAAGAAAGATATAAAAATAGCAGTTGAATAAAGGATCATATTACTAAACAGAAATAAGAACAACCGACCTAAATGAGAAGTTTTTGTTATGGCAGCATTCTGTTTCTTGATTTAGGCACTGTTTACACACACGTATTGGCTTTGCAAGAATTTATCCAACAAGTATACTTATGAATTGTGCACTTTTATGTTTATTTCAATAAAATTTAAATGAGAGGGCCCATTTTTGCACCTCCCCTCCATATCTATATCACTCCTTTCCTTCAGCTGGGTTTAGTTTCAGATTCCGTATTCTACAAATCACAGAATAACTGCTGTGCCACCAAGTGGACTAAAAGTGGGAAAATCAGATTAGCAAGAGCTATGAAATCCAAACCTTAAAAATGAAGTGACATCACAATACTCACTTTTTATCTGAAGAACTCAAACTTTTTCATCTTTACTGAATAAGCATTACTGGCTGGAGGAGTCACATATAGGATTGGATTCCAGAGAAAAGTAAATATTCTGTCTCTGAACATATTTTGAAATATAATTAAGCTATTATTGTCATTTAAGTGGTGCCACTTAAATGTAAAGCAAAAAATTTTAATAGGCTTCTTCTAGTATTGTAATTGCACTTAAAACATATAATTCACTTCTCCATGTGGAGCTGTGAAACCTCTGAACCTTTATTTGGGAACAAGAGTAAGAAGTTATATCATGTTGGATATTCAATGATTGTACATTCTTTATTCTTGATGCAAAGATGTAAGTGATCCTCTACATCTAACATAAAATTTAAATTAAAAGACTCCTTTAAACCAAAGCTGAACTCAAGCCTATATTAACTAGTCACAAGCTACACTGTAATTCATTACACAAAACATTTTTCAAATATTAAGAGATTCTACTTGTGTTTCTCCAGGGGCCATAGTTCATAAAGAAGTATGTCATTCCTAGTATTATTTCTACTAAACACCATGAGAAAAACACTCGGTTCACAAATATACCAAGATTCAGGAAGAACCTGAGATATCTGTCCTCAAGAGCCATGGAATCCTGTTACTAAACATACTTCAGCCCATGGTGAAGGAAAGGGCAGAACACAATTCAACCCCATCCTCTACTCCAAATCCGTAGAAATTCAAAATGAAAAGGAGAGAGCACAATATACACTGGTAAAGGGAAAGAAATTCAATAAAACAATCTTGTGAAGGACTCCTAAACAAATCTATTAAAATACCATACAAAAATGAATTACCAAAACGGCCCTAATGCTGGGGAACAAACTGTTTAATAACCAGTTTTACAGGGTTTCCCAGCATCCACCACAAATGCACATCAGACACTCAACAAAATATTCTACAGCTTGAATACCAAACTGCAACTAACTACGGCATTCCAAAAGAGGAGTTTGGGACAGAACTATTTTCTGCCTAGTAGCTGAGATACCACTTTACACAAAGCCTTTCTAAAACTCCAATAACTATGGATGAAAATCATCCCAAAATACATCATAAAACACCCCCTTCTGCTTTGGAAACCAATGCTGTACAAAGTGTGCTCAGAAATCCACATGTCCCTGCACTTGTCTGAAAATGAGAATTCCTAGGCCCCACCTTGAAATTCTGATTCGGTAGGTCTGCAGCGGGGCCCAGGAATCTGCCTGTCTATACTTACTAAGGCTTGAAAACTACTGTCCCAAAGGGAAGAAACTCAGAAAAATAGAGCATGTTCCCAGTGATGCAGGATTCTTCATTATGAGCATCAACCGTACTATGCTGTAACATGATGATCTCAGAGGTTAGCGAAATCTTCAAGCTATTTGCCCTCATGTTAGAAGCACCACAACGCTAAGATTCTGGGCTCTCGCAACCCTTCCTGTTTTCTACGACCTTGCTCATCATTAGCTGCTCCTTCCTCTGTGTCGCCTTTAGAAGTTACTCTTGCTCCATTTCAAAACAGCGTCTTAGAGACCAGCGTTTTATCTTAAGTCTAAATGAAAGGTAGGGGGTGAGATTAAGTGTACAGCACGTTCTTTAGGCCATGCTCTTTGTGATGGCTACGGGGGTGGCTCAGACAGCTCTTTTGGTAAAGATCCCAATCCTGTGCCATGCTCCACAGTGTCTAGCATGTATTAGACACTCATAAACATTAAATGACCAGGTGAGGTAAAATTACATAAGGGCTCACCATAGTCTTTTACTCTGGGAAAAACCCAATCATCAGTTGCTACTTACACTGACAAACTGAATGTCGTCTTCATTTTCATCCGTTGTTGACTCAGATGCCTCAGGGCCAGCTGGAGGGACAGATTCTATTATCTATAAAAACAAGCCAAAACATGCTTATCTGTTCAGCCACATTCTTGTAGGAAGAGAGCGTTTCCGAAAGGAACAATTAAAAACAAAGAGCTCTTGAGGAAAACGAACTGAGCACAATTTCACGCAAACCCGACCAGGAACAGAACTCGAGCAATCGGCTCTTGCCACAGCATGTGCGGAGCTGCAGGGACTCAACGCTGAAAACGCAGTACCAGCCTCTCAGAATTCCCCTTATCTACTCCAGAAGGAGGACTCTGGAATTCCCCTTATCTACTCCAGAAGAAGGAACGCAAGCTCAACACCGAAGGGCAATCCTGCCTTAAAACGTCGCTCCCACTGGCCCAGCGGGGGCCACAACGAACGCCGGGCCCCGTGCGGGGGGACGGGCGGCCATTGTTGCTGCGGGTTCCTCGCTCAGACACGCACCAGGCCTCAGAGCTGGGCTCTGCCCAAGACACTGAAGAGGTCTCGCCCAGAGGCTGCGATGGAGCACCAGGCCTCAGACCGCAGAAAACATAAACCCTTCGCGGTTCGCCTCTGAGAACGCCAGGGCCCTCACTCGACTACTCACCTCCGACCCCGGGTCTCCCATGTCTCCGACGGCCGTGCTGACAGCACCACTGCTCCTGCTGTCCCTGCCGCCGCCGCCGCAGCCGCCACGACTCCCCTTCCCGCCCTGCACCGCCTCGCGCTACCGGGACCCGCCCCTGCGTGAGCGCCGACGCCACCGGCGGAAAGAGACGCAAAACCGCTTCAAAAGAGGAGCGGCCCTTACTGGCCCGCTATCCCCTCGGAACCGCTTTCTCTCATTCTCGGGCTTCCTTCCCCGCGCCGCACAGGATGCTGGGTATTGTAGTTCGGGTCGACCCTGAGACAGCTCCTCGCCGGGGTGGAAAGGAGAGGAAAAGAACCCCGAGGTTAGGGGCATGCGTTGCGCCTAGGAGACGCCAGCTGCAATGGGGCGAAGCCAGGGGTCAGTTGGGTCCTGTGAGATAGCGAAGCGCTGGGAAGATGTGGGAGGATGTGAGGGAGGGTTTGAGTTGGTATTTGTTTGGTTTTGGTATGGTTGTGAAGCGCAGCTCATTGATTTTTCTGTTTTAGTCCTGAAGGTGGGTGGTGGGAACGGATTTCTCTTTTATTCATTTTTAAATTTATGTATTTACTCATTTTTGAGCAGAGGGTCTATGTGGAGGTTTAGCTGAATTCTAAGGTCAGGAAAGAATCTGAAGTGTCCTTACATTACACACCTCTTCCCTAGCGTCAGTCTCCCAGGCCCTGCCAGTATTAATATACCTGAGGAAGAAAATAGGGATGGGAAGTCCAGGGCCCAATAGGAAAGGGAACCGAGGTCTACCTAGCTGTCACTAAACCCTAGCCAGTGATTTTGAAATGCACTTTTTCAATATTCTCAGATATACTCAGAGAATGTGAGAGATCTATTTTATCGACTGCTGTAAGGTTGACCATTTAACCTTTTGTGTGTTCACACTCATAAACAACTCTATAAAATAGATCTTTTTATATTCAACTATGCATTTAATCTTTTCTCAGGTAATACTTTACCAAAAATTTTAAAAGGCTTTTTAAAAAAACACACCAATCTTTGTCAATAAAGTTTATGAAAAGAATTAAGTGATAACATTATTTTAGGCCAGGCGGGTCCTCAGATTCTGGGAGGCCGAGGCGGGCGGTTTACTTAAACCCAAGAGTTCGAGACCAGTCTGAGCAACATGGGGGAACCTCGTCTCTACAAAAAATACAAAAATTAGCTAGGCGTAGTGGTCCTCGAGCTACTCATTAGGTTTAGGTAGGAGGATCGCTTGAGGCTGGGAGATTGAGATCCAGGCTGCAGGGAGCCGAATTCATGTCACTGTACTGCAGCCTGGGTGACAGAGCGAGACACAGTCTCAAAAAAAACAAAACAAAACAAAACAAAAACACAAATTATTTAGCATCTTAGATTCCTGTTTTTGTTTGTATGCAAAACTACCATCTGATTGCCTAAGCCTGTAGTAATTATTGTTTACTATTTGACATTTCCTGCATTTCCACCAAGTGCTTTATGACTTTAGTTACTTTCTACCTAGTAAGCTTGAGACTCGTGGAGGCCAATTGAGAATGACAGACCTGGATGGGGAGTTCTTCAAAAGCTGTATGTAAATTAAATATTTTTAAAACGTTAATGTGTAGGCAAAACTTTTATTTAAAAGATCTTCCTAGTGGGCTGGTGAGAGTTTCCTCTAATATTTAATCGGTTGAGGCAGGAGTTAATGGGTAAAATTCTTGGAATACAAATAAGCAGTATGTGGTTAGATCCAAAAACTTCTCATAGCATACCATACAACTCAGTAACTGTAGTTGCAGGGATTATCCTGATACATCACAGGTTTGTTTATAATAGCAAAAAACTGGAAAATATCTAAATGTCTAATAATTGGGGAATGTAATATTTAAATTGTGGTATGTACACTATCAAGATAACATTAGTGTTTTATCTCCACTGAAAATGTTTACCTAATATTTCTCAAAGCATATTTTTCAAAAATTCAAGAAATATATAGGACAATTAGAACCATGTTGTATTTGTTCTTCCACTGCTATAAAGAACTACCTGAAAATGGGAAATTTATAAAAGAAAGAGGTTTAATTGGCTCACAGTTCCACAGGCTGTACAGGAAGCATGACTGGGAAGGTCTTGGGAAACTTAAAATTGTGGCAGAAGGTGAAGAGGAAGGAGGAACCTTTTCACATGGCCAGAGGAGGAAGAAAGCAAAGCAGGGAGGTGCTACACACTTTTAAACAACCAGATCTCGTAGAGAACTCACTCACTATCAGAGAACAGCAAGGGGGAAATCCACCCTCATGATCCAATCACCTCCCACCAGGCCCCTCCCCCAACATTGAGGATTACAATTCCACATGAGATTTGGGTGAGGACACAAGTCCAAACCCTATCACATGTCAAGCCATCAAGAAAAGCATCCCTGAAAGAGGAAACCTACTTAAATAGGAATAGTAATTTATTTTTTTTCTGGGCAGCCGGACTATGTGTTTACAAGAAAATCCAGGCTGGGGATAGTGGTTCACACTTATAATCCCAACACTTTGGGAGGCAGCAGGATTGCTTGAGCCCAGTGGTTTAAGACCAGCCTAGGTAACATAATGAGACCCTGTCTCTGCAAAAAAATTTTAAATTAGCCAGGTGTGGTGGTACATGCCTGTGGTCCCAGCTGCTCAGGAGGCTGGAGTGGGAGGTTTGCTTGAGCCCAAGAGGTCAAGGCTTCAGTGAACCTTAATCTCACCACTGCACTGCAACCTGGGTAACAGAGCGAGACCCTGTCTCAAAAAAAGAAAATAAAAAGAAAATCCTGGGCCAGGCGCAGTGGCTCACGCCTGTATTCCCAGCACTTTGGGAGGCCAAAGGCGGGCTGATCATGAGGTCAGGAGATGGAGACCATCCTGGCTAACACGGTGCAATCCTGTCTCTATTAAAAATACAAAAAATTAGCCAGGCGTGGTGGTAGGCGCCTGTAGTCCCAGCTTCTCGGGAGGCTGAGGCAGAAGAATGGCGTGAACCTGGTTGGCAGAGGTTGCAGTGAGCTGAGACCGTGCCACTGCACTCCAGTTTGGGTGACAGAGCAAGACTCCATCTCAAAAAAAAAAAAAAAAAGAAAGAAAATCCTTTGAAGCCCACAAAGAGAAGATTAGAGATATGCTTGTAGTCCCCAAAAGCCAGGTTTATTTAGCTTGGTGTAGCAAAAGAGAAAAAAAGCCATAGGCAAAATTTAGGAATTTCCCAATCTTAGAAAGTTAAGAAGGAATTGGGTTGGGTGATTTTAAGCCAATCTTGGGAAGTGAGGAGCTGTTTAGAATTGGAAGAAGCGGGGTTGTTTGCTGACTGGTTCAAGGTTCAAAGTGGAGACTTTAAACTATGGGGAAATGTTCTTTGGTGATTGAGGAAATTTTTTTTGTTGTTGTTTTACCTGAGCTGTGAATCCATTATTTTGCCTTATAAGTTAAGATCTTGAAGAGCCCATCATTGGGTTGACAACCCCCCTAAATTTAATATTTTTAGACTTCTTCCCAAATGACATCATAATAGGTTTCTAGATCTATATCAGTGACATTATGTTGATATTCTTCCTTCAACTCATTATCATTATGTATCAAAGAAGTCTAGTTTTGTTTTCAAAACTAAAATTTTTCATCAGATCTCCATTGACTGTCTTACTGTTTGTATTGAATGGTAATTTATAGAACCGTCTGTCTGAACATTGGCTGCTAACAGCATTTAAGACTCTAGAGATTGTGTTCTTGGCCAAGGGTTTGCCACCAGAGGCAAATTAAATGCATCAGTTTGGAACCCCTGTTTAGAAACATTATCTGATACTCATAAATTTCAAAAAACGGAAAGTATCAGCATTGATATTTTCATCCTGACTACCATGAGCCTTTAATTTATTTAAGGAACATTCAACATGGGCAGAAGAGTTCATGTATACACAGCACAAAATTTTAAGGTTTAGTAAAGCACAGATACTTCCAATGCAATTCTATTATTAAGGACCATATTTGGTTTGGATTACATGCTCTGGTTTTAAGATGTGGAACTGGCTGGGTGCAATGGCTCACGCCTGTAATCTCAACACTTAGGGAGGCCAACGCGGGCGGATCACGAGGTCGGGAGATTGAGGCCTTCCTGGCTAACGTGGTGAAACCCCGTCTCTACTAAAAATACAAAAACAAAGAATTAGCCGGGCGTGGTGGCAGGCGCCTGTAGTGAGAGGCTGAGGCTTCTAGTGAGGCTGAGGCCTGTAGAAAGAGGCTGAGGTGGGAGAATGGCATGAACCCAGGAGGCAAAGCTTGCAGTGAGCCGAGATCGTGCTGCTGCACTCCAGCCTGACTGACAGAGCGAGACTCCGCCTCAAAAAAAAAAAAAAAAAAAAAAAAAAAGATGTGGAACTGGAATACTCTAACAATTTCTGATGAAGTAGGAAATAGATTTGTAGGCATTTTAAAATATTCTCCAGGAAAGAAAATGGCTCTTAGCAACCTGGTGTCATAGTCATTGCCTGGGAGTTACGGTAGCAAAATTAAGAGCATTTGATTCTGAAAAAGTATAAAGGACTAACCCATAAGAAAAAGCAGGCTGTTGGAACACAGGACAAAAGAGGGTGGCTCATTTCTGTCATTGGATCGTAAGAACTAGCTGCTTGACTCATTTAGAGCAAGCTATCATAATTGGCTTAGAATATGGACATTCTCCCTTTCAAGCAAAATGCATTTGCCTTATGAGTAAACTGATGACAGTAGTTTTTGGTGTTATTACTAAACATTGTGAGTAATTTGCTACATATCCTATTTTCTTTCTAGAAAGATTTGGAGGATCACAGTTCAGTTCAGTGTATTTGGATCATATTATTAGTATTATTCCATGTCAGGCCACTGAACAAAACTACTGATGGTTCAACTTGTGGTGGTTAACAAGGGGTTTGAAAACACTGTAGACAACCAAAAATATTAGAACCAGATTGCATTCATTAAGCGAATTGTCTGTAGTGCAGTAGGTAGGTATAATTGTAACAATCTTATTAGAAGGTTATATCGTCTAACCTCTTTTACAATAATCTACATGTTAAAATCATTGTCAAAATTGGTTTATTTAAGAGCAACTGAGGAGGAATTTAAGACAGGTATAACTAACATTTGTTACTTCCTACAAGCTAAAGGAGAGTGAAAAGTCGTAAGCAGAAGCAAGACATCTCAGTATGATTTCACACCTATAGAAAAATTGAAAGAATAATATTTGTTTTACCATATTCTCTGTCTGAGACATATGTTTACGTATTATTTTTTCGGAATCATTGGCAAGTAGGTTTCATGTATCGTGCCTCCTTATCCCTTAAAATTTCAGTATATATTTCCTAAGAACCAGGATTTTCTTTGACATTAATAGTACTATTAATCAAAATCTGGAGGTTAATGTTGATAAAATACTTTTTTTTTTTTTTTGAGATGGAGTCTTGCACTGTCGCCCAGGCTAGAGTGTAGTGGTGTGATCTTGGTTCACTGCAACCTCTGCCTCCCAGGTTCAAGCGGTTTTCCTGCCTCAGCCCCCCGAGTAGCTGGGATTACAGGCACCCACCACCACTCCCACCTAATCTGTTGTATTTTTAGTAGAGATGGGGTTTCACTATATTGGCCAGGCTGGTCTTGAACTCCTGACCTCATGATCCGCCCACCTCGGACTCCCAAAATGCTGGGATTACAGCCACCGTGCCTGGCCACGATAAAATACTTTTTAAAAAATCTACAGTCTTTATCACATTTTGTCAATTGTGCAAATTCAATATCCAGTCCAGGATCACATAATGCATTCAGATGTTATTTCCCTTTATTCTTTAATTTAGAATCGTTTTTCAGCCATTGTCTTTATTATACTGATGTTTTTGAAGAACCAAGGTCACTTATTTTATCATATGTTCCTTAATTTTGGTTTGTCAGATGTTTCCTCATGATTAGATGTAGGTTAGACCAGACAAAATACTATCAGTGACATTATAAGTGTTTTTGATTATTACATGTAGAGGCACATGATGGCTATCTGTCCCTCATTGAGGATACTAATTATAGCCAGCTGGTCAAGGTGTCATCTAGTATGACCACTATGTAGTTGCTATTTTTCCCCTTACAACTAGTAAACAATCTGTGAGGATATACTTTCAGGCCATGCAAACATCATCTTCCTCATGAAACTTTTCCCTTCAATATATCATTTTCTGATGATTTTTGCCTGTATCAGTTTTTACTATGATGGTTGCAAGTGGTAATTGTCCAATACTACTGTTTTCTCAATGATTTCAATTGCCATTTTTCTGTAAGAAAGTCTTACCTTCTCCATTTTTAAAATTTATTATACGAATTCATTAATTTCCTTTTTAGCTTTTTATTATGTCATTTGACAGCATTTTTACAGAGAGTGCAGATATACAGGATAACATCAATAGCCTTCATTGAACATATCTAGTAATCATTTTGCAGATACCAATGGTTCAGAATATCAGAGATAATTAACAACTTTTCTTGTGGGTCCAATTTTCCACCATGAGACCTATAATACTTGTTTTAGATGTAGTTTTGCCATGCTGTATATTTATGTTCTGATTCTTTTCTTTTTCTTAAAAGAAGTTTCTTTTTGTGATAATTTTAGATTCATATGCAGTTATAAGAAATAATAGTACTTCTGGCTGGGCATGGTGGCTCACGCCTGTAATCCCAGCACTTTGGAGGCTGAGGTGGGCAGATCACTTGAGGCCAGGAGTTGGAGACCAGCCTGGCCAACATGATGAAACCCTATCTCTACTAAAAATACAACAAATTAGCTGGGCATGGTGGCACCCGCCTGTAATCCCAGCTACTCAGGAGGCTGAGACAGGAGAAACGCTGGAACCCAGGAGGTGGAGGTTGCAGCGAGCCGAGATCATGCCACTGCAGTCTAGCCTGGGCGACAGAGCATGACTGTCTCCAAAAAGAAAGAAAGAATAGTACTTCTGGCTTGACAGTATGAGGAGCTCCACTGGCCTGCTCTCATGTGAAACTGATAAAAAACATTTTTAAAAATCACTGAAAGCCTATGGAAATAGTCCTAAGGGCCAACAGCAAATGAAGAAATATATATCAAAGAAAATCTGAAAATTCTGTAAGAAAGGAACGCATCTGTGGTATATAAACCAAGACCACTTGCTCCCGCCCCCTTCCCAGCTCAGCAAGACAGACTTCACTCCAGACTGCTATAGTCAAGAACACAGGCTCCCTCTCCACCTTATGCCCCTTCCTCAGCTTCCACTTGGAGGGCCCTCTTCCTGTAAAGAGCAAGACATCACTGTTTCTCATCCTGTCTTCAGCTACCTAATGCTGAAGCTAAGCACTGGGCTAGTGCATTTGAGAGGTAGTGGCTCTCCTCTTCCATTGGGACAGATGCTCTACCTTGAACTCATCACATTGAGAATACTGGGCCCCTTAGCACCCTTGCTCAGTCTGGAAATGTGATGGTTCCATGCCTTACCAGGAGAAGCAAGACAAGAGGACCTCAGTCTGCTGCTTTCAATCCTCTAACAAGCACTCAACTTCTAGAGCTTACTAAGAGAGTTTGCCATTGTTCCCACTTGCAACTCCAGAGCTTTGGCTTAGAGATTTTGCCTGATGTGAGAAGCAAGCTGTAAAACAGGTAACTCAATCCTTTCACAAAGGACTTGACTTCATCTGCAACAGGTAGTGGAGACATTCAACCCTAAGGGTACTCTCAAGAACATTGGAGATTGTGACAAAACTCAACTGGGAGGACAGTCCAACTGGGATTTGGAATGCTGAACAAACTGAAGGCTGCCTAGTTTTCAGGAAAACCATGAAATAAAACAGCTTAGAGGAGCCCTCTAGGGGTCAGAACAAATATCAAACACTGACCTCAGAAACTATTCCTTCAAAAGAGCCAGAATTTGATTGGATTATATTGTAGAGCTATTTATAAACCAGAGAACTGTTGAAAACAATAGAGCAATCAGCAAGAATTAGTGGACTTCAATACCTGGGAGTGGTCAAGGAAGAAGAGGAAGAGAACCCTACCAAAACCAATGTTACCCCATGGTGACTGTAGGATGCTGCATCTGCCGGAGGAGCAACATAGAGGCTTTACACTGGAGGGAGGATGCAGGAATAGATTTCATTAAAATAACCCAGCCAGTCACTAAACAAATAAATGAGCAAATAACAATAAGTCCTGGAGGGAGGGGAGTACCTATACACAAAGTTGCTACAATATATTACCTATTATGTCCAGATTGCAACAAAAAATTACAAGGCATGCAAAGAAACAGAAAGCATGAACCATACACTAGGAAAAAAAGCAGACAACAGGAACTGCCTGTGAGAATAGATTTATAATTTTAAAAAAATAGCTTCAAATTAGCCATTATCCACATATTCACAGAACTAAAGGAAAACATGATTGAGAAGTAAAGAAAGGTATGACAATGTTGCATCGAATAAAGAATATCAATAAAGAAAAAATTATAGAAAAGAATCAAATGGAAATTTTGGAGTTAGAAGTTATCATAAATATAATTTTTAAAAACTCAGAAAGGGTTAATGGTAGATTTGAATTGCCAGAAGAAAGAATAAGCAAACTTGTAGATTGATAGAGATTATGTAAGCCAAAGAACAAAAAGAAAAAAGAAGAAAAATGGAAAGCCCAGAGAAATGTGGGACACCATCATTTACACCGATGCAAACATAATGGGAGTACCAAAGAGGAGAAAAAGGAACAGAAAACTATTCAAAGAAATAATGACTGAAACCTTCTCAAGTTTATTGAAAAGCAAAAATCTACATATATAAGAAGCTCAATGCATTCCAAGTAGGTTAAATATGAAAAGAGCCACAACAGATACATCAGAGTAAAAATGCTAAAAGTTGAAGACAAGGACAAAAATCACAAAAGTGGCAACATAAAAATGACTTTATTTACAAGGGAACCCCAATAAGATTAACAGTTGGCTTCTCAGAAACCATAGAGGTAAGAAAACGTGGGATAATGTATTCAAAGTGCTCAGAGAAAAAAAAACAACAACAACTGTGAGTCAGGACTCCTATATCCAATAATAATCCTGTATCTAACAAAGCTTCTTTCACAAACAAAATGATCCAAAGTATAGACTGTCTAGAGGAAACTCACTTAGATTCAAAGACATAAATAGATTGAAAGTAAAAGAATGGAAAAAGATAATATCATGAGAACAGTAACAAGAAAGCTGGAGTGACTATACTAATGTGAGATAAAATAGACTTTAAAACAAAAAACGTTACTAGAAATGAGAATTTTTATTTTATTTTATTTTGTAACAGGGTCTTTCACTCTGCTGCAGTGCAGTGGCACAATGTTGGCTCACTGCAATTGCTGCCTCCTGGGCTCAAGCAATCCTCCCACCTCAGTCTCTGGAGTCACTGGGACTACAGGCAAATGCCACCATGCCCAGCTAATAATTGAATATTTTTTGGTAGTTATGGGGTTTTGCCATATTGCCCAGGCTGGTTTCAAATTCCTGAGCTCAAACAATCCACCCACCTTAGCCTCCCAAATTGTTGGAATTATAAGCATGAACCACTATACCTAGTTGAGAGTCATTTTGTAATAATAAAACAATTAACTCATTAGGAAGATACACTAATTTGCACTTAATAACAGAGCACTAAAATGCATGACACAAGGAATGACAGAAATTAAGGGAGAAATAGATAATTCAACAATCATAGTTGAATACTTTAATAATTCACTCTCAAAATAGATAGCAGATCAACTAGGAAATAGAAAACAACAAAATAAACTAAAACCAAGAGACATCTATAGAACACTCCACCCAAAAACACAATATACATTGTTCTGAAATGCACATGGAACATTCTCCAGGATACATCACATGCTAGGGCATAAAATAATAAATTTTAAAAAATAAAAACCATACAGAATAGATTATTTGACCAAAATGGAATGAACTTAGAAATCAGTAACAGGAAAGAGTTTAGGAAACTCACAAAATATGTGGAAATTAAATAACATACTTCTAAATAACCAATGGTTCAAAGAAGAAAGCAAAAGAATAAAAAATATTCTGAGATGAATGAAAATAAAGACACAACATACCAAAATTGATGGGATGCAGCTAAAGCAGCACTTAAGAAAGTTTAGGAAACTATAAATGCCTAAATAACAGAACTTGAAAATAACCAAAAGTTCAAAGAAGAAAGCAAATAGAATAAAAAATATACATCTATGAATGTCATATAAATTCCATAAATATATACCTTTGTATTGATGGGATTTTTTTTAAAGACAAAAGAGGATCTCAGTTCAAACCTGTCATCCCAGCACTTTGGAGGCCGAGGTGGGTTTGGATCATTCCGGAGTTCGAGACCAGCCCCCAAAATAAAGCATTCAATACAAAGTTTATAACTATAAATGCCTATATTAAGAATGACAAAAGTATGTGAAGTAATACCCATATTAATTAGCTTCATTTAGCCATTCTACAACATACATATATTTCAAATGTCATATTGTATTCCATAAATATATGCAATCTTTGTCAATTTAAAAAATCTTTTTTTTAAAGACAAAAGAGCTCATGGCCAGGCACAATGTCTCACACCTGTCATCCCAGCACTTTGGGAGGCCGAGGTGGGTGGATCACCTGAGGTCCGGAGTTCGAGACCAGCCTGACCAATGACCAACACAGAGAAACCCTGTCTCTACTAAAAATACAAAAATAGCCGGGCATGGTGGCACGTGCCTGTAATCCCAGCTACTCAGGAGGCTGAGGCAGGAGAATCACTTGAACCAGGGAGTCGGAGGTTGCAGTGAGCTGAGATCGTGCCACTGCCCTCCAGCCTGGCAACAGAGCAAGATGCCATCTCAAAAAAAAAAAAATTATCTCAAAATGGGTCAAGGACCTCAATGTAAAAGGTGAAAACTACAAAACTCTTTGGAGAAAACACAGAGGTACATCTTCATGACATTGAATTTGGGAAATAATTTTTAGATAGGACACCAAAAGCACAAGCAACAGAAGAAGAAATAAATTGCGCTTCATCAAGACTTAAAACTTCTGTGCTAACCAGGCACAGTGGCTCATGCCTGTAGTCCTACAACTTTGGGAGGCCAACACAGGCAGATTGCTTGACCCCAGAATTTTAGACCAGCCTGGGCGACATGGTGAAATCCTGTCTCTACAAAAAATACAAAAATTAGCCAGGCATGGTGGTGCACACCTGTAGTCCCACCTACTCAGGAAGCTGAGGTGGGAGGATCACCTGAGCCTGGGGAGGTCAAGGCTGGAGTGAACTATGATGGTGCCACTGCACTCCAGCCTGGGTGACAGAGTGAGAACCTGTCTCAAAAACAAAACAAAATGAAAAACAAGAAAAAAAAAACTTCTTTGCTTCAAAGGATACCGTTGATAAAGAAAAGCCAATGGAGAAAATATTTACAAATTATATATGTGTTAAAAGACTTGTATCCAGAATATAAAGAACTCTTACAACTCAATAATAAAAAGACAGCCCAATTTAAAAATGGGCAAATGATCTGAATAGATGTTTCTGCATGGAAGATATATAAACAGCCAATAAGCACATGAAAATATGTTCATTCATCATCAGGTAAATGCAAATCAAAACCATGATGAAATACCACTTCACAACCACAAGGATAGCTAGAATTTTAAAATCAGGTAATAACTGGAATTCACAAGAATGTGGAGAAATAGTAAACCTAAAACACTGCTGGTGGCAATATGAAAGGATGCAGCCATTGTGGAATGCCATTTGGCGGTTCCTCAAATGATTAAACATAGAGTTACCATATGACCCAGCAATTCCATTCCTAGATATATACTCAAGAGAAGTGAAAACATGTTCACTCAAAAATTTGTCTGTGAATGTTTATCACGGCATTATTCATAATAGCCAGTAGGTGGAAACAACTCAAATGTTCATTACCTGATGAATAGGTAAATAAAATGTGGTATGTTCATACATAATGGAGTATTATTCAGCCATAAAAAGGAATAAAATGCTTGATGCATACTACAACATGGATGAACCTTCAAAACATGGTAAGTGAAATAACTCAGTCACAAATACCACATATTATATGATTCCGTTCATCTTAGGCATCCAGAAGAGGGAAATCTACATAGAAAAGAGATTAGTGGTTGCTTACAGTTGTGGAGGGTTACATGGGGATAGGAGAATGATAGCTAAAGTGTACAAGGTTTCATTTTGTGGTGATAAAAAAGATTCCAAAATTGATTGTGGTGATAGCTGTACATATCTGTGAACATATTAAAAATCATGGAAGTGTACACTTTAAATGAGTGAATTGTATGGTGTGTGAGTTATATTACAATAAATGTTTCAAAAAAAGAATTAGAGATTCCATGTATCACTTTTCCAGTGGTGACACCTTACAAAACTATAGTGCTGCATCCTAGCCAGGACATTGATAGTGCTATAGTCAAGATATGCTGGGTTTGACCCACAGACCCTGGCCAAGCAACAGATGAAAAAATGTACGTAGACACAGGATTTTTGATTGGGCCTGTGGTTAGGGGACCAGGCTGCTCAGAGACACTAAGGAGGGCGCCGTAAAGAGTCACAGCAGCCATAGCCCCAACAAGCCTGCGCTGCAGGCATTTATTTAGTACAGATTTAATGACAAAGGCTTTGAGTCAATACAATTTGTGGGTAATTAACATGGTTGCCACCCCCCTCCCCACCAGAGAGCAGTCCTGCCCGTAGGTGATTAAAGGCCAGGTTCCAAGACCTAAGTAAACTAATTTATCTAGATCAATTATCTTATACTTTCTTGTTTTCTACCCTGAGAGAATTCAGCTGCCTTCAGCCAAATTTTCTTTCGAAGCTTTTGCAAAACCTCCTGGCCTTCCAAGAAGGTTTGTGGTTCTCCTATAATTTTTATAACTTTTTCCACCACCCTGACTGATCTCCTACATCTCCTCCTTTTTCTGTTTTTTTGCATCTGGTTTTGTTGAATGAAGAGTACAGATGTGTGCAGCAACAAGCTTGTCAGGCATAGTGGTCACTGCTTGTACTCTGGCTTTGCATCCTAGAATTAGTAAATAAGACAAACATGAGTATAACCAGTAACATTCTTTTCCAATGAAGGAATGACATGTAGTGTTACTTGGCACCTCAGTTCAATGAGTGTCGTTACTAAGGAACCCCACTGGGGATATGTTAACCCCTTCCAGCCAAGCAGTTACATTACTAGAGGCTGGGAAGTGGGTGTCTGCCCAGGTAACAGGGTGGAATAAAGGTGGATTTAGAAGATGGACCCAATAGAGTGTAGCAGGTACTGGTTGCAGGCAGAGTGAGAGAATTAAAAAAGGTTAATAAAGCCTAGCAAGGAACAAATTATCTGGAGTGAATAGTGTCTGTGTCTGGGGCAGCATTTGCTCAGTCTTCTGACTTGTCCTCTTCAGCATTATGTCCGGGGTCTCTGTCGGCCTGTGTCATCTGAGGAGGCCTGTGTCATCTGAAGAATCTGCATTTTTCAGGGTTGTGGGTCCTGTAGGGTCATTTTCTTTATTTCTGGTACCAGGTTGGGTCCTAGCCATGCTATCGTAAGGTTTGATGCATCATGCTAGAATCCAAAGAGGACCTGAGGGGGTGTGAACACAAGCATATCCTCTTCCCCATGTTAGCAATTCATTTAGACCACACCATACATTACTATTTATGTATTTCCATAAAACTGCATGCATGTTTTATGTCTTGAGAGGTTTTAGCAAAGTGCTTTTCTATAGCTAATTGAAATTTATCATTTAAATTTAAGAAATTAAGGGTAAATAAGGCTTGTGCTAGTAGTGTTGCAGGGTTCTTACTCATATTCCCCCTTTTTTGTTTTCTAAGCATATTTTTATAGGTGGAATGGACATATTCTACTATGGCCTGTCCTTGGGGTTTATACAGGATGCCTGTGGAAGGTTGGATATTCCACGTGTGACAAAATTGTTGAAATTGTGAGCTGGCATAAACCGGCCCATTATCAGTTTTAATTTTTGTGGGCTGCCCCATAAATGCAAAAGTTAAGAGAAGATGTTTAATAACATATTGGGTGGACTCTCCAGGAAAAGCATGCATGCTAATTGAGAAATGGTATCCACAGATACATGTACCTATCTTAGTTTTTCAGATTCAGGGATGTGAGTAATAACTGTTTGCCATAACTGATTAGGTTCTAGTCCTCTAGGGTTAACACCTGTTGAAGGAGGGTTTGTGCCTGTGAATTGGCAATCTGGGCATTGCAGGATACTTTGTTTAACTAGTCTTTGGGTAAGTTTAAATTGTTTAGTTAAGTTTCTCCAATTTTAGTGGAAAAATTGATGCGATTGGGTGTCCTGGTCAAGCAGTGACATCGTAATTTATAGGTCTGCTTGTTCATTGCCATAAGCCAAGGGTCCAGGCAGTGAGCTGTGGGCTTGAATATGTGTGATAAAAATAGGATGTGTACGTTAACCTAGCAATTGCTGAAGTTGAAGAAAAAGTGCACATAGGGTGGACTCAAGAGTGGACTTAATGAGGGCTGTTTCAAGTTTCTGCAGTAAATAAACAGAGTAAGCAGAGTCACTAATGGTATTGATGGGCTGAGCAGAAAAAGTTTCCAGAGCCAATATTAAGGCTCCAACCTTAGCTGAGTGCTAGTAAATCCAGAACAAGTGAGGGAATTATGTGGTTTCCACCGAACTGCCGCTTTTCCATTTTTACCAGAGCTGTCAGTAAAAAGCATTAAAGCATTGGGTATGGGGGAGTGAACTACTTTTGTAGGCACAACTACAGGAGTATGAGATAAGAACTGAATTAGTTTGTCAGCAGGAAGGGCATGCTGTATATGACCTGTGTAATCAGAGAGTGCTATTTGAAGATCTAGAGATAGGGGCAATACTGCTTCAAACTACTTTTTACTCAAAGGAATTCTGATGACATCAGGGTCATAACCTAGCAACTGATGGTATCATCTGCTGCTAGAATACATGACTTTGCTAACTAGCTGGATATATGGAGATAGAGTTTTAGTCCCGGTATGTGAGCAAAAATCCATTCTAGGAAGCACAGCCCTGGGGCCATCTGTCCTATTAATACTGTTGGGAATGTTTATAGGAAAAACAATTGAACTGAATATTTTGGGTCTATGTGATCTAGCTGCCTCTGAGAAATAGCTTGCTCTATTTCCTTAATTTTCCTTTTTGCTGCAGGAGTTAAATACTTGAGAGTCTAGGGCTATGTTGCCCTTTAGGATAGAAAACAGGTTTTGTAACTTATCAGTAGTTATGCCCAAGGTGGAGTGAAGTCAATTAATATCGCCTAGTAATTTTTGATAATAATTTAAGGTGTGTAAGTTGCTAGTAGTTAATTTAACCTTTTGAGGTCTTACTGACTGGGAAGTTAGTATGTATCCAAGATATTTCCAAGGAGAGGACATTTGCACTTTTTCAGGTGATATGATTAAACCTCTTAACTGTGTATTCTTTACGACAGAGGCGTATAAACTTAAAAGTACTGGCTTAGTTGGGGCTGCTAGTAAAATATCAACCATAAATGAATAATCTTGCAACTAGGAAATTCTTTTCTACTGGGGAGCAAAGGCTGATTCACATGATACTGACACATGGTAGAACTGTTCAGCATTCTTTGAGGAAGTATTTTCCAGTGAAATCGGCAACCTGGCCTTTCATTATCAATAGCTGGTATTGTAAACACAAATTTGTCTCTGTCCTGTTCTGCAAGGGGAATAGTATAAAAGCAGTCTTTTAAGTCAATAATGACTATAGGCTAATCTTGAGGAATCGCTGCAGGGGAAGGGAGGCCCTGTTGAAGGGGCTCCATAGGTTGCAAATTAGCATGATAGCCTGTAAGTCCTGCAAAAAGTCTCCATTTACCAGATCTTTTGAGAATGAAAATGGGCGATTTCCAAGGGCTGTTTGATGGTTCTATATGGCTGGCTTTTAATTGCTCCTCAACTAATTCATGAGCTCTTTGTAATTTCTCTCCCTCTAAAGGCTACTGTTCTACCCAAATAGGATTTTGAGAGAGCCACGTTAGGGGTAGGGGAGGAATAACAGTGGCCATGATTAGAAAGAGGTCTGCAGAGTGACCTCAATTAACCCTTTCGTAAATGGGCTAGTGACTCCATTTTTTCTAATGCTTTTTCCTTATCTCTTTATAAGCATCAAAAGAAATGGGTTCATACACCTGATTGCCTTGTCAATCTTGCATTACTGGGCAGGCTAAGAGCTCCCCTTCTAATGACGCTTGCTTAAGTCAGGATCCCATAGCTGTAGCATATCCCTTGTCTTTTTTCCTATTTATTGGAGGAGGGGGCTCAGGAAAAAACTCTTTCCTCTTTGGTATTTCTGCCCATTAATGGTGGGGCTGAGAGAGAAAGAGGAGGTGGTAAGGTAGGTGATGGTTCCTCCTCCCTTCCCTTTTTAGGCTCTTCTGTGTAGAGCAGGATCAAAGCAGCCCTAACTAAAGCCCATAATGTTAGAGATGTTACTGGGACCCACTGACCTTGTGCATGATGTTGTTTAAAATTCCTCCCCTCTTGTTCCCAGAGCTCTACGTCTAGCATACCTTCTTTTGGGAACCATGGGTTACGGGAAGCAACAGCTTGCATTAGGTCCCTTAATTGAGTCTGTGAAACTGAGGCTCCACTAGCTTTAAGCAGCTATTTCAATACTTTTATATACTGTTGCTGTTGAACTGATAACTATTGTCCCATGATGAAACCCTGGCCTGAACTATTCCCTGAAACTTGGAAATCCTGAGAGGGCACCAATGACTTCGTGACTTTCTGACTGTGCCGTCTCTTCACCTTTGAGGGTTCCATCGTGCTCTGTTGCAGTGTTCCTCACACAGGGCACCAACTGCCAGGTCTGACCTGCAGACACAGACTCTGGCTAAGTGACAGATGAAAAAATGTATGCAGACACAGGTTTTTTGCCTGGGCCTGCAACTAGGGGACCAGGCTGCTCATAGACACCGAGGAGGGTGCCACAAAGAGTCACAGCAGCCCCGACAAGCCTGTGCTGCAGGCATTTATTTAGTACAGATTTAATGACAAAGGCTCTGAGTCAACAGAACTTGGGGTAATTAACATGGTCGCCACCCTGCCCGCCCCCACCCCCCAGACAGCAGTCCTACATGCGGATGATTAAAGGCCAGGTTCCAAGGCCTAAGGAAACTAACTTATCTAGATCAATTCTCTTTCACTTCCTTGTTGTCTGCCCTGAGAGAATTCAGCTGCCTTCAGCCAAATTTTATTTCGAAGCTTTTCCAACAACTCCTGGCCTTCCAAGAAGGTTTACATTTTTCCTATAATTTTTATAATTTTTCCCACCACCCTGACCGATCTCCTACAAAGATACAGAATGTTTCTATTACCACAAGGATCTCTTCTGTTGTCCTTTTATAGCCATAACTCTTCTCCCAGCCCTGCTTCCTCCTTAATTCTTCCCTAGCACTAATGAGTTTTCCATTACTATTATTTTTGTCATATCAATTTTATATGTGAGAAAAGACTTTAAATGGTCCATTTTCAAGTCATGATAAATCTACACACTGGCAGCCAGCCTGCGGATTTAACAAACTGTATGGCTCACACTCCTAGAAAGTCATAAGTGAACAGAGGAGGGGTCAGCCCATCAAAGGGAAGAAAGTTTCATTACTGTGAAACCGAAACTTAAGCAAGGAAGGGGACAAGGGTATAACCTTATAAGGTGGATAATGAAACTTAGGTGACAGGGCAGATTGTAACCCCATAGTATTCTATCAATGAGGAGCTAGGGGAGGGACTTGCAGGCTAGGAGATAAATTACACGCTGAAGCTGCCCCGAGTATGCCTGCCTACCAGACATCCAATCTTGCAAGACCACTATTAAAAGTCTCACTTTCACTGTTCTCTGTGCCTCTGAGTCCATTCTTTGGGTTTGGATGTGTGAGCCTATTTCTCACATTATATAACTGAACAAATACAGTAGGTAACCTTTTGGGGATGGCTTTTTTCACTCAGAATAATTTTCTGGAGATTCTTCCAGGTTATTTCATGTATCAAGAGTTTTTTTAGTTTTTGTTTTTGTTTTTAATTGTTGAGTAGCATTCCATGGTATGTTTGTACCACAGTCTAACTATTTACATGTTGAAGGACACCTAGGTTGTTTCCAGATTTTAACTATTACAAAGCTGCTATGAACTTTCATGTACAGGTTTTTCTGTGAGCGTAAGATTTCATTTCTCTAGGAGAAATACCTAAGACTGCAATTCCCGGGCCATAGGGTTTAACATGTTTACTTTTTAAAGAAACTGTTAAACTGTTTTCCAAAGTTGCTGCACCATTTTACATTCCTGCCAGCAATGTATGAATGATCAAATCTCTCCACATCCTTGCCAACATTTGGTGTTGTCATTATTTTTTATTTTAGCCATTCTGGTAAGTGTGTACTGATAGTTCATTGTAGGTTTAATTTTTATTTCCCTAATGGTAAATGATACCGTCTTTGCATGTTATTTTATGCCACCTGTATATCCTGTGTGTTGAAATGTCTCTTCACATCTTTTGCCCATTTTCTAATTGGATTGCTTTTTTAAAATTTTATTTATTTGACACAAGGTCTCACTCTGTCACCCAGGCTGGACTGCCATGGTGTGATTATAGCTCACTGAAGCCTCAATCTCCTGGGCTCAAGCAATCCTTCCACCTCAGCCTTCTGAGTAGCCAGCACTACAGATGCATGCCACCACTCCCAGATACTTAAAACAAAAATTTAATAGAGATGAGGTTTCACTATGTTTCTCAGGCTGGTCTTGAACTCCTGGGCTCAAGCAATCCTCCTGTCTCAAGACTCCTAAAGCACTGGAGTTACAGGCGTGATCAATTACAACCAGCCTGGATTGCTTTTTTGCAATTAAGTTTGAGAGCTCTTTATATATTCTAGATACTAGTCCCTTGTCACATATGCGATTTGAAAATATTTTCTCCCAGTATATAGCTTGTCTTTCTTCCTCTCAACAGCGTATTTCACAAAGTAAAACTTTTAATGTTCAATTTATCCATGTTTCCTTTATTATCATGCCTTTGGTGTTAACTCTAAGAATTCTGCTAGTCTTAGTTCTTAAAGATTTTTCTCCTGTTTTTTTCTAGAAGATTTATAGTTTTACATTTTACACTTCAGTTTATAATCCACTTTGAGTTAACTTTCTATAAGATGTGAAGTTGAGGTTCATTTTTCTTTTTTTACTATGGATGTTCACTTTCTCCAACAGTATTTGTTAAGAAGATTGTCTTTCCTCTATTGGTTTTTGCACCTTTGTCAAAAATCAGGTGGACATACTTGTATGGGTCTATTTCTGGGTTTTCTATTCTGTTTCACTGATCTCTATGTCTATATCCCCACAATACCACCAAGTCTTGAGTACTATAGCTATATGATGTCTTGAAATTGGGTAGATTGATTACTCTCACTATATTCTTCTCTTTAAAAAATTTTTCAGGCCAGGCGCAGTGGAAAATCATCACACTGTACACTTACAATTGATATTTCTTGCATGTATATTTCAAGAAAAAATTTGTAAAGCAATAAAGCAGCTTTAAATAGACATATGCACTCATCTTTAAGATACATTCTTACCTAAAAGAAGCAAAGTTCAGAAGTGTATATAAAATCTTACCATTTGTGAAAAATATATGTATATGGTTATATATATGATATATACATGCTGTAAATATACATAGGGAAGTGATAGCAGTGATTTCCTCTGGTGAGTGTCTGGGGTACAGGTGACGGACAAACTGTTTTTCAACGTGTGACCATTTGGATTTTGTACTTTATTTTAAAAGACAGGGTCTCTGCTACCCATGCTGGGGTGCAGTAGTGCCATCATAGCTCACTGTAACCCCAAACTCCTAGACTCCAGTGATCCTCCTGCCTCAGCCTCCTGAGTAGTTGGGGCTACAGGCACATGCTACCATACCCACCTAATTAAAAAAAAAAAAAAAGATTTTGTCGAGACAGGGTCTTGCTATGTTGCCCAGGTTGATGTGGAATTCCTGGCCTCAAGAGATCCTCTTGCCTTGATCTCCCAAAGTTCTGGGATTACAGGCATGTGCCTGGCCTAAGTTTTAAAAATACTTCACTATGTGCACGTATTACCCATTCAAAATTAATTAAAATAATTACTTTTTATTAGCCTGCTGGGTACCAAAATAATTTTATCATTACATAAAAATTACTCTGAATTACTCATGGGTGTTAGACCCTATAACATACCCTATTTACTCTTTAGATTTAGTTACATTAAACAGGTTTATTGCATTTTTGAGTCCGAGATGATCAGAAGCAGCAGATCAGTAGAGACAGGGGAGGTTTACTGGAAGCAAATATACTCAAAGTTGCAGAAAAAGATAACAGCTGGAAAGTGCAGGGTAGAAAACAAATATTTAAAACATAGATTAAAGAACCAAAGAAATACAGTCAGGGACTGTTTGGTATAGGAGAAAACAGTCCTACTTATTCAATAACTTTTGAACTTACGATACAGCAATCACTGTTCATGAGTTCAACTTGATTCATACTAACAGAATAAAATAAAGCCAAGTAGATTTTTTTTTAAAATCATAGGGTACAGTCTTCACTGTGATCATAAAATGGAATCATGTAAAAAGCAAATGAAACTGGAAGTGGTACCAGGAATGTGTGCCACATAATTCCAAAAATCCAGAATCTCTTTATTTTCCTTTCCTCTTTTTTTTGCCTCTGGATCCTGCCACTTTCAAATCAAAATGTCCAATTTTTTTTTCCTCTGAGGATAGAGCTTGATTGTCTACCACAAAAATCCCAGATATTAGAATCTCAAAGAACTCTTTTCTTTTCATGAGTGTATTATGACAGTTGCGTGTGTGAGAGAGATTGCGTACTTCCTGGGACATTCTAGCTTAAAGCAGCAAAAGCAAAACACAAATTAGTGGGACACTTGTTTAAAGAATGTCTACATGCAGCCAACAAATATCAGTCATAACAATCCTAAAGACATTCCTATTAAAGTGAAGGATAAAATAAACATATTTGTAACCACTACTATTATTTCTGAAGTCAATAAGCAATGCTATGAGATAAGAAAAAGAATGCTAGTCATAAATGTTAGAAAGAGGAGGTAAAATGATCATTATTTGAAGAAGAAACTTTTTCCCCTATCCAGACAACCCACTTGAATCAAAAAAGTAATTTGGACACATAAAAAGGAATACATAAATATATGTTTTCTATACAGCAATAGTCAATTATAAAAATAAAATAATGTCCCATTTATGGTAGCAACATGTAAAGTAAGAACATACAAAATACATAGAAATTAAATTAGTGAGTGTGTGGGGCCTACATCAAAAATGCAAATATTTACTGAGGAGAAAGAAAAAGTATATGTTAACCTGATCTTGTTATTGGATTGGAAAAATAAGTTTTTTTTTTTTTTTTTTTAATACTTTAAGTTCCAGGGTACATGTGCATAACGTGCAGGTTTGTTACATATGTATACTTGTGACATGTTGGTGTGCTGCACCCATCAACTCGTCAGCACCCATCAACTCGTCATTTTCATCAGGTATAACTCCCAATGCAATCCCTCCCCCCTCCCCTCTCCCCATGATAGGCCCTGGTGTGTGATGTTCCCCTTCCTGAGTCCAAGTGATCTCATTGTTCAGTTCCCACCTATGATTGAGAACATGCAGTGTTTGGTTTTCTGTTCTTGCGATAGTTTGCTGAGAATGATGGTTTCCAGCTGCATCCATGTCCTTACAAAGGACACAAACTCATCCTTTTTTATGGCTGCATAGTATTCCGTGGTGTATATGTGCCACATTTTCTTAATCCAGTCTGTCACTGATGGACATTTGGGTTGATTCCAAGTCTTTGCTATTGTGAATAGTGCCGCAATAACATACGTGTGCATGTGTCTTTATAGCACCACGATTTATAATCCTTTGGGTATATCCCCAGTAATGGGATGGCTGGGTCATATGGTACTTCTAGTTCTAGATCCTTGAGGAATCGCCATACTGTTTTCCATAATGGTTGAACTAGTTTACAATCCCACCAACAGTGTAAAAGTGTTCCTATTTCTCCACATCCTCTCCAGCACCTGTTGTTTCCTGACTTTTGATTGATTGCCATTCTAACTGGTGTGAGATGGTATCTCATTGTGGTTTTGATTTGCATTTCTCTGATGGCCAGTGATGATGAGCATTTTTTCATGTGTCTGTTGGCTGTATGAATGTCTTCTTTTGAGAAATGTCTGTTCATATCCTTTGCCCACTTTTTGATGGGATTGTTTGTTTTTCTCTTGTAAACTTGTTTGAGTTCTTTGTAGGTTCAGGGTATTAGCCCTTTGTCAGATGAGTAGATTGCAAAAATTTTCTCCCATTCTGTAGGTTGCCTGTTCACTCTGATGGTAATTTCTTTTGCTGTGCAGAAGCTCTTTAGTTTAATGAGATCCCATTTGTCAATTTTGGCTTTTGTTGCTGTTGCTTTTGGTGTTTTAGACATGAAGTCCTTGCCCATGCCTATGTCCTGAATGGTATTACCTAGGTTTTCTTCTAGGGTTTTTATGGTATTAGGTCTAACATTTAAGTCTCTAATCCATCTTGAATTAATTTTTGTATAAGGAGTAAGGAAAGGATCCACTTTCAGCTTTCTACTTATGGCTAGCCAATTTTCCCAGCACCATTTATTAAATAGGGAATCCTTTCCCGATTTCTTGTTTCTCTCAGGTTTGTCAAAGATCAGATGGCTGTAGATGTGTGGTATTATTTCTGAGGACTCTGTTCTGTTCCATTGGTCTATATCTCTGTTTTGGTACCAGTACCATGCTGTTTTGGTTACTGTAGCCTTGTAGTATAGTTTGAAGTCAGGTAGCGTGATGCCTCCAGCTTTGTTCTTTGGACTTAGGATTGTCTTGGCAATGTGGGCTCTTTTTTGGTTCCATATGAACTTTAAAGCAGTTTTTTCCAATTCTGTGAAGAAACTCATTCATAGCTTGATGGGGATGGCATTGAATCTATAAATTACCTTGGGCAGTATGGCCATTTTCAAGATATTGATTCTTCCTATCCATGAGCATGGTATGTTCTTCCATTTGTTTGTGTCCTCTTTGATTTCACTGAGCAGTGGTTTGTAGTTCTCCTTGAAGAGGTCCTTTACATCCCTTGTAAGTTGGATTCCTAGGTATTTTATTCTCTTTGAAGCAATTGTGAATGGAAGTTCATTCATGATTTGGCTCTCTGTTTGTCTGTTACTGGTGTATAAGAATGTTTGTGATTTTTGCACATTTATTTTGTGTCCTGAGGTTTTGCTGAAGTTTCTTATCAGCTTACGGAGATTTTGGGCTGAGACAATGGGGTTTTCTAAATATACAATCATGTCATCTGCAAACAGGGACAATTTGACTTCTTCTTTTCTTAACTGAATATGCTTGATTTCTTTCTCTTGCCTGATTGCCCTAGCCAGAACTTCCAACACTATGTTGAATAAGAGTGGTGAGAGAGGGCATCCTTGCCTTGTGCCAGTTTTCAAAGGGAATTTTTCCAGTTTTTGCCCATTCAGTATGATACTGGCTGTGGGTTTGTCATAAATAGCTCTTATTGAGATACGTTCCATCAATACTGAATTTATTGAGCATTTTTAGCATGAAGGGCAGTTGAATTTTGTCAAAGGCCTTTTCTGCATCTACGGAGATAATCATGTGGTTTTTGTCTTTGGTTCTGTTTATATGCTGGATTATGTTTATTGATTTGCGTATGTTGAACCAGCCTTGCATCCCAGGGATGAAGCCCACTTGATCATGGTGGATAAGCTTTTTGATGTGCTGCTGGATCCGGTTTGCCAGTATTTTATTGAGGATTTTTGCATTGATGTTCATCAGGGATATTAGTCTAAAATTCTCTTTTTTTGTTGTGTCTCTGCCAGGCTTTGGTATCAGGATGATGTTGGCCTCATAAAATGAGTTAGGGAGGATTCCCTCTTTTTCTATTGATTGGAATAGTTTCAGAAGGAATGGTACCAGCTCCTCCTTGCACCTCTGGTAGAATTCAGCTGTGAATCCATCTGGTCCTGGACTTTTTTTGGTTGGTAGGCTATTAATTATTGCCTCAATTTCAGAGCCTGCTATTGGTCTATTCAGGAATTCAGCTTCTTCCTGGTTTAGCCTTGGGAAAGTGTAAGTGTCCAGGAAATTATCCATTTCTTCCAGATTTTCTGGTTTATTTGCGTAGAGGTATTTATAGTATTCTCTGATGGTAGTTTGTTGCGTAGAGGTGTTTATAGTATTCTCTGATGGTAGTTTGTATTTCTGTGGGGTTGGTGGTGATATCCCCTTTATCATTTTTTATTGCATCTATTTGATTCTTCTCTCTTTTCTTCTTTATTAGTCTTGCTAGCGGTCTATCAATTTTGTTGATCTTTTCAAAAAACCAACTCCTGGATTCATTGATTTTTTGGAGGGTTTTTTGTGTCTCTATCTCCTTCAGTTCTGCTCTTAGTTATTTGTTGCCTTCTGCTAGCTTTTGAATGTGTTTGCTCTTGCTTCTCTAGTTCTTTTAATTGTGATATTAGGGTGTCCATTTTAGATCTTTCCAGCTTTCTCTTATGGGTATTTAGTGCTATAAATTTCCCTCTACACACTGCTTTAAATGTATCCCAGAGATTCTGGTATGTTGTATCTTTGTTCTCATTGGTTTCAAAGAACATCTTTTTTTCTGCCTTCATTTTGTTATGTACCCAGTAGTCATTCAGGAGCAGGTTATTCAGTTTCCATGTAGTTGAGTGGTTTTGATTGAGCTTCTTAGTCCTGAGTTCTAGTTTGATTGCACTGTGGTCTGAGAGACAGTTTGTTATAATTTCTGTTCTTGTACATTTGCTGAGGAGTGCTTTACTTCCAATTATGTGGTCAATTTTGGAATAAGTATGATGTGGTGCTGAATAGAAAGTATATTCTGTTGATTTGGGGTGGAGAGTTCTATAGATGTCTATTAGGTCTGCTTGCTGCAGAAATGAGTTCAATTCCTGGATATCCTTGTGAACTTTCTGTCTCGTTGATCTGTCTAATGTTGACAGTGGGGTGTTGAAGTCTCCCATTATTATTGTATGGGAGTCTAAGTCTCTTTGTAAGTCTCTAAGGACTTGCTTTATGAATCTCGGTGCTCCTGTATTGGGTGCATATATATTTAGAATAGTTAGCTCTTCCTGTTGAATTGATCCCTTTACCATTATGTAATGGCCTTCTTTGTCTCTTTTGATCTTTGATGGTTTAAAGTCTGTTTTATCAGAGACTAGGATTGCAACCCCTGCTTTTTTTTTGTTCTCCATTTGCTTGGTAGATCTTCCTCCATCCCTTTATTTTGAGCCTATGTATGTCTCTGCATGTGAGATGGGTCTCCTGAATACAGCAAACTGATGGGTCTTGACTCTTTATCCAGTTTGCCAGTCTGTGTCTTTTAATGGGAGCATTTAGTCCATTTACATTTAAGGTTAATATTGTTATGTGTGAACTTGATCCTGCCATTATGATATTAACTGGTTATTTTGCTTGTTAGTTGATGCAGTTTCTTCCTAGCCTCGATGGTCTTTACATTTTGGCATGTTTTTGCATTGGCTGGTACTGGTTGTTCCTTTCCATGTTTAGTGCTTCCTTCAGGGTCTCTTGTAAGGCAGGCCTGGTGGTGACAAAATCTGTAAGCATTTGCTTATCTGTAAAGGATTTTATTTCTCCTTCACTTATGAAACTTAGTTTGGCTGGATATGAAATTCTGGGTTGAAAATTCTTTTCTTTAAGAATATTGAATATTGGCCCCCACTCTCTTCTGGCTTGGAGAGTTTCTGCCGAGAGATCTGCTGTTAGTCCGATGGGCTTCCCTTTGTGGGTAACCCGACCTTTCTCTCTGGCTGCCCTTAAGATTTTTTCCTTCATTTCAACTTTGGTGAATCTGGCAATTATGTGTCTTGGAGTTGCTCTTCTCGAGGAGTATCTTTGTGGCATTCTCTGTATTTCCTGAATTTGAATGTTGGCCTGCCCTACTAGGTTGGGGAAGTTCTCCTGGATGATATCCTGCAGAATGTTTTCCAACTTGGTTCCATTTTCCCCCTCACTTTCAGGCACCACAATCAGACGGAGATTTGGTCTTTTTACATAATCCCATACTTCTTGCAGGCTTTGTTCATTTCTTTTTCTTCTTTTTTCTTTAGATTTCTCTTCTCGCTTCATTTCATTCATTTGATCCTCAATTGCTGATACTCTTTCTTCCAGTTGATCGAGTCAGTTACTGAAGCTTGTGCATTTGTCACGTATTTCTCATGTCATGGTTTTCATCTCTGTCAGTTCGTTTATGGCCTTCTCTGCATTAATTATTCTAGTTATCAATTCTTCTACTCTTTTTTCAAGATTTTTAGTTTCTTTGCGCTGGGTACATAATTCCTCCTTTAGCTCTGAGAAGTTTGATGGACTGGAGCCTTCTTCTCTCATCTCGTCAAAGTCATTCTCCGTCCAGCTTTGATCCGTTGCTGGCGATGAGCTGTGTTCCTTTGCAGGGGGAGATGCGCTCTTATTTTTTGAATTTCCAGCTTTTCTGCCCTGCTTTTTCCCCATCTTTGTGGTTTTATCTGCCTCTGGTCTTTGATGATGGTGATGTACTGATGGGGTTCTGGTGTGGGTGTCCTTCCTGTTTGTTAGTTTTCCTTCTAACAGTCAGGACCCTCAGCTGTAAGTCTGTTGGAGATTGCTTGAGGTCCACTCCAGACCCTGTTTGCCTGGGTATCAGCAACAGAGGCTGCAGAAGATAGAATATTGCTGAACAGCAAGTGTACCTGCTGATTCTTGCTTTGGAAGCTTCCTCTCAGGGGTGTACTCCACTGTGTGAGGTGTGGGGTGTCGGTCTGCCCCTAGTGGGGAATGTCTCCCAGTTAGGCTACTCAGGGGTCAGGGACCCACTTGAGCAGGCAGTCTGTCTGTTCTCAGATCTCAACCTCCGTGTTGGGAGATCCACTGCTCTCTTCAAAGCTGTCAGACAGAGTCGTTTGTGACTGTAGAGGTTTCAGCTGCTTTTTTGTTTTCGTTGTTGTTGTTGTTTAGCTGTGCCCTGTCCCCAGAGGTGGAGTCTACAGAGACAGGCAGGACTCCTTGAGCTGCTGTGAGCTTCACCCAGTTCGAGCTTCCCAGCCACTTTGTTTACCTACTTAAGCCTCAGCAATGGCGGGCACCCCTCCCCCAGCCTTGCTGCTGCCTTGCCAGTAGATCACAGACTGCTGTGCTAGCAATGAGGGAGGCTCCGTGGGCGTGGGACCCTCCCAGCCAGGTGTGGGATATAATCTCCTGGTGTGCCTGTTTGCTAAGATCCTTGGTAAAGCACAGTATTGGGGTGGGAGTTACCTGATTTTCCAGGTGTTGTGTCTCAGCTCCCCTGGCTAGGAAAAGGGATTCCCTTCCCCCTTGAGCTTCCCAGGTGAGGCGATGCCTCGCTCTGCTTCAGCTCTCGCTGGACGGGCTGCAGCAGCTCACCAGCACTGATTGTCCCGCACTCCCTAGTGAGATGAACCCAGTACCTCAGTTGAAAATGCAGAAAACACCTGTCTTCTGTGTCACTCGCGCTGGGAGTTGGAGACTGGAGCTGTTCCTATTCGGCCATCTTGCTCCGCCCCGGAAAAATAAATTTTGTAAAGATATAACTTCTCCCCAGATTTGAAAATTACTCAAGTATAATTCCAATCAAAATCTTAAGAGTTTTGTTCTTTTTATTTTGTTTTTGTTTGTTTGTTTTGGTGAGACAGAGATTTACTCTTGTTGCCCAGGCTGGAGTGCAAAGGCACGATCACAGATCATTGCATCCTCTGCCTCCCAGGTTCAAGCGATTCTCCTGCCTCAGCCTCCCGAGTAGCTGGGATTACAGGCATGTGCCACCATGCCCGGCTAATTTTGTATTTTTACTAGAGACGGGGTTTCACCATGTTGCCCAGGCAGATCTCGAACTCCTGACCTCAGGTGATCCACCTGCCCCGGCCTCCCAAAGTGCTGGGATTACAGGCATGAGCCACTGCACCCGGCCAATCTTACCTAGCACATTGGTAGGTAGCCTTACCCTCTTTCTCCTTCTCCTCTGAGACAGCAAACAATGTAACAAGGAAAATTTAGGAACAAAATATAGAAGATTTTTAAAAATTGCCCTTTTTTTTTTCAGCAGGTAGGTCACATAAATCCTGCAAAGTCAAAAGGAAAAGCAATTAAAATTAAGAAAATGCAAAGAGAATATCAAAGTCCTTTATGAATAGCAAATCTGAGAGCCTCAGCAAAACAATACTTCCTATAAAGGAGGAACTCACCAGGAAATGCAAAATCGTCAACTCAAAAATCTAACAACTGAGTGGGCACAGAGCTGTAGAAGCTGAGCTTCAGCAAAAGTCATGAGGATGGAATGCAGAGAGAAAAAGCACAGAGAATATCTAGAGGGCTCTTAGCAGCACTCTCAGAAAGGCCCAGCAAAAACATACTCCCTGAGGTGAAGGGCTCACATGAAGCTGCAGGTGCTGAAGGGCCTGGGGAGTGCAGGCCTGGTGACAGAAGCTCTTCCAGATTCACTATGGATCAGAGAACAGGGATACACACACACAAATTTCCCAGAAAAGCCACATCTGCCAGAATCAGTGGTCTCTATGACAATAAAGAGAATGCCTTGGAACGTTTAAAGCCTGGAAGAAAACCCCCGGTCCTCCCACCATCCATGAATCCACCTGCAAACTGCTGGTCCAGGAAACTCCACGTCACTAAAATATGTGTTCAAGAAATGCTGTGGCACAGCATCAATACAAAGATTTTATAAGAAAAAATGTGAGAAAGCTGCAAGATTCACAAATGCATGAAAAACATTCACAAGAAAAATGCTGTCATTGAAGAGATAAAAATGCTGACCACACATCTACCACAGAGTAAAATTCTTAATGAACTGTTCACCTCCATATAGGCAGAACTCATGAGTTAGTTAAGGTTTGTTGGAGCACTCTGACTGCACTACCTTTGGATTGAAAATATCCTTCCTATTCAGAGAACACAAAAATATTCATCAGCTTATTTTTATTTTATGACTTCAACTTTTATTCTTTATTCCATCTTTAATTTTTTCTAGAATTTTGTTTGAGGTAGGAATATAACTTAACTTTTTCTCATACATCAACCATATTTTTGGAATGGAGAAATATGTATCTTCAAAGAAACCGTTATGCATGCTTATTTGACTGGTAGAAATTCTCGGGATTGATGCAACACTGTGTTACACAGGGTGGAATCTACATCAGCTTCTTTGGCAAGCCTGTTGCTCCCTTAGGGGAGCCCAGCAGTGTTACTGATGTCTTACACAGCACATGTCTCTGTGTGCTCACCACCAGGGAGGCTGCAGATTCTCCAACAAAATCCAATGCTGTATTTAGAACTTTGTTTCAAGTACATATAATATCTTAAAAAGCAAATTTTTTTAAAAGGGCCAATTCACAGTATTGTTTTATAGTATTTGAAGTATTTGTAAGTTGTTTTTATATCTACTAGGTGTTTTTGCTTAAAAATAAAAATTGTTAATAATAGCTATTATTATTTAGAAATAACATAATCTGCCAGGCACAGTGGCTCACGCCTGTAATCCTAGCACTTTGGGAGGCTGAGGCAGGCAGATGGCTTGAGGTCAGAAGTTTGAGATCAGTCTGGCCAAAATGGTGAAACCCTGTCTCAACTAAAAATACAAAAATTAGCCAAGTGTGGTGGTGCGCACCTGTAATCCAAGTTACTCAGGAGGCTGAGACAAGAGAATTGCTTGAACATGGGAGGAGGAGGTTGCATTGAGCCAAGATTGTGCCACTGCACTCCAGCCTGGGGAACAGAGCAAGATTCCATCTCAAAAATAAATAAATAAATAAAAATAACATAATCTATTTAGAGGATTCCAGCATAGAAAAAGTTAAATTATTTTACATTTATCTCATGTGATTTTAAAAATACTTTCACTGGGAAAATTTTAAATAGGAAGTAAAACAAACCCCCCCTTCCATACACAAATACTCAGCAACCAGCTTAAAAAATTATCCACAATTCTATCATTTTTCTAGTAATATTTGCTGATTACTTATTAAGTGTCTAACAATTTCCCAAGTCTGCTTTACCTCATTCAAGAATCCAAAAAACCAAAAGAGCTAGGTCAGAGGCAGAATAACTATGAAACTTGAAGGGGTACCTTCCAAAAAAGGAGCCACAGAAATATCTCTTCACATTTATATATTTTTGTTAAATTTGCTTTTTTTTTTTTTTTTTTTTGAGACGGAGTCTCGCTCTGTCACCCAGGCTAGAGTGCAGTGGCGCAATTTCGGCTCACTGCACCTTCCGCCTCCCAGGTTCAAGCAATTCTCCTGCCTCAGCCTCCTGAGTAGCTGGGACTACAGGTACACACCGCCATGCCCGGCTAATTTTTTATATTTTAGTAGAAATGGGATTTCACCATATTGCCCAGGCTGGTCTTGAACTCCTGAGCTCAGGCAATCCGCCCACCTCAATCTCCCAAAGTGCTAGGATTACAGGTGTGAGCCACCGTGCCCGACCACAAAAATATTTTTACCATAGTCAGTTAAGACTATCATCTCTTTCATTTCAGCTGCACCTTCTGTGTATTTTCCCTTCCTGTTTTAACCATATAGTGGCAGTAGACATTTCTGAGCTCTTGTTAAAGAGTGACTGGGATATATTTGTGTACTTTGAAATTTCTTCCATGTATAGTTAAACTATTGCTGGCCATCTCAGTTGGGAAGTCTTCTGGGAATACTTTGAATGGTCAATTCAAACAATATTTAAGAGCAGTCACTCCAGGGAAAAATGAAATGCTGTGAAATCTTGTAGTTCAGATGTGACTCTTAATAGGAGTTTCCCCATATGTGATAATAATCCTAAAAATTACACTGTATATTAATCACAGTGGAGAATTGGAAAGAAACCTATGTAAACTGTCAAAAATAAAAAAGCAAATTTCCATCAACTATGCTAGAGGATACTGTAAATTATCCTTCTATACTTCTATAGAAAAAGATATTACAGAATTGTCAAATGGAGACAATCAATGCATATATAACCAAAAGAAAACTAGGGGCCAGGCATTAATCTGGCTCACATCTGTTATCCTCGAACTTTTGGAGGCCAAGGTAGGTGGATTGCTTGAGCTCAGGAGTTTGAGACCAGCCTGGGCAACATGGTGAAACCCTGTCTCTACAAAAACATACAAAAATTAGCTCAACATGGTGGCACTTGCCTGTGGTCCTAGCTACTCAGGAGATTGAGGTGGGAGGGTCTCTTGAGCCCAGGTGGTGGAGGTTGCAGTAAGTCGAGATTGCACTTTAGCATGGGCAACAGAGTGAGACCCTGTTTCAAAAAAAAAAAAAAAGAAAAAAAAAACAAAATGAAGGAAAAAATAATTGTAGAGCTGAAATAAATAAAAAGATCATGTATTTTTCACCTCTATATTTTGTAATATTAACTTTTAAATATTGTGAAGATTATAATGATTTATTTTCTTAATCTAAATATATATTTCAAATCATTTCTAATGGTATATTCACAATTTTGTGGGATTATTTTTCTTAGAGTGTGTCAAATTCAATAACCAACAGGCCCCATAAAACCTGAAACTAGGCTGGGTGTGGGGGCTCACACCTGTAATCCCAGCATTTTGGGAGGCTGAGGCAGGATGATCACTTGAGCCTAGGAGTTTGAGAGCAGCCTGGGCAACAGAAGAAGACCCTGTCTCTAAAATTATTTAAAACTTAGCTGGGCATGGTGGTGCGTGCCTGTAGTCCCAGCTACTTGGGAGGCTGAGGCAAGAGGACTGCCCAAGTCTGGAAGTTCAATGCTGCAGTGAGCCATGACTGTGCCACTGCACTCCAGCCTAGGCAACAGAGTGAGACATTGTCTCAATAGATAAATAAATAGAACTGTTCAAGATACAATTATTATCCTTGTTGAAAGATAGATAAATTAATACTCAGAGACATCAATCAACTCTCCCAGGCCATTTTGATATTAAAAGGTGGAACATGGCCAGGCACAGTGGCTCATGCCCGTAATCCCAGCACTTTGGGAGGCCGAGGCAGGCGGATCACAAGGTCAGGAGATTAAGACCAGACTGGCCAACATGGTGAAACCCCGTCTCCACTAAAAATACAAAAATTAGCTGGGCGTGGTGGCGTGTGCCTGTAATCCCAGCTACTTGGGAGGCTGAGGCAGGAGAATCACTTGAACCAGGGAGTTGGAGGTTGCAGTGAGCCGAGATCGTGCCACTCTACTACAGCCTGGCGACAAAGCAAAGACTGTCTCAAAAAAAAAAAAGGTGGAACATAATTTAAAATCACATTTTTCAGGCCAGGTGCAGTGGTTCGTGCCTGTAATCCCAGCCCTTTGGGAGGCCAAAGCAGGAGGATCACTTGAGGCCAGGAGTTCAAAACCAGCCTGGGCAACATGGCAAGACCCAGTTTCTATAATGAAAATAAATAAATAAATCACATTTTCAGTTCCCAAAACATTCAATAACTTTGGCTATCTGTTCATAACAAACTGTGACCCTGGCAATTGACTAAACCTCTTGAAATGTCAGTTTTATTACCTACAAAACAAAGAGACCCAATTAGATAATCTTTAAATTGCCCTTTCATAACCAGGCCAGTGGCAGTTACCTTGAGCTCAGTACCAGACAGAGGGCACAGACTCCTTATAACTTAAAACTATCCTGAACAAAGCGGGGAGCCAGTAAAACCTTTTCAGTAGAGAAATATGTTAGACTTCATAGACCAGCTAACCAACCACCCATTCCCAATTCTTTCTCCATTGTCTACTTCTAATACAGACGCTATGGAAGGTAAAAGCTTACATTCCAACATTCCCTTGCAGTGAGTATGGCCATGCTGACACAGTTCTAGCCAGTGAAATATAAGTCTGTTTGGAAAAGCTTCTGGCAAAGCTTTTGACTTCCTGATGAATACACAGGGCTTGATCCAGGACTTGCCATGTTGTCTTAAATCGAGCATCCCTAAAACTGTGCCAGGCATCCTGCAATTACGAGGGAAAGACCAAAATCACCCCAGATAACACAACAATGACACTATTGAGCTACTCAAGCAAAGACTGTAGCCATCTCTAGATCTAGTTGTCTGAATGTCTTCCTAATAAAAGTTATATAAAAATAAATGTAAACTTTTGAATAGTCAATCCTTAGTATGAAGGATATGTTAGTATTAACAAGGGGCAACAATGAAGGCAGACAGACTTGTTAGAAAGTTATTACATTACTCTAAGCAAGAAAAATAACGACTTGAACCAAGAACCAAGATAACTACAGTAGGAGAGGTGGAAGAGACAGGGCAAGGTGGATGAAGAAAAGGTTTCAAATATCTTCTACATTTCTAGTTTGAGCATCAAGGGAAATGGTTGGGCCATTTTTCAAAACAGGTATGATGAGGGATGAATAAATTCAGCTTTGGACCTATTCAGTTTAAGATGCCTATGGAACAACAATGTGAAACTGATGAAAAGACGGTTGACTATGGATCCTGAAGTCAACAGTAAGGTCTAGATTGGTGAAACTTGGTTTTGAGAATAACTATCATATAGGGTAGTGCTCTCTAATACAACTATACTGCAAGCCACATATGTAATTTTTTTTTTTTTTTTTTTTTTTTTTTTGAGACGGAGTCTCGCTCTGTCACCCAGGCTGGAGTGCAGTGGGGTGATCTCGGCTCACTGCAAGCTCCACCTCCTGGGTACATGCTATTCTCCCGCCTCAGCCTCCTGAGTAGCTGGGACTGCAGACGCCCACCACCACGCCCGGCTAATTTTTTATATTTTTAGTAGAGATGGGATTTCACCATGTTAGCCAGGATGGTCTCGATCCCCTGACCTCATGATCCGCTCACCTCTGCCTCGCAAAGTGCTGAGATTACAGGTGTGAGCCACTGTGCCTGGCCCACATATGTAATTCTAAAATACAGTGATTATTTTATTTAACCAAATATATCCAAAATATTATTTCAACATATTATCAACATAGTTAATAAATGTGATAATTTGCACGTTAAGTCTTTAAAATCTAATGTGTATTTCACACCTAAGGCACATCTCAATTCCTGTTTTCATCATACTTGAGTGTATATACATTTCATAAAATTCACAGATGACAAAGTAGACTCACAAACCCAAATTGTTCCAAACATAGTTATCATTTTCTTTTATTTTTCATATCCACACTAAAAAAAATCCCATTTATCTTTTTCAAAATAATTGATTTGACTTCGGACCAAAAGCATATCAGTTTGAAAACATTTGCCTAAGTTAGGTAAATTCAATAAATCTTATGTAAGCTCAGTACTGTTAACACTGACTTCAGAGTTACTGAGTATACTGAAAAGCAACCCTAAATTTAATCAATAATGCATTTTAAAATTTTTTCTTAGTTTTTACAGTAAATTTACATGACATTATCAAATACAATGAAAAATTCAAGCATACTGACTCATGTTAGAAAAATGAGTAAAATTAATCTTACTGATTTTTATTTTTAGAAGTTTTGATTTCAATATAAACTCTAGTACTTGTCTAGGACAGGCACATGTAAGCTTTTTCCTATCCTTGGAGCTTCAAATTTAGATCATTCATATGCCATAGGATATTGGGTAGAAAAATTAAACTGCCATTTTTGGTCTTTGATTATTAAACATCTGGCTAGCATTCCCGTTACTGGAGAAAATCTTGGAGTTAACAGTACAGTAAGTTTTGTAGAGCTCCTCCACAATATGACCGACAGGGTACATAAGATCACTAAATTAATCTCTTAATTCTTTCCGCAATCCTATAAGCTGGTGTTGATTTGTACCATGTGCACTTATACAATGAGCACTTAATTGTACCCAACAAGTGACAATTTGTTGTAGAGACTATTTTTAAAAAACTGAGCATAAATATTGTCAAACCATATCATTTAGTGGAATGAAGAAATAACAGAAACATCAAGTTTGTTTTAAAATTCTAATGGAATCTGATTTTTTTTAACCTAACTTAGCTGGAGTGCCATTTATTGTGACAGAAAGTAGTTTTTTTCTCATTTAGCTGAAACTGGTTTTTTTGTTTTTTTTTTGTTTTTTTTTTTTTTTTTTAGACGGAGTCTCGCTCTGTTGCCCAGACTGGAGTGCAGTGGCGCGATCTCGGCTCACTGCAAGCTCCGCCTCCCGAGTTCACGCCATTCTCCTGCCTCAGCCTCCGGAGTAGCTGGGACTACAGGCGCCCGCCACCACGCCCGGCTAATTTCTTTTTGTATTTTTAGTAGAGACGGGGTTTCACCATGTTCGCCAGGATGGTAGCTGAAACTGTTATAACATGGGTAGAGATTTTAAAACAGTTGCATGAGATGGGCGCAGTGTACTATCATGAGATGGGCGCAGATGCCTGTACTATGGGCATTTTGGGAGGCCAAGGCAGGTGGATCACTTGAACCAGGGAGTTTGAGGCTAGCCTGGGCAACATGGGGAAACCTTGTCTTTACCAAAAATACAAAAACTAGCCGATGGTGGTGGCATGTGCCTGTAATCCCTATTACTTGGGAAGCTGAGGTGGGAGGATCACTTGAGCCTAGAAGCAGAGGTTGCAGTGAGCCAAGATCGTGCCACTGCCTGGGCGACAAAGTAAGACCCTGTCTCAAAATAATAATAATGATAATAATAATTAAAAGTTAATTATTAAAAAAAAGCTGCATAAATTTGCCTTTTTTTTTTTTGAGATGGAGTCTCGCTCCATCGCTCAGGCTGGAGCGCAGTGGCGCAATTTTGACTCACTGCAACCTCCGCCTCCCGGGTTCAAGCAATTCTCCTGTCTCAGCCTCCCGAGTAGCTGGGACTACAGGCACCTGCCTCCATGCCTGGCTAATTTTTGTATTTTTAGTAGAGGTGGGGTTTCACTTTGTTGGTGAGGCTAGTCTCAAACTCCTGACCTCAGGTGATCCACCCACCTCGGCCTCCCAAAGTGCTGGGATTACAGGTGTGAGCCATTGCACCCGGCCATAAACTTGACTTTTGAAGCCATCAGTTGAAATCATTTCTTCATAATTTTTAAGTCCTATGAGACACAACATAGTGTGTTAGTTGGGTAGTTTCTCAAATTATGAAACTGTTCTAAAACTACAGAAATGTACTTATGATTTTTCAGATTTAGAATCAATTAATCTTTAATATTGCTAGGTCCTATATTCTAAAAGCAATTGTTTGGTGGCTTAACAAAAAGCCTTGTATTTTTTTTTTTTTTTTTTTTTTTTTGAGACAAAGCCTCACTCCGTCACACAGGCCGGAGTGCAGTGGTGTGATCTCGACTCACTGCAACCTCTGCCTCCTGGAGTCAAGCGATTCTCCTACCCCAGTCTCCCAAGTAGCTGGGACTACAGGCACATGCCACCACGCCTGGCTAATTTTTTGTAGTAGAGATGGGATTCACCATGTTAGCTAGGATGGTCTCGATTTCCTGACCTTGTGATCCACCTGCCTCGGCCTCCCAAAGTGCTGGGATTACAGGCATGAGCCACCACGCCCGGCAAGGCCTTGTTCTTTTTAATAACACATCTTATTTAGGCTTTTACTCATAATTTTCTAACAATTTCGTCAACTGAAATATTTTCACATTTATCTATTTAAAACTAGTCCTCGGCCAGGCATGGTGGTTCATGCCTATAATCCCAGCACTTTGGGAGGCCAAGGCAGGAAGGCTGCTTGAGCCCAGGAATTCAATATCAACCTGGGCAACATGGCAAAACCCCATTTCTACAGAAAGATATAAAAATTAGCTGGGTGTGGTGGCATGTACCTGTATTCCCAGCTACTCAGGGGTGAGGTGGGAGGACTGCTTGAGCCCAGGAGGAAGAGGCTGCAGCGAGCCATTGCAGTCCAGCCTGGGTGATATAGCAAGACCTTCCCCTCTCCCATCCAAAAAAACCCCCTAATTCTTTCACGCAAGAATCTCAGCTATTCTGCTGGGCATGGTGGCTCACTCTTGTAATCCCAGCACTTTGGGAGGCCGAGATGGGCGGATCACCTGAGGTCAGGACTTTTGAGACCAGCCTGGCCAAAAAGGCGGAACTCCATCTTTACTAAAAATACAAAAAATTAGCCAGCCATGGTGGCGGGCACCTGTAATCCCAGCTACTTGTGAGGCTGAGGCAGGAGAATTGCTTGAACCCGGGAGGTGGAAGTTGCAGTGAGCCGAGACTGCACCACTGCACTCCAGCCTGGGTGACAGAGTGAGACTTTGTCTCAACAACAACAACAACAAAATTAGCCAGGTGTGGTGGCACCACACCTGTAATCCTAGCTACTTGGGAGGCTGAGGGAGGAGAATCGCTTGAACCCGGGAGGCGGAGGCTGCAGTGAGCCAAGACTGCGCCATTGCACTCCAGCCTGGGGAACAAGAGCGAAACTCCTTCTTGAAAAAAATAACAACAAAAAAAGAATCTCAGCTATTTCACATCTGGCCAAACTTACAACTTTAGTTCCTTCTAAAATTGTTTTTAAAAACTCTTGTTAATTCTGATTTCAGGTGACTTAATTTCATTGATTCTTTTTGGCATATGAAATATAATTTACCCAATTCATTCTACATCTGCTGAAGTCTCAATTTTCCTACTTCATCTTTAATTGTTTCTTAAACAGCAGCTTGTTTTGCTCTGCCACAGCAAACTGCAATTGCCATTCATTGTCAAATCTGCAACATACCTTCGAGTCTCTTTACTGTTCCAGTTGTACTAGGTTCTGCATCTCCACTTGATTCTTTTTCAGTATGCCTTCATTTTAAATTTAAAAATTTGCTCATATTCATGTGTAAACTAGAAAAATAATTTAATCATGATTAAAATAAGTATTTCAATTACCAGTTACAATTTACACAGGAATCACTGTAATTCCTGTTGTTTGCATAAAATATTCTGATACACATGATGTTACATCAATTCATAGAAAAAATAACTTGCATTGAATCCATCTGCTGACAGCAGTATCATATCTATGAGCAATACGTTTATATTCAATATTGGAAATGACACACAAGTTTGACAGGCACACTACAACAACCATATCTTATGCAAGGTAACAGAGTAAAATGTCTACCTGAAAAACAGTAAAGCTAAGCAGAAAAATATTTTACATCGTTTCAGTTTTCTTAGGTAAAATTAAATACATTAAAATTTTACTTTTAGTCCTTAAGCTGATCAGCCACATGTAGCTAGTGGCTACCATACTAGATAGCACAGATATGGAAATGAGAAAGACAAGAGCCAAAAGGCTTATAGTTTTTATTCCATTTCTCTTTTATTTGATATAACCTCCAGGGCTTAGAACTTATCTGAGTCCTGTTATTTTTTGCATCCTTAAAGTAAAACAGTACAAAATTATAAATAGTGTTTGTTCTGTACAGAACTTCATGGAATACGTATTATGACCCATTCTAGGAAACATGGGCCAATGTCTAAAAACCTATAGCTCCTAAAACCAATCTTCAAGATTATCTTCTTAGAGAACGCCTTTTAAACAGCAACGTGCTGACAAAAGTTTAACTGGCTTTCCAAAAAAAAAAAAAAACTTTATGTACATAAAGGATGTGCAGTACATAATTTACAGATGATAAAAAACATATACAATATTCTATTGTAAGTTCCATAAAGCCAATTGATTCTCATGGAAGACTTTTGTTGACTTTTGCCGAACTCTTGTATCTGTAGCCAACCTGTGGTTGCAATTTGACCAGGATTTTACAAATGGTGTTGCATCCCAATCTGCTAGTTCTTTCCCCAATAAATTTATTGTCATTAAATCTGACACATGATCTATTGTCAAACTATTTCTCACCCTTGTACAAATTATGTTCATTAAATGGAAACCCCTTTCAGCTTCAGCACTATTGATTGCAATGGTGCTAACTATCTTTTTAGCTTTTTGTATAGTTGCAGGAATTGAAACATTGTTTGATTTTATATTATTATTTACAAATTCCCGAAAATCATTCAAATCAACTTCACATTTTAAAATTTCACACAAATGAAATAATTTTTTTTCACCAGCTATCCATGGTGAAGTTATTTCTTCATAAGGCCATGTAGAAGGTTCTAGCAAATCAAAGTAATTAAAAATACTTTCATGGTTTCCGTCAGATAAAAGGCGTAGGTTCATGTGCTGAATTATATTGTCTAGTAATATATTCCTAGGAAGAGCATTAAATTTATTGTTTTTATTAAATGGAATATCTTTAAACTTATCTGACTTGATCAAATCTTCAATTTGAGATTCATACTTTCCAGTACCAATTTTTAAATTTTCCAAAGCTCTTATGGTACGTTTGATCAATTTTTGTGCTTTCTGAATATTAGTTGATCTTGACTGTAATGCAGTTGAAAGTACTGAAAATTCTTCAAGAATGTCAATCATTAAAGCAAGGTCTTGTAAGAAATTAATGTTAGCTAATCTCTTTGCCAAACCACAGAAAGAATGAGAAAAATGCATATATAATATAGGATATGCATGCCATACAGCAGTAGCAGCTTGTAAACTACATGCTGCCCATCTTGGTCCCATTACCCGACCAATTTTAATAATTTCAGTTTCAAGTTCTTTAGCTACAGTTCCTAGAGGGTTGGTTTGATTTTTATTAGGTTGATGATAAATAGAATAAATTTTATCAAGAAATATTTTAAAATGATTAATTTGTTTTATTTCAGATATAGAATCATCAAGTGACAATTGTAATCGATGATTTAAACAGTTCCAAATGATGATTTCAGGAAAATTTTCTAACAATTTTGTAGCTACTCCAGACCTTCTTCCCAGGATTGTATTAGCACCATCAGAACAAAATGCAATTAAATTTGCTTTCAAATATTCATTTGTAAAACCACAATCATTTAAAGTAGTCAATAATGTATTGAAAATATACTCTGCTGTAGTTGACACCAATTCTTTTAAAGCCACAAATAACATAACAGGTGCAGGAGCTGACTGAATTGTGCACTGGAGATAAATCACTAGGGTGCTTTTCTTTGAAACTGTAGATGCCTCATCAATTATGATACAGATTTTGGCATTCTCTTCTATAATATTCTTAAATATCTTCATCTTCATTTCTTTTGCAATATGTTCTGCTATTCTTGTTGCACTGTAACGTGTATTCAAACAATTTACCTCTCCATTTTTTTCCTGTAATTCTATTGCCCCCTCAATATCAGATAAAGGTCTATTATGTTTTACTAAACTGTAAACAGTATTGAAAACTTTTACAGTAGCATCAATATTTTTATTATTTTGTTTATGCACTAAATTAGAAATTGAATCATTTGTTGATTCCTTTAACAAATCCTGAATTTTACCATGGGCTTTAGAAACATCATGTTCCCTAATTTTTTTTCGTAGAGAAGCTTGCCTAGTAGTTTTATTACTGCCATTAGGGGTTACTAAATATGCAATCCATTCCTTGGACACATGGACATGCTTTTCTGCTTTCGATCCCAAATGCCGAACTGTTGAACAATCCTTACATCCTAATTTACCTTCTTTTATTTCAAGCCATTTGTATTGCTCTGTAAACATAAATGCTTGTTTTTCATTCCAACAATCTGGAAGCACAAGATTATCTATTTCTTCCTTTGATGAACGTGATGGCTTTTCTTCAATGATTGGTTGTTCAATATACTCGAAATGTGGTTCCTTTGCCTTAGACAATTCACAATGATTTTTGCTCACTTCATTATTTTCTGTGTCTGTTTTCACCTTCTTCATATTTAAAAAATGCAAAAAATCACCCTGTCGTTTTGGCATTTTAGGAAATAGAATCTGAAAAATAATTTTACATATGTAAGTAAAATTCAAAAATAATGTAAAAAGTTCTCTTATTCTTTATCTAATTTTGGAAATAAATTTTAAACTTCAACATTTAACCTGATTTTCAGTTTATATCTATAATATCAATATAACTTGCTATTTCTTGAAAAAACCACTATTAATTTTTAAAATTCTACAACCAACAACAGTTTCACAAAATTTGACTATGAATTATTATCATCCAATTAGCAAAAAGGTTGGTCATATGATTTGCAAATAAGTATGCTATTTGCACCTCCCCATAGCAACATCCTCCCATGCTCAAGTCCCTTGTATAAAATGAAGTATTTGCACTCAACCTTTGCATATCTTCCCGTATACTTTAAGTCATTTCTAGATTATTTTTAATACTTAATATAATATGCCACAAAATAGTTTTTATATTACTTTTTAATGTGTATTTTATTATTGTATTTTTATTTATTATTTTAAAAAATATTTTCCATCTACAGTTGGCTGAATCCACGGATGTGGAACCCACAGTATATGAAGGGCTGACTGTAGTAGCAACATGAAGGGTGGATAATATTTTCAATTACATTAATGAATAAGATGAAAGTGAAACAATAAAGACATATATTAGAGTTCTACTCATTCATCAATGACATCAACATCCTTCTGAACTAATGAAGAGTTAAAAAAATTTTTTTTTTTTTTGAGATGGAGTCTTGCTGTGTCACCCCAGCTGGAGTGCAGTGGTGCGATCTCAGTGCACTGTAACCTCCACCTCCCGGGTTCAAGCAATTCTCATGTCTCTGCCTCCCGAGTAGCTGAAATTATAGGCACACGCCACCACACCAGCTGATTAGTTGGGACTATAGGCATGCACCACCATGCCCGGCTAATTTTTGTATCTTTGGTAGAGATGAGGTTTCACTATATTGGGCAGGCTGGTCTCGAACTCCTGACCTCAAGTGATCTGCCAGCCTTGGCCTCCCAAAGGGCTGGGATTATAGGTGTGAGCCACCACGCCTGGCTGAGTTTTGGAATATTGCAAAGCAACTTCCTCAATTTTTTGTATCGCATTTAGTCTAGCAGAGACACATCACACTTTAAAATTTAATCTGCATTAACATTCTATCCTTCACTTTCTTAAATTTAATCAACAAATAATAACTCAAACTCTAGTTTGTATTTTACTGATTACAATGGGATAATGTTCTACCAATACTGCAGCAGGACACTATTTATTAATAGTTTTTCTACCAATAGATGCAAATAACCTCAAGTGCACAGATAGCAAGAAATGATGTATTAAGTATTACGTTAAATATAATGAACATTTATGTACTTGTACATTTATATACTTTAATTTGTAATAACTGCTCTGTTTACAATCAGCTCACAAAATTTCTGAAAGTTTAACAACTAGATTTTTTTTTTTTGAGATGGAGTCTTGCTCTGTTGCCCAGGGTGGAGCGCAATAGCACAATCTCGGTTCACTGCAACCTTCACCTCCCAGGTTCAAGCTATTCTCCTGCCTCAGCCTCCCGAGTAGCAGGGATTATAGGCACGTGCCACCATGCCTGGCTAATTTTTTGTATTTTTAGTAGAGACGGTGGTTTCACCTTGTTGGCCAGGCTGGTCTCGAACTCCTGGCCTCAAGTGGTCCAACCGCCTCAGCCTCCCAAAGTGCTGGGATTACAGGCGAGAGCCACCATGCCTGGCCAACAATTAGTTCTTATGATCCAGTTCAAGCCACCTCCAACACACTACTGCACTTAACAAGAAAACTGAACAAACACAAATATAATGTGCTTACATCACTATAATAGGTGCTAGGGTTTTCATTATCACCACAGACCAGATCGATGTATTCAAGAACAGGTCTCGATGGTCCTTCCTAAAAAGGAAGTGGGCAAATTTACAAGTCATGAACAATCATTCAAATTAAACTTAAATTTAACAATTAGTGGGAGATTTTTTTAGTTGGAATCGGCAAAGATTCTCAAGAAAATCTTGCAAGTGGCACAGACTAATTAGAAACAAAAGGGGCAAAGGGGCTGGGAGCAATGGCTCATACTTGTAATCCTAGCACACTGGGAGGCCAAGGCAGGAGGATCACTTGAGCTCAGAAGTTCAAGACCAGCCCGGGCAACATAGTGAGACCCCAACTCTACAAAAATAAAAAATCAGATGGGTGTGGTGGCTCACACCTGTAATCCCAGCTACTTGGGAGGCTGAGGTGCGAGGATCACTGGAGCCTAGGAAGGTGGGGCTACAGTGAGCTATAATTATGCCATCACATTCCAGCCTAGATAAAATTTAGAGCAAGACACTGTCTCAAAAAAAAAAAAAAAAAGCATGGGAAAAGAGTCAGAGTACATTAACATGTAATAATGTTCCTGCATGTAGATTCCTTTCAAAATGGGAAATAGCACAGACATTGATTTAAAAAGATACAGATTTCAGCTAGGCACAGTGCCAGTCTCAGCTGCTCAGGAGGCTGAGGCAGGAGGATCACTTGAGCCCAGGAGTTCAACTCCAGCCTGGGCAACACAGTGAAAAACCCACCCCTGGCTCTACCTCATTAAAAAAAAAAAGATATAGATTTCATAGTACAATTTTTTTTTTAACTGAAACGATTATCAGTAATCTCTTAGATAGCTAACTTCAAAATAACGAAGGTCTTTGATAACCCTGCTTTATCCTCCACATCACTATACAGCCAAACATCAAACTCTGAATCTTCTTGATCCTTTCTTTACATATACACTACCCTCATCATAGACCAGGCCATAAATGCCCTAGTCAAAAGTCTAGATTTTATTCTATAGGCAAAGGAATCAATAAATAACATCAAGATGGGAACATTATTAGAGCTGTTTCAAGAAGGTTAACCACATAGGAGAGTATGTGGGAAGAATACAAACAAGATAATCAATCTAGACAAATAGCAATGTGGTACAAAAATAGCGATGGCAAGGAGGAAGTAAACTTCCCTGTATATGTACTATATTTCAATAAAATTTACATCAAGGTAAGGGCTCTTTTTATATCCCCAAATCTTTCATCATTCCTTTCTTTCAGCATATTGTTTATTTTGGAGGCTAGGTACATGACAGAACACAAAGAGGATTCTGTGCCACAACGCAGAATGAAGCCTGGATAATCAACATTTATATGAAAAGACTAAGGAATCCAAAGCAGAATATATCAAGACGTAACACATTTTTTTTTCTTTTAATATGAAGAACCCACAAATAGAGAACTATACCCAGCAGCATTGCATCTTTACTGGATGGTACTATAAAAAACACAGAGAAATAAGCATATCCTGGTAGAGCCCAGTATAGGATGGGGTTACAAAGGAAAGTTGTCTGAGTGCATTTTAAAGTAGAATTAAGTTATTGTCTTTTACGTGGCACCACTGAAATGCAACAGGGATGTTTTACTATGTTCTTTCTGGTACTGCAATTACACTGACAGCATGTAAGTCACTTTTCCATATAAGAGCTGTCAAACCTTTGATCCTCTATTTTGAACAGGGTTAAATATAAAGGGTTCTATCATGCTGGATACACAAAATATTTTATGAAAAGATGCAGAAGAATATTTATATTTAAAATAGAATTTAAAGTAATTTAAACCTCAGCTAAACACAGCCTATATATTAACTCAGAATTTAAAATATAGTGATTTGTTCCTCAGGATATTACACAAATCTATACCTATTTACTTTTCCAAACTTAATTTTGTACAGCCCATCTGTGTTTCTCAACGATACATGGATCATGAATCAGACGAGTGTCACTTCTACATACAGATGCACAAAAACTCATCAAGATCATCTGTCCCAATTATTCCTGTTTTTATACCAGTTAAGAGGAACCAAAATTATTTTTCCTAAAGACCCATGAAATCCTCTTCCCAAATGTTTCTCGTTAAAAAAAAACAGAAACCACTGCTCTTCGATTTCGAGTTACATTGCTTACTCCATAACCGTGAAGGCAGAGTAGGCAAATAATACCCCTTGGTACCATCAATATTTAGAAAGGTTACCAAATGTCAGGAACAAAATATACACACAATATTAATTGGGAAAAATGTCCAGAAAGTGACAGTATAAAGAACTTCTACACAAAACGAAAACAACGATGTTAACAAAACAATGTTTAGGGAGGAAATTTTAATTTAAAAAACAAGTGACTTACAAAGTCACCCTAAACCTACAAAAACTAAAAAACACAGAAACATTAGACACTCCATTAAAGAAAACTTCTACAGCTTGAATACCAAACTGCAACTAACTACGGCATTCCAAAAGAGGAGTTTGGGACAGAACTATTTTCTGCCTAGTAGCTGAGATACCACTTTACACAAAGCCTTTCTAAAACTCCAATAACTATGGATGAAAATCATCCCAAAATACATCATAAAACACCCCCTTCTGCTTTGGAAACCAATGCTGTACAAAGTGTGCTCAGAAATCCACATGTCCCTGCACTTGTCTGAAAATGAGAATTCCTAGGCCCCACCTTGAAATTCTGATTCGGTAGGTCTGCAGCGGGGCCCAGGAATCTGCCTGTCTATACTTACTAAGGCTTGAAAACTACTGTCCCAAAGGGAAGAAACTCAGAAAAATAGAGCATGTTCCCAGTGATGCAGGATTCTTCATTATGAGCATCAACCGTACTATGCTGTAACATGATGATCTCAGAGGTTAGCGAAATCTTCAAGCTATTTGCCTTCATGTTAGAAGCACCATAACGCTAAGATTCTGGGCTCTCGCAACCCTTCCTGTTTTCTACGACCTTGCTCATCATTAGCTGCTCCTTCCTCTGTGTCGCCTTTAGAAGTTACTCTTGCTCCATTTCAAAACAGCGTCTTAGAGACCAGCGTTTTATCTTAAGTCTAAATGAAAGGTAGTGGGTGAGATTAAGTGTACAGCACGTTCTTTAGGCCATGCTCTTTGTGATGGCTACGGGGGTGGCTCAGACAGCTCTTTTGGTAAAGATCCCAATCCTGTGCCATGCTCCACAGTGTCTAGCATGTATTAGACACTCATAAACATTAAATGACCAGGTGAGGTAAAATTACATAAGGGCTCACCATAGTCTTTTACTCTGGGAAAAACCCAATCATCAGTTGCTACTTACACTGACAAACTGAATGTCGTCTTCATTTTCATCCGTTGTTGACTCAGATGCCTCAGGGCCAGCTGGAGGGACAGATTCTATTATCTATAAAAACAAGCCAAAACATGCTTATCTGTTCAGCCACATTCTTGTAGGAAGAGAGCGTTTCCGAAAGGAACAATTAAAAACAAAGAGCTCTTGAGGAAAACGAACTGAGCACAATTTCACGCAAACCCGACCAGGAACAGAACTCGAGCAATCGGCTCTTGCCACAGCATGTGCGGAGCTGCAGGGACTCAACGCTGAAAACGCAGTACCAGCCTCTCAGAATTCCCCTTATCTACTCCAGAAGAAGGACTCTGGAATTCCCCTTATCTACTCCAGAAGAAGGAACGCAAGCTCAACACCGAAGGGCAATCCTGCCTTAAAACGTCGCTCCCACTGGCCCAGCGGGGGCCACAACGAACGCCGGGCCCCGTGCGGGGGGACGGGCGGCCATTGTTGCTGCGGGTTCCTCGCTCAGACACGCACCAGGCCCCAGAGCTGGGCTCGGCCCAAGAGGCTGGAGAGGTCTCGCCCAGAGGCTGCGATGGAGCACCAGGCCTCAGACCGCAGAAAACACAAACCCTTCGCGGTTCGCCTCTGAGAACGCCAGGGCCCTCACTCGACTACTCACCTCCGACCCCGGGTCTCCCATGTCTCCGACGGCCGTGCTGACAGCACCACTGCTCCTGCTGTCCCTGCCGCCGCCGTCGCTGCTGTCCCCGCCGCCGCAGCCGCCACGACTCCCCTTCCCGCCCTGCACCGCCTCGCGCTACCGGGACCCGCCCCAGCGTGAGCTCCGAGGCCCCCAGCGGAAAGAGACGAAAACCGCTTCAAAACACGGGCGGCCCTCACTGGCCCGCTATCCCCTCAGAGCCGCTTTCTCTCATTCCCGGGCTTCCTTCCCTGCGCCGCGTAGGATGCTGGGATGGTAGTTCCTACCCGCCGGGCGACCGCGGCGCGCGACTCCCCCGCGCGTGGATGAAGAATGGAAAAGGAGTCTGAACTACAGCGAAGGTGTCTTCCTTCGCTGTTTAGTAGGTGTCTTCCTTCGCTGTTGCTCTACTAAAATAGAATGGAAAAGGACTCTGAACTACAGCGAAGGTGTCTTCGAAGGTGAACAAGCAGTGTACCCTGTACCCAATGTCTTTAATCCCTCACCCCCTCCTACCCTTTCCCCTGAATCCCCAAAGTCCTGTGTATCATTCTTACGCCTTTGTGTTCTCATAGCTTAGCTTCCACTTATGAGTGAGAACATACAACATTTGATTTTCCATTCCTGAGTTACATTACTTAGAATAGTAGTCTCCAGTTCCATCCAGGTTGCTGTGAATACCATTATTTGCTCTTTTTTATGGCTGAGTTCTCTTCCATGGTGGGTGTGTGTGTGTGTGTGTGTGTGTGTGTATACACCATTTTATTTATTCTCTTGTTGATTGATGGGCATTTAGGATGGTTCTATATTTATGCAATTACAAATTATGCTGCTATAAATATGCATGTGCAAGAATCTTTTTTGTATAATGACTTCTGTGGGTATTGCATTTCCTAGTAGTAAGCTTGCTGGATCAAATCGTAGATCTACTTTTAGTTCTTTAAAGAATCTCCACACTGTTTTCCACAATGGTTGTACTAGCTTACATTTCTACTAACAGTGTGAAAGTGTTCCCTTTTCACTACATCCATGCCAACATCTGTTATTTTTTGGTTTTTTGATTATGGTCATTCTTGCAGGAGTAAGGTGGAATCGCATTGTAGTTTTGATTTACATTTTCCTGAAAATTAGCCATGTTGAGCATTTTTTCCATATGTTTGTTGGCCATTTGCATATATTCTTTTGAGAGTTGTCTATTCATGTCCTAAGCCCACTTTTCAATGGGTTTTTTTTTTCCTTGCTGATTTGTTTGAGTTCTTTGTAGATTCTTGATATTAGTCCTTTGTCGGATGTATAGATTGTGAAGATTTTCTCCTACTCAGTGGGTTGTCTGTTAACTCTGCTGATTATTTCTTTTGCTGTGCAGAAGCTTTTTAGTTTAAGTCTCGTCTATTTTTCTTTGTTTCTGTTACATTTGCTTTTGGGTTCTTGGTCACGAAGTCCTTACCTAAGCCAATGTCTAGGTTTTTTCCGGTATTATCTTGTACAATTTTCATGGTTTCAGGTCTTAGATTTAAGTCTTCGATGCACTTGAGTTGATTTTTGTATAAGGTGAGAGATGAAGATCCAGTTTAATTCAGCATGTGGGTCACCAATTATCCCAGCATCATTTGCAGAAAAGGGTTTCCTTTCCCCACTTTATGTTTTTGTTTGCTTTGCTGAAGATCAGTTGGCTACAAGTATTTGGTTTTATTTCTGGGTTTCTATTCTATTCTGTTGGTCTATGTGCCTATTTTTATTACCAGCACTATGCTGTTTTGGTGACTATGGCTTTGTATATAGTTTGAAGTTGGGTAATGTGATGCCTCTAGATTTCTTGTTTTTGTTTAGTCTTGCTTTGGCTATGTGGGCTCTTTTTTGGTTCCATATGAATTTTAGAATTGTTTTTCCTAGTTCTGTGAAAAATAATGGTAGTATTTTGATGGGAATTGCACTGAGTTTGTAGATTGCTTTTGGCAGTATGATCGTTTTCACAATATTGATTCTGGCCATCCATGAGCATGGGATGTGTTTCCATTTGTTTGTGTCGTCTATGATTTCTTTCAGCAGTGTTTTGTAGTTTTCCTTGTAGAGGTTCTTCACCTCTTTGGGTAGGTATATTCTTAAGTACCTTATTGTATTTATGTATTTAATTTTTATAGCTATTGTAAAAGGGGTTGAGTTGTTGATTTGATTCTCAGCTTGGTTGCTGTTGGTATAGCAGAGCTACCGATTTTAGACATTAATTTTGTATCTTGAAACTTTACTGAATTCTTTTACCAGTTCTAGGAGCTTTTTGGATGGGTCTTTAGGGTTTTCTAGGTATATGATCATATCATCAGCAAACAGCAACAGTTTGACTTCGTCTTTACCAATTTGGATGCCCTTTATTTCTTTCTCTTGTCTGATTGCTCTGACTAGGACTTCCAGTACTATGTTGAACAGAAGTGGTGAAAGTGGACATCCTTGTTTTATTCCAGTTCTCAGGGGGAATGCTTTCAACTTTTCCCTGTTCAGTATAATGTTGGCTATGAGCTTGTCATAGAAGGCTTTTATTACTTTAAGTTATGTCTCTTAAACATAGAGTTTGATTTTAAGTGCCTTGAGGTAATCTTCTTTGGGTTAAATCTGCTTGATGTTCTATAATCTTCTTGTACTTGGATAATAGTATGTTTCCCTAGTTTTGGAAAGTTCTCTGTTATTATCCCTTTGGATAAACTTTCTCTCTCTCTCTCTCTTTTTTTTTTTTTTTTTTTTTTTTTTTTTTGTTTTTTGAGATGAAGTCTCGCTCTGTCGCCCAGGCTGGAGTGCAGTGGCGCAATCTCAGCTCACTGCAACCTCCATCTGTCAGGTTCAAGTGATTTTCCTGCCTCAGCCTCCTGAGTAGCTGAGATTACAGGCAGCTGCCATCATGCCTGGCTAATTTTTGTAGTTTTAGTTGAGACAGGGTTTTGCCATGTTTGCCAGGCTGGTCTTGAACTCCTGACCTGATCCACCTGCCTTAGCCTCCCAAAGTGCTGGGATCACAGGCGTGAACCACCGTGCCTGCCCCCTTTGGATAAACTTTCTACCCCTGTCTCTCTCTCTCTAGCTTTCCTTTAAGGCCAATACCTCTTAGATGTGCACTTTTGAGGCTATTTTCTAGGTCTTGTAGGTGTGCTTCATTCTTTTTTGTTCTTCTTTCTTTTGTCCTCTCTGACTGTATATTTTCATGTAACCTGTCTTCAAGTTCACTTATTCTTTCTTCTGTTTGATCAACTCTACTACTAAGAGACTTCGGTATGTCAATTACATTTTTCAACTCCCGAATTTCTGCTGGATTCTACTTAATTATTTCAATTTCTTGATTAAATTTGCCTGATAGGATTCTGAATCCCTTTTCTGTGTTAGCTTGAATTTCTTTGAGTTTTCTCAAAACAGCTATTTTGAATTCTCTGTCTGAAACGTCACATATCTCTGTCTCTCTGGGATTGGCACCTGCTACCTTATTTAGTTTATTTGGTGAGGTTGTGTTTTCCAAAGTGATCTTGATGCTTGTGTATGTTCCTTGCTGTCTTGGCATCAAAGAGTTGGGTATTTATTGTTGTCTTCACAGTTTGGGCTAGTTTGTACACCTCCACCTTGAAAAGGCTTTCCAGGTATTTGAAGGGACTTGGATGTTGTAATCTAAGTTTTTGGTCACTGCAGCCATATCAACATTAAGGGCACCCCAAGCCCAGTAACACTGTAGTTCTTGCAGACTCATAGAGGTACCACCTTGGTGGTCTTGAATAAGATCCAGAAAAATTATCTGGATTACCAAACAAAGACTCTTGCTCTCCTCCCTTAGTTTCTCCCAGAGTCCTCCCTCTGTGCTGAGCTTCCCAAAGCTAGATGAGGGGTGACATAAGCTGTGGCCACCACTACTGAAGCTGGGCTGGGTCAAACCTGAGGCAAGCATAGTACTGAGTCTTACCTACGGCCTGCTGTAACCACTACCTGGCTGCCTCCTATATTTGCTGAAGTCTCCAGGGCTCTACAATCAACAAGTAGTGAAGCCAGCCAGTCTTGTGTCCTTCCCTTCAGGGTGGCAAGTTCCCCTGAGCCCCAGGTGGGTCCAGAGATGATGTCCAGGACCCAGGGACTAGATTCAGAAACTTTAGAAATATACCTGGTGGCTCTCTTCTACTGCAGCTATACTGGCACTGAAACCACAAGATTAAGTCTTTCCCACTCTTCCCTCCCTTTTCCCCAGGCAGAAGGGCCTCCCCCTATGTCCACCACCACCATGTGCCTACAGGGAGTACTGCCACACTACCGCCAATGTTCCCTTAATGCTCAAGGGCTCTTTAGTCAGCTTGTGGTTAATGCTACCAGTCCTGGGACTCACCCTTTAGAGCATTGGACTCCCCTCTAGCCCAGGGCAGGTCCATCCCTGGGCTAAATATACCATCCACAAGCCAAGGTCTGGAAATGGGGACCCCACGAGCCCACTTGGTGCTCTTCCTCACTGTAGTAGAGCTGGTACCTAAGCTGCAAGACAAAGTCCCCTATATACTTCCCTCTCCTTTTCTCAGGCAGAAGGAGTTTCTCACTGTAGCCATCACAGCTGTGAATAAGCTGGGTCACACCTGAAGCCAGCCCCTCTCAGAGTCTCACCCAAGGCCCACAGCATGTACTACTTGGTTACCACTACTGATTATTCAGGCCCCAAGAGCTCTTTAGTCAGCAGGTAATGAATCTTGCCAGGACTGAGTCCTTCCTTTCAAGGCAGTGGGTTCCCTTCTGGACCAGGGTGTGTCTAGAAATGTTGTCCAGGAGCTAGGGCCTGGAAAGGGGGCCTCATGACTGATACCCAGTACCCAGTCCTGCTGTGGCTGAGCTGGTATCCAAGTTGCAAGGCAAAGTCCTCTTCACTTTTCCTTCTCTTTTCCTCAAACAGAAGGAAGGGGTCTCTTTTGGACCCGCAAGCTGTGCTACCTGGGGTTGGGGCAGGGGTGATGCAAGCACTCCCTTAGCTGCACCAGCTGCTCTCTGACTTGGTCATGTGTCCCTTAAATCCACTGGCTGCAATCCCAGTATAGCTCCACAATGTACCTAGAAGGTACAGTCCTTGTGGCCTAGACAGCCTACCAAGTTTATTTAGGATCACAGAGCAGTTTAGCCTGTGGTTGTGAGGCTAGCCAAGACTCAGTTGCAACTGCTGGGATGGGTGAATACCCTCTTGCTAGGGCTTTATAAAATGCTCCCTCTGTGGGCGCAGGCTAAGTTCTGCCACATGTTGGCAGCGCTGAGTTCCAGCGTAAAGTCCCCCAGTTGCTGTGCTCTCCCTCCCCTAAGTGCACGATTCTCTATGCCATGTGGCCACTGCTGGTGGATGGGGAAGGGGTGGTGTCAACAATTCAAGACTGTCTTTTCTCTCCACCTCAGTGCCTTTTTCAGTGATGTGAAGGTAAAACCAGTTACTGTGATCATCCACCTCATTTTTGGTTCTTACGAAAATGCTTTTTTGTGTAGATAGTTGTAAAATTTGGTATTCCTGCAGGAAGGAAGATCGGTGGAGGCTTCTACTTGCCCATCTTGCTCCACCTGCTCACTGATAGTATTTTTGTTTTTTCAGGAGGAGAAGGCTTCTACAGGCAATTCTTAAAAATAAAAACAAATCATTATTTCTTCCCCCTCTCAACCACTACCCCCACACTTTTTCTGGAGTCAAAAATTTACCTCTTTGGGAACCAAAGTTTTTGCTCTTCCTTGAGTATTACACACTCTGTGTGTCTTGCCTCATGTTTCTTTTCCATTTATTTCCTACTTTGACTCAGAACTTTTGTCAAGAGGATTTGGGTGTAAGAAGGAGAAAAATATTTTCATAGAAAAGCATTTTTATACAACTTAACCAGAATTAAGTCTGATATCTCCTAGGCCCTCTTAAGCCAGGCTGTAGGAAAAAGAATAATGGAAGAAGAACAATGCATGAAGCCAGGCCAAAGCAAAATTCTGAATGTTCAAAATTTTCAAAATAGATTTGTATAACTTCCCATACCTCTTGTTCCAATCATATTCAGTAGCAGCCTAATAAAGATAATCCCATTATGAGGACACCCCATTATAATCACATTTTGGGGACAACAATCAAACTACTGAGGAGTATATAACAGTAAGATTAATAGAGTCATGTGATCAGCTCATTGTTGAATAACTTCTGCCATTAAAGGTACAAACTGTCAGACTGCAAATAGTCTAGAAAGCCAAACACAAGAATTCAATATCAATAATGTATCTTCAAGAGGTGACTGAAAGTCTGATGATTTTCAGTCAGTGAAAAATGGGGACAGATGGGAGAGGCAGGGAAGGACTCCAAGTCATGTGTCCTTCCCCACCTGAAGCTTTCAGTAGGAATCATAAATCTGGCAGGCAGCATCCTCTGAAATCTGAGCAGTGTTTGCTCTTGATTGGATATTTTTCTCACATACATGTGCTGATGAGACTCAGTTGCAAGGCACACCCTCTGCAGATCTCTGGAGTTCTTTGGCTGTCTCCTCTCTGGTGGTCTTCTCTGTGTGCTCTAACTACCTTGGCTTCCCTGGACTCTCAAGTCCATCTCCTCAATTTAGGGAGACCAACAGGCTATTCCTGGGTTTCTCTTCCTTGCTTCTTGGCTTAGAAACTTCCTCCAGGAAAAAGCTGGGTCAATTTTAAGGTTTTCTGTCTTCTGAGGATCACTGTCCTTCAGTGTTTGACATGCAATATGTTGAAGGCTGCTGTTTCATGTATTTTATATAGTGTTTTAGTTGGGAGAGTAAATCCAATCCTCAATATTTCATTTTGATCCAAATCAAAACCCTCAGTTTAGTAGTTTCCTGCCTGGAAATAGTACTTCTTTCCTTCTGGTAGTCCTTTAGTGTGAGGAGGTGAACCAGTCTAATTAGGAGGTGGGTGAGGTGTGGACTTTGTTGTTGTCATGCTTCTCTCACTGCACATCAGGCTTCAGATTGCTGTGTGCTTAGGCTGGGGGCTGGCTTACTAGAGGGTTTATCTCAGCGTCTACTCCAGCCTCAAACTTTAGGTCTTCTCTTTTTGATGTTCCTTAGAAAAGGCCACTCCCCCAAGCTTTTACTCCTCTCCCAGCAGTCCAGGGGTAGATTGCCCTTACCTATTATTTGATGTTTTTTTTTGTTTGTTTGTTTTTTGTCGTTGAGACAGGGTTTTGCTCTGTCACCTAGGATGGAATGCAGTGGCATCACGGCTAACTGCAGCCTCAACCACCCATGCTCAATTAATTCCCCCACCTCAGCCTTTCGAGTCGCTGGGACCACAGACACATGTCATCATGCCCGGCTAATTTTTGTATTTTTTTCTTCTTTTTATAGAGACAGGGTTTCACCACATTGCCTCAGCTGGTCTTGAACTCTCGAGCTCAAGGATCTGCTCACCTCCCAAAGTGCTGGGATTACAGGCATGAGCCACCACATATGGCTGACAGGCGGCATTCTCTATTCTGATTAAGACTATCTCAAGCAATGCACCCCTGAGTCTCAGAGTGGGGACTTCCTGGTGATCCAGTTTTCCCGCAGCTGTTGGTATGAGCCCAATAAATGTTCTGTTTCCCTGCAGGGTAATTGTTTTTTCTTTTTCTTTCTCTTTCTTGCAGTGGGGCTTCACCAGGGCTCTGAAGGGTAACTGAGTTCCATGCCCTTTTTCCAGCAGCTGAAGATGTGTTTCATAGAGATGCGGGGAAGAGGGATCCATTGGAGGGCTTCTTTCCTTTTCTACAGCAGCTTCTGTTCTCTCCTTCCCCCAACCTTCTCCACCACTCTCCCGCCCCACTCCATCTCCTCCATAAGAGGTGCTTTCTCAGCACTGTCACTGCCTCCAAGAAAAGGAAAAACTGGCCGGGTGCGGTGGCTCACGCCTGTAATCTCAGCACTTTGGGAGGCCCAGACAGGCAGATCACGAGGTCAAGAGATTGAGATCATCCTGGCCAACATGGTAAAACCCTGTCTCTACTAAAAATACAAAAATTAGCTGGGCGTGGTGGCACGTGCCTGTAATCCCAGCTGCTTGGGAGGCTGAGGCAGGAGAATCACTTGAACCCCAGAGGCGGAGGTTGCAGTGATCCAAGATCATGCCACTGCACTCCAGTCTGGGTGACAAGAGCAAAATGCTCAGTCTCGAAAAAAGAAAAAAAAGGAAAGGAAAGGAAAAACAACACAGCCTGCATGACAGTACATTTGTTTATAGAAGCATTTACTAAATATTTTAAGTCCACTGTTGAGACATATTGCTCAGATACAAAGATTTCTTACAAAATATTACTGCTCATTGACAATGCACCTGGTGATCTAAGAGCTCTTATGAAGATGTACAACAAGATTAATGTTGTTTTCATGCATGTTAAAACAGCATCCGTTCTTTAGCTCATGGGTCAAGGAGTCATTTTGACTTTCAAGTCTTATTATTTAAGAAATACATTTCAGGCTGGGCGCAGGGTCTCATGCCTGTAATCCCAGTACTTTGGGAGGCCTAGGCGGGTGGATCACCTGAGATCAGGAGTTCAAGACCAGCCTGGCCCTGCATCTCTACTAAAAATACAATAATTAGCAGGGCAAGGTGGCAGGCGCCTGTAATCTCAGCTACTCAGGAGGCTGAGGCAGGATAATCACTTGAACCCGGGAGGTGGAGGTTTCAGTGAGCCGAGACTGCACCACTGCACTCCAGTCTGGGTGACAAGAGCGAAACTCAGCTTCAGAAAAAAAATAAAATAAAATAAGACTATAGCTGCCATCGAGAGTGATTCCTCTGATGGATCTGGGCAAAGTAAATTGAAAACCTTCTGGAAAGGATTAACTATTCTAGATACCATTAATATATGTGATTTATAGGAGGAGGTCAAAATATCAACATCAACAAGAGTTTGGAAAAAGTTGACTCCAACCCTCATGGGTGAGTATGAGGGTTTGGGACTTCAGCGAAGGAACTCATTGAAGATGTGGAGGAAATAGCAAGAGTTAGATTAATTCTAGAGTTAATTCTAATTCTAATTCGAATCTTAGTTAGAATTAGATATGGAGCCTGAAGATGGGAGTGAATTGCTGCAATCTCATAATAAAACTTGAACAGATGAGGAGTTGCTTCTTATGGATAAGCAAAGAAAGTAGTTTTTTGAGATGGAATCTACTCCTGGTGAAGATGCTGTGAACATTGTTGAAATGACAACAAAGGATTTAAAATATTACATAAACTTAGCTAATAAAGCCATGTCAGTTTAAGAGGATTGACTGATTTCAAAATAAGTTCCACTGTGATTAAAATACTATCAAACAACATCACATGCCATAGGGAAATCTTTCATGAAATAATCAATATGGCAAACTTCATTGCTGTCTTATTTTGAAAAATTGCCACGGATTCCTTAATCTTCAGTAACCAACATTTTGATCAGTCGGCAGCCATCAACATGGAGACAAGACTGCCCACCAGCAAAAAGATTATGACTCATTGAAAGCTCTGATACTCGTTATCATTTTTAAGCAATAAAGTTTTTTGTTTCTTTGCTTTGTTTTTTGTAGAAATGAGGACAGGGTCTTGCTTTGTTGTCCAGGTTGGTCTCAAACTCCTGGCTTCAAGTAATCCTCCCAAAGTGTTGAGATTATAGGTGTAAGCCACTGCACCTAGCTGCAATAAAGTATTTTTAAGTTAAGATATGTACTTTTAAAAGACATAATTTATTGCACTACAGTATAGTGTAAACATAAATTTTATTTGCACCAGGAAACCAAAACATTCATGTGACTTGCTTGTTGTGATATTTGCTGTATCGCAGAGGTCTGGAACCAAACCTGCAATATCTCTGAGGTATGCCTGTGTGCTTCAGATGTATCATTCTCTAGAAAACTTACTTTTATAATCAAGTGCTTATTCCTGAGGGACATACTAATAAATGCATGAATTGGCTTAAATCAGGGAAACTGAGACTTTTAGTACTGAGGACTATTCAAAATTCCTTCTTAAATGTATGTCATTCTCCTGAAGGTTTAGAAATTCTTTAAATGTAACTCTCAAATCTGCATTTGGCCTCGTTCAAAATCTACTCTCCCTAGATTTAAGTGGAAATTATACCTTTATTGTCACCAATACAAGTTCAGGTGGAAAAGGAGGTGACTTATGGAAGGAATCTACTCACAGGACATTCCCTATTTGAATGTCATAGGAGATGCCCAAGGCCCATGACTCTAGGTGTATTTCTGGGAATAGGGGAGCTGCAGACACTTAAGTCTGGTTTTGGAATATTGTCACTTCTAGCCCCCTTTTTTGGTCCTGTATGAAAAATATGAGCAAGCAGAAGACCCACAGAATCATGTTGGAGAAATATTCAGTCCCAATAAATAATTGTCAGCATAAGCTTATATGTATGAATATCTCAACAAAACAGCTGGGTTCCTATCTAAAGACCCATCAGACAAAAGAAAAAAACAAAAATTATAGATATTATAGTAAGAGTGTCATAAGGAAAAAGACACCAAAATGATAATAGTAAGAAATCTTGGGTGAAACAGATTTTGTATGGAAAAATATTTCAAAAAGAAGGACAGCAGTAATAAAAATTGTCAGAGAGATACAGGTAGTTATCTTGGTCAGCTTGAGCTACTATAACAGAATATCATAGACTGGATGGTGTATAAACAACAGAAATTTATCTTTCATTGTCCTGAAGGCTAAGAAGTCCAAGGTGAAGGTGCCAGCGGATTCAGTGTCTGGTGAGGGCCTGCTTCCTGGTTCACAGACTGCTGTTTTTTTGCTGTGTTCTCCATGGCAGAAAAGGTGAGGGACCTCTCTGGGACCACTTTTGTAAGAGCACTAATTCCATTCATGAGGGCAGAGCCTCCCAAAGACCCCACCTCCAAATACCCTCAATTTAGGGATTAGATTTTAAAATATAAATTTGCAGAGGGATGGGGAGTGGAACACAAACATCCAGTTTATAGCAATACAGCATGCACATATAAGCCTATAATTTTATGAAAAAGGAATAATCACTGAACAAGAAAAAACTCTTGGAAATTAGAATTTTGATGGAAAAAATAAATAATTTAATAGAGGGGTTTAAAATATATAGTAAAATCTTCCAGAAAGCAGAAAAAAGAAAGAAGCAAGGAGATTAACAAATTATAAAGATAGGAAATCAACAGAATCAACATATTATCATTAAATTGACAAATTAATTGGAATACTGGAAATATCTACATCTATATCTCTGTATGTCCCCAGAATTAAAGGACATAAGAATCCAGTTTGAAAGGGTCCATCATGTACCCAGTGCAATGAATAAAAAAGGATATGCAACAAAGCACATTTCCATCAAATTCTACTGTGTTGGGGAAAGAGAAAATTAAAGGACCCTTGGAGAGAATGGAGGGACATTTTCTGAATAAAAGAACAAGAAATAGAGTGATATTAGTCTTCATTGTAACACAGGGTTTCCAGATTTAGTAAAAAAAACACAGGACACTCAGTTAAATTTGCATTTCATACGAATAACAATTTAGTGTAAGGTTATGCCAAATATTACATAAGATATAGTGAGAAATATTCATTTCTCATCTGATTCAAATTTAACTGAGCAGTCATCTTTACCAGCAATCCTGCAGTAGAAGCACTGGATCTAACTCTTCTGTATGATTATGAAAGTGGACTTTCTTACCTTTTTGCTCCTCTAAGAAATAAGAAAAAAACAACACAGAGAAATAAAAACAGAGCAACAGCAGTAAAAACAAAATACCTGGTCTGGTATTTTTAGTGATGTAAGTGACCGAAAATCTCTACAGAATCCAAAGACTTTTAAAAGTTGCTGTTAGAAGTTAAATTGGGCAAAAATGCAAAGAGAATGTCAAGGTACTTTATGAATGGTAGATCTCAGTGAGCATCAACAAAAGTATACTTCCTGAAAATGAAACCACCTTTGCAAAAGTTATAACAGTGAGAAAATGTTGACAGTGGAGGGGATCTGACCTAACCAACTCCATTTGGCTTCTAACCTCCAAGCTGCCCTTGCTCATTCCTGGCCAAAGTTCAAGAAAAATATTTCAAGACACATGTCTTCCATCTACCTTGCCAGCTACTTAAGTGTTCTTTTGGTTTATACCAAACTCCCAGAAGGTATGAACCTTGCAGATATTTGCTTAGCCCTTGTAAAATTACTTTCATTGCGGGTAAACTTAGTGGTATGCCCTTGAGTTTTTCTTGAAAATCATTGTAAGAAGAGATTTATGTGAATTAAGATATGCTTAAACCCACCATGCAACAGATACCTGATATACATTGCCTCATTCGAATCTAGACTTTGTGAGTAAGTGGTATCATCCCTATTTTATAATTAACTAAACTGAGATAAATAAAATGGTATTTTGTCCAAAGGTATGGTGTTTGGATGTGTCAGAAACAGAAGTAAAACCCAAGTCTATGCTATTTTTAGTCTAGAACAATAGTCAACATCTTCTACATTTGCTGTAAAACAAATATGATTGACCATTATAAAATTTTACATGATATTCCTTATTAAAATTTCCTCCAGAATTTAATGCAGTAAAACCTTTATTTTGCTGAGCAACTTCTTGCATCTTCGTTTCTTTAATAAAATATGTAATTTGCCCGGGTGCAGTGGCTCATGCCTGTAATCCCAGCACTTTGGGAGACCGAGGCGGGTGGATTGCTTGAGATCAGGAGTTTAAGACCAGCCTGTCCAACACGGTGAAACCCTGTCTCTACTAAAAATACACAAGTTAGCCAGGCATGGTGGCGGGCATCTGTAATCCTAGCTACTGGGGAGGCTGAGGCAGGAGAATTGATTGAACCCGAAACACAGAGGTTGCAGTGAGCTGAGATCACGCCACTGCACTCCAGCCTGCCTGACAGAGCGAGGCTCCATCTCAAAAATACAAATAAAAATAAACTATGTAACTTATAACTTTTACCTCAGAAACTCGATTTTAACTCAGTCACAACATCTGTATTAACCAGTATAGTAGTTCCTTTGCAAACACTGCCAATATTTCTTCTTTTGGAAATCAATGGTATATAAATAAACCAGTATAAATATACACTCATGCAGACATGAACACAATCAGTCAAACTGTATCAGAGGAATTGATATACACATAATACTACTTAACACTAGTGAAAAAGAGGTGCCAAAAGATAGGTTCAGATACATTGTTGCAATATTAAAGATGCAAAGAGGTAAATTTGGTTTCTCAAGTAGATGGCTGGCTTGGCCCTCTTCCAAGTTGTACTTTCCTTCTTTTCTTTCCTTTCCTTCCTTTCCTTCCTGTTCTAAATAAAGCTTTTGAATAAACTTGCACTCCCGCTCTGAAACTTGACTTAGTGTCTCCTTCTACTTTATGCCCTTCCGTTGAATTCTTTCTCCTGAGGAGGCAAAAATTGAGGTTGCTGCTGACCCCTATGGATTTGCCAGGAGCAATTCTGAAGACTCCTGTGTATAGATGTTAAATAAATTTGTATGCTTTTTCTACTATTGATCAATCTACCTCATGTTAGTGATGTAACTGCCCAATGGGCTCACCTTGCCTGCTGCCTAGACAGAGCCAATTTATCAAGACAGGGGAATTGCAATGGCTAAAGAGTAGTTCACGGAGATCCTGCTGTGTGGGAGACCAGAGTTGTTATTATTCAAATCAGTCTCCCGGAACATTCGGGATCAGAGTTTTTAAGGATAATTTGGCGAGGATAGGCTAAGAAAGTGGGGAGTGCTGATTGGTCAGGTTGAAGATGAAATCATAGGGGGTCAAAGTGAGTTCTTGCTGAGTTCTGTTCCTGAGTGGGATTGCAGAACTGGTTGAGCCAGATTGTTGGTCTGGGTGGTGTCATCTGCTGCATCGTTGTCGTAATGCAGGGTCTGCAAAATCTCTCAAGCACTGATCTTAGGTTTTGCAACAGTGATGTTATTCCCAGGAGGAATTTGGGGAGGTTCAGACTCTTGCAGCCAGAGGCTGCATGGCCCCTGAACCGTAATTTCTAATCTTGTAGCTAATTTGTTAGTCCTAAAAAAGCAGACTGGTGGCCAAGCAAGAAGGCGTTTTTTGGGAAAGGGCTATTATCAATTTTGTTTCAGAGTTTAAACTATAAATTCTTTCCCAAGGTTAGTTAGGCCTATGCCCAGGAATGAACAGACAGTTTAGAGGTTAGAAGGAAGATGGGGTGGGTTAGGTCTGATCTCTTTCACTGTCATAATTTCCTCAGTTACTATTTTCACAAAGGCGGTTTCAGTTATTTTTAGCAAATCTTTATGGGATCAAGAGCCCATGACATCCACAATAACTCACTGCAGCCTTGACCTCCTGGGCTCAAGTGATCCTCCCACCTCAGCTTCCCAAGTAGCCGGGACTACAGGCACAGGCCACCATGCCCAGCTAATTTTTCTGTTTTTTTTTTTTTTTTAAGTAAAGACAGGTTTTGTGATGTTGCATGCCCAGCCAAGGACTTTGCTCTTTTGTTTACAGGTCCTGAAGGGCCTGGGAAATGCAGGGCTGGTGATGGAAACCCTTCCAAATTCAGCTTGGATTAGAGAACTAGAGGAAGCAAGCATGCACAAAAAAATTTCCCAGAAAAGCCATACCTGTCAGGATCACTGGTCTCTGTGACAGCAAAGAAAGGGCCTTTGCAAGGTTTAAAGCCCAAAAGAAGACCCTGGAGTCTCCTACCATCCATGAAACTGCCCGTAAATTGCTGGTCCAGGAAAAACTATGTCACTAAACAATAAGTATTCAAGAAAGACTGTAGCGCAGCATCAATACAAAGATTTTATATGAAACAATTCGATAAAGCTGGAAAAATGGATAAATGCATGAAAACATTCACAAGAAGGATGATGTCACAGAACTAGCGAGAATGCTGATCATATCATATATCCACCACAAGGTAAAGTTTTTAGTGAAATGATCACCTCTGTATGGGAAAATCACAAAACACACATGTAGGAACTCATGTGTTAGTAAGTTTTTTCTTTGGCATTTTGGCTGAACTAACTTTGGACTGAAAATGTATTTCTTATTCACAGAACATAAAAATATTCTTGTATTTAACATATTTTTCATCTGAGTCCATTTTTTGCTTTTCATTCATCTGAAAGTTTCTATGTAATATGACTCGAAGTAGGAATATAACAATGTTTTCTATTTATTAGTTGTCTCAGTATCATTGAATAAACCTTCCTTTCCCTACTTATTAAAGATTCTGTTTTAATCATATTCTTAAGTCTTATACATGTGAATACATAATATATGTATATATAGATACCTACATGTATATTAATTGCTTGCTGGGTACTCTCTTCAGTTTTATTAGTTTTCTTATTTTGTAACTCATTTAGAACCAATTTACAAAGATGAATCAAAAATACATTTATTCTATTATCTATAAAGATGTCAACATATTTCAAAATACATAAGACCATACAAGTTCCAGTTGAATAATACAGTTATGTTTTGCAAAGGTAATTTTATTTGCCTTTATTAGGCAAAACTTACATTATCAAGTAGCATTTTTAATAAAGCAAATAGCATATATCTTAGTAAGATTATCTTTTTTCAATAAAAATATTAAATGTATTTACTTTCCTGGATGTTGTCTACATATCCTACATAGCATGGCTCTTTACAAGAAAAATTAGTCAGAGCTACATAGTCAAATTGTAATGGTAATGCCTTAATGGATGAGTGAAAAAGCTATTAGCCTAGAACAAAATTTTTCCTAATTTTTATACATTAAAAAAGAAACAAGAAGAAAATAACTTTTATCTTTTCAATGGGATTTATTTATGTTTAAGTAAAGGTAGCAAATGTTACATAAGTTGTTTCCTTAAGAACATTTATTTTGTACAATCACATTGTTATCAAGCAAGACTTACGGAAAGTTTCCTGGGTCCACAACACTGAACTTTGAAACTATTGTAGCATCCTCTTTTCCAAGTTTAAACATGACTTTGTGCACTGAAGAAGTATGGCTTCGCATTGCAGAGTGGTCACATGTGACAACCTGACACCAAGCGAGAAGCCTTTTGATGAAGTATGTTTTATCTTTTGTTGAGTTACAAAATGGTACTTTCATGTGTGTGATTATCAAACTCATACTTTTTTTTCAGGTCATTTCTCTTCTGCTACAATAAAAATAAACCAGTTAAAACTAAGCAGTATAGCAATGTAATCGACCATCTATCAGGTTATATCTTATATAGGATGTTTTAGGTGATATTGATGCTTTATATTACACATCTGTATTTAATATACTTTGGGCAATACAAAGTTAGAACATGTCTGGTAGATAAACAAAAAGATTTCCCTGAAAATTGATACATTGTTTTAACAATCACAAAAACTTAGGTTTATTCTTCAGAAGTGTGGTGGAATTGTTTAATATTAAAATAAAACATCTTGCTGTTGTCATTTTTTTCATATTCCTATTTTATACATTTTTAGATAACAGAATAATCCTGTAATTTTATTGCTAAAACATTATTACTTGGTTAGACATGATTATCAGATTTTGGGGTGACTTTGTTGTTCCCATATTTGCCAACACTAATTATTTCACTGTTTACTTTTGCAAACATGTGCTTATGCTAAAGATCCAAAAACTATAATGGGAAGTCATTGGTAATAATCAATGTACAATGATTGGTTAGGACAATGACTAATCTTATGGGCTGAAGTTTTGACTGCTATATGATAAGAGCTCTGACTATCCTGTTAAATTAACTGTACAGAGGGGTGTTTGGGGATTGGGAAATGCTTATTTCCAAAGAAACCATATTGCATGCTTATTTGACTGGCAGAAATTCTCTGGTTTGATGCATCACTAGTACTGAGGGTGGAATCTACATGCAGCTTCTTCAGCAAGCTTGTTGGTCCCTTAGGAGAGCTCAGCAGTGTTACATATGTCTTACAGCCTGTCACTGCACATGTCTGTCCTTGCTCACTGCCAGGAAGGCTGCCGATTCTCCAACAAAATCCAGTGCTAGATTTAGAACTGAAGGTGCTTTGTTTCAGATACCTGTAATACCTATAAAAAGCAAATTTCAAAGAAATACAAATTTATGTTAACATTCTCATAGTATTTTAACAGTTGTATTAGTTATTCATTTTTGTATCTACTACAAATCTGTATTAAAAATACAAATTGTTGAGGGACTCTGGTTCCAAAATCAGTGTAGAAGCAAGCTGGCTTCACTCCCTATCACAGAAAACCAAAAACAAACATACAGTGCCAAGATTATCACCAGCAATATCCCAGAACTCAAGTAAGAGGATGAAACAGTTTCCCAGGCCACAGAGAAGTAAAAAAATAAAAATAAAAATAAAAAGCTCCAAGTAGATGGTAAGAGATTCAGGCTTCCTTATCCATAATCCTCTCCCCTAATATCCCCAGCATCAAGCACAAGGAAAATTTCTTTCTGACTCACAATTTCTACACTGCAAAAAGTGAGATCAAGGTGGACAGTGAACTTCCTCATCATCTTGATGCACCAAATCAGAGTGCCTGTTTAGCAGCACTACACTGTACGAGGTGTGTTCCACAGGTCCCCTGAGCATGGACCCCTAGCCAGCCTTTTCACATAACCAGGATATCCTCTTTGGGACAGCCCCCATTCAGGTCAGGCAGCACTCTGATTGTTGGCTAGAACTGAGGCAAACCTGGGCTTAAGGCACCAGTTAGTGCCAAAAAGGAGGCAGTGACCTAGTTGGGAAAAAAGACAGAAAATCAACTGGTATATTACAAATAAGCAAGCATATCCAATAAAAACCAAAACAAGTCAGACCAAAAAGACAGAAGTAAATAACTAGTCTTTCAATGCAAAGTCATAGATGTAGATCCACAAGAAATAATAGCAAACAAGCAACAATGACCTCTTCATACAGACAAAAAAAGAAATCAGTGACTGACCCTAGTGAAATGGTGATATGTGAACTCTCCGACCAAGAATTCAAAATAGCAGTTTTAGGGAAACTATGTGACCTCCCAGGAAACAGAAAAGCAATTCATAAATTTATCAGAGATATTTAACAAAGAGATAGGAATAATTTTTAAAAATCAAACAGAAATCTTGGAATTGAGAAATACATTTGCTGAACTGAAAAATTCGTTAGAGGCTCCCAACAGCAGAATGGATCAAGTGGAGAAAATAATCTGCGAAATCAAAGACAGGCTTTTTGAAAATATACAGTCAGAGGAGCAAAAAGAAACAAGAATGAAGAGGAATGAAGGTCACCTTCAAGATACAGAAAATTAACTCAAAAGACCAAATCTAAGAATTATCTTTATTCAAGAGGGAATCACACAAAAGCAAGGATTGAAAGCCCTTTTTAAAAAATAGTAACAGAAAACTTTCCAAAACTTGAGGAAGAGTTAAATATCCAGGTACAGGAAGGTCAGAGAACACCAATCACATTCAACCCAAATAAGACTACCCAAAAGCATGTAACAAATTCTCAAACATCAGGGACAAAGCAGGATTCTAAGAGCAGCCAGAGAAAAGAAGCAACTAACATATAAAGGAATTCAAACTCACCTGGCAATAGACTTCTCAACAGAAGCCACACAGGCCAGAAGGGAGTGAAACAACATTTTCAAAGTGCTCAAAGGAAAAAAAAACCTGTCATCCAAAAATACTGTATCCAGCAGAGTTATCTTTCAAATGTGAAGGATATATAAAATCTTTCCCAGAGAAACAAAAGCTGAGAGAATTCACCACCAACAATCTCATTTTATAAGAAATCTAAAGAGAGCTCTTCAGTCTGAAAGGCAAAAATGCTAATGTGCAGCAACAAAACATCTGAAGGTATAAAATCCACTGGTAAAATTAAGTATACAGACAAATCTAAAATTCTCTAAAACTGTAATTGTTGTTTAAAATCCACTCATAACACCACTACGAAGCTCAAAAGACAAATCTATCAAAACAATAATATCTATAGCAACCTATTAAGAGATAGGCAATATAAAAACATGTCAATGAGACAACATAAAGTCAAAATGTGGGGTGAATGCAATTAAACTGTAGACCTAAAAAAACCCTTTATACAGTTTTTAAAAACTTATTTGTAATAAAAATCGCCATCTTTTAAAAATAATTTATGTCTATATTTTTATAAGCTTCATAGTAACCACAATGCAAAAACCTTTAATAGATTCACTAAAAATAAAAACCAACAAATTACAACATATTACCAGAGAAAATCATTTAACCACAAAGGAAGACAGCACAAAAGGAAGAAAGGAAAAGAGGAGTTAGAAAATATACAAGCTGCAAAACAGCAGTAGTAAGTCCTGATCACTAATAACACTGAGCCTAGGCAACATAGTGATATCCTACCTTACGAGCTAGGTGTGGTGGCACGTGCCTATAGTCCCAGCTACTCAGAAGGCTGAGGTAGGAAGATCACTGGAGCCCAAGAAGTTGAGGCTGCAGTGAGCCATGATCCCACCACTGCCGGGACAAGAGTGAGACCTTGCCTCAAAGAAAAATTATAACATTGAATGTAAATTGACTTAGTTTTCCAATTAAAAGGTATAGGATGGCTGAATGGCAAAGAAACAAGACCCAACTGCATGTTGCCTGTGAGAAAGTCACTTCACCTATAAAGACACACATCGATTGAAAGTGAAGGTGTAGAAATAGATACGCTATGCAACTGGAAACCAAAAAAGAGCAGAAGTAGTTATATCAGGTAAAACAAGTACAAGTCAAAGACTGTAAAAAGAGACACAGGAGGTCACTATATAATAATAAAGGAGTCATTTCAGCAAGAGGCTATAATAGTTAAAAGTGTCTATGCACACAACACGAGAGCTCCCACGTATATAAAGCAAACATTAATAGATCTAAAGGGAGAGATAGACTGCAATATAGTAATATTGAGGAACTTCAACACCTCACTCTCAATAATGGACAGATCCTCCAGACAGAAAATTGACAAGGAAACACTAGAGTTAAAGTATACAATAGATCACATAGGCCAAACTGATATTCACAGAATATTTCACCTGTTATAAAATACACATTGTTTTCATTAGCACATGGCACGTTCTCCAGAAGAGGCTATATCTAGGCCACAAAACAAGTCTCAATAAATTCAAAACAGTAGAAATCATATCAAGTATTTTTTATGACCACAATGGAATGACACTAGAAACTGATAACATGAGGGTCTCAGAAAATGCACAAACACATGGAAATTAAATAACATGCTCCTGAATGACCAATGAAGTAATTAGGAAGAACAGTATAAAATTTCTTGAAACGAATGTAAATGGAAATACAACACTCCCAAATCTATACTATACAGCAAAAGCAGTACTAAGAAGGAAGTTCGTAGCAATAAACACCTGTATCAAAAAAGTAGAAAGACTTCAAATAAACAACCTAACAGTGAACCTCAAAGAACTAGAAAAGCAGAAACAAATGGAACCTAAAATAGTAGAAGGAAAGAGATAATAAAGATCAGAGCAAAAATAAACAAAACAGATTTAAAAAACCAGATCAATGAAACAAAAAGCTGGTGTTTTTAGAAGACAAAGAAAATCAACAAACCATTAGCTAGACTAAGAAATAAAAAGAAGGCCAAATAAATAAAATCAGAAATGGAAAAGGAGACATAATAACTGAGACCACACAAATAGACTCATTAGAGACTATTATGAAAAACTCTTTGCCAACAAATTGGAAAACCTAGAAGAAATGGCTAAATTCCTGGACACATACAACCCAAAAAGACTGAACCATGAAGAAATAGAAAACTTCAATAAATCAGTAGGGAGTAACAAGATCAAAATTATAATAAAAAGTCTTCCCTCAAAGAAAAGCCCAGTACCTGATGGCTTCACTCCTGAATCTACCAAACATTTGAAGAGACAGTAATACCAATTCTACTCTAATTCTTCAAAAAAAAAAAAAAAAAAAACTGAAGAGGAGGGAATACTTGCAAACTCATTCTGCAAAGTAGTATTACCGTGACACCAAAACCAGAGAAGGGCACAACAAAAAACCAAAACTACAGGCCAGCATCACTGATGAACCAGATACAAAAATCTTCAACAAAATACTAGCAAACCAAATTCAATACCAATGTTTAGCAGCATCCCTGGCCTCTGACCACTGGATGCCAGAAGTACCACCAGTTTTGACAATCAAAAATATCTCCAGACGTTCTTAAATACCCTGTGTTGGAGGAAGGTGGCTAAATCACACCTCCCTCCCCACCGTCCCCCACCATTTGAGCACCACTGTATTAGATCACCTAGAAGTTATAATATATGTTATGTAACATTATGCCAGAGATTGTATACCCTGAGGCCGCTTTGGAAATTTCAGGAGAAGGCTGTTTGGTCACTTAGTTGGATGTTATAGAGGTGCTAGCCTAACATTCTGTTAATCTTATAAATACAGTTTTCTTCAATGCCTGCAAGAAAGAAGTGAAACATGGAGACACCTTGGAAAAAAATCAAGCTCTTGGCATGTGAGAGCTACAAGCAACTTTAGGGCAGCCACAGGAATAAGAGAATAGATGAAAAAAAGAAGGGAGGAGTTTAGGACTTACCCTCACAGACCTGAGCCATAACTGGGAAATTGTTACCCTTTTAAATCTAAGCCACCAGTGACAACCTGAGCTCAGGACTGAGCGGAGGGCACGGTCTACTACAGGGACCATGCTAGAAAAGTAATTTTTCCAAAGGGTATTTTTGGTGGCAGGGCAGGGCCATAGGCTCCTGTGAGTTAAATGACTCAGAACAGAAAAAGGTAACAGTATTCCACTAGACGGTGCTATATCTGATGAATTCATCAAGCATGTCCAAATTAGGTCTTACACGACCCTGTCTTTTCCAGCACATTTTCCTCGGTCCTTTTTGCAATAATTTGAATTCAGCCATACTTAAAATGAAAGATATTTGCAAATTTAAAAAATTCCATTCTAGCTTATCTCCATTACTGATTCAAAATACATGCATTTCTAGTCTAAACAACTTGACACTATTAAGCCAGGCTCAGGTGCAAAAGGCACAAGGTTCATAGCAAAATGTCTGTTCCTTGTTTCAATTTTAATTAATGCCATAGCTAGCAGATTTAATAACACTTCTATTGTTAAGTACAAGCAAAACTGATATAAAAATCTCTTAACTTTCACTTCTTTAGCATTCTGCTGACTGATACAGTCAGGGATGAGTTTTGTGTCTATCCTTGGAAGTCAGAAATATTAAAAAAAACAAGAGTTTAGGATATTAAAATGCTTTACAGACCTCTGAAATATAACAGTGTGCCCCAAAAGATAGCCACTTGGCTTGGAGGTCTGGTAACATAGCATTTAAAAAAGGAACTTGCTGGTCACAGTGGCTCATGCCTGTAATCCCAACACTTTGGGAGGCTGAGGTGGGCAGATCACTTGAGGTCAGGAGTTCGAGACCAGCCTGGGCGACGTGGTGAAACCCCGTCTCTACTAAAAATACACAAATTAGCTGTGTGTGATGGTGCGGGCCTGTAGTCCCAGCTACTCAGGAGGCTGAGGCGGGAGGATTGTTTGAACCCAGGAGGCGGAGGTTGCAGTGAGCAGAGATCGTGCCACTGCACTACAGCCTGGGCTACAGAGCAAGACTCTGTTTTCAAAAAATAAAAACAAAAAAGAAAAGACAAGGAAATTAGTTGCTGGGTGGAGTGCTTTCTGCCACTTGGGGAAGACTGCTTGAGCCCGTGGGTTCAAAACCAGCCTGGGCAACAAAGTGAGAACCCTGTCTCCAAAAAAAAAAAAAAAAAAAAAAAAAAGAGAGAGAGAATTTGGTCATTATACATCAAGGTAACTGGGTGGCTAACCTCATGTCAAAATGGGAAGTACTAAGGGCATATTTAAGCAATTATCTAATTGAAAAGTTGTGAGGTCACAATCTACTGAAATTTATAATCACTTGGAGAAAAAAGATACAGGTAACCTTATCTTTTATAACTTTTTTTTTTTTTTTGCAAACAAGGTCTCACTCTGTCCCCCAGGCTGGAGTGCAGTAGCACCATCACAGCTCACTGCAGCCTCGACCTCGCTATCCTCCCACCTCAGCCTCTCGGGAGGAGGATGGGAGTGGTAGTCAGTAATGTGTAGGGCATGGGGGGCAGGGGATTTCTGCATTACATTCAGCTCCACACGTCATTTAAAATATGGTCAGAAGAAATGAAGACAAGTAAAATGGTCTCAAAAGTGGCTGGAATTAGGCAGAGGACAGGCAAAGTACAAGTCAAACATAGAAATGGAAGGAAAATGGAAGGAAAAAAGGAATATACGTGGTGGGCCTTACCGTCATGTGTTACCCACATGCCTCTATTAATCAATGAAAACGTTAATGCAATCATACACATGGTTTCATATATTTTCCATCAAAATAGTAGAGAGAGAGGAAGGGTAAGTACAAGTGAGCTGGCCAGGACAGTGGGTGGAAAAATTCCACTTTACAGTTTTGCCTGGGTCAAGGCCTGACTAGGAAGCATATTTACTTTAGAACTCTCACTAAAAAATTATTCTTTTTCTTAGTATAGGACATGCATCTTGGTAAAAATCCTTATTAAACAATAACAACTAATTTAAAATTTTAAAGACCATGAGAAGCAACATGTAGGATGGTGGAGAAGAACCCTCCACACTTCAGCCAATAGTTTGTGCAAATGTCAGACCACTTTTAGAGCCGGAAGTTCAGTCTCATCAATGTACCTAAAAGATTTCCCAAGGGTCTAAATCTCCTCTGTTTTAGAGAGAAATACTTCTTAAATTGTCATGTGTCCTCTCTTTGGCTCCATTCTATCACCACCAAGTTAACAGGATTTCTGTGAAAAAATTTCCTCAGTAAAACACATTTGGAAAACACTACACACTATATCCCTTTCTTAGAGATTTCTGGTGCACATGGGCATGTTAAAAGGGTATCAAAATATCTGAGAGGTTCTGAGAAAGAAAAACTGAATCCAGCATTTTCCAAATTTAAACCCGCTCCAAGTTCTCCCCTTTTGCCACCAAGAATACCTATTAGCCTTTCACAGGTCACTAGTATTTTCTAGCAGAGTAATTGGAAAATGCTATTCCATAGATAAAAGTATTACAACATTTTCTTGCCACATTGAAAGGACTGAAGATTTAAAAGACTTACCAAAAGGATCTATTTAATATCCTGAGAGTTAAGATTTTTGCTTACATTTGGCTTCTTGGTACAGTTGTTTAGCTTTTGCCCTATCATTCTCCTAATTGAAACATCATCCGTATTGGGAAATAATTGTTTTGTTACTCCTGTAAAAAACCAATAACAACACACAAGAAACTTTATGAGTCCTTTGCATCTTAGGGGATGAACTGAGGTAAAACATCAAGTATTCTACATTATAATTTTGTTTCCATTTTACAAAAGTAGCCCAAAGACCCCTGAGATATTTAAACAGATGAATATATAGGCAGGTTTTTCTAAGTAAAGCAAGAGATATCAGCAGATCTGTATTATCAACTGAGATCCTATGGTAGCAATTAACTTTAATCCTCCTACTTGCTTTAAACTCTAAGTCCTCTTGCTCTAAAATGTTAGGAATGTATTTTTATCCATTCCCAACATTAGTTGAAACAACTAAACTCTGACTGATCTTTTTCTGTATCTGTCTGCCTCAGCCTCCCAGACCACTGTTATTACAGGCATGAGCAACCACGCCTAGCCATGTTCTCTAACTTTTAAAGTCAGTCTAACAGTATGTGTGAGCCAAGGGAAAGAATTTCACTGCAGTTGTTACAAGTAGTAGTTTTTTTGTTTCAGGAAGACAGACATTGTTGTACATTAAGAAATGACATATATAGAGCTGGGATTCAGAGAATCCTTAAATTTGTTGGATGTTGTCAAAAATTAATTGGATAATCTAGATTTTATTTAAGGAGATTCATTAATTTGAAAACCACAAATAGGATGGTCGAATTAGCCTTTATCTTTCTAGAATGAAAGATAATAAATATAACAAAAGCAAAGTAGAAATTGTTATTGAAATTTTACTTTAAAAGATTGTAAGAATTTACGTTTCCAAAGCTATAAATTGTATGAATTCAAACTTTTTGGTGATATAAAACTTAGTTTTATTTTAATAACCATTTTTAATGTAAAGTTTTTCTATAAAATTTCCCATATTTAATGAGAGTTTTAGACTAACCTGAGATTTTTCTTTCCTAGAAAAAGAAACTTTAAAAAATAAAAGGACCATGAAGGACTACCTTGACCTTGAGTGGTAACATGATTTAAAATTCGTGTGACAATGTAACGCAATCATATTATCACCTATGATTTCTTGAACTTCATTCTGATTCATAGCTGGTTTTACGGCTTTGTCCCTTGAAGTAGAGGATTTTGCCCCTGTCAGGCTGTGAGTGGCCATGTATTCATTTGTGTAAAGTACTTGCATTAAATCATTAATAAACTTCTGAGGCTTGCTCTTGTTACAACGGGCAATCTGCCATTTTTCAATCTGGAACTAAAAAGATAAGAAAGAGTTGAAGTTGGAAAAAGAAAGTTCCATATGGAGAAATATATTACTAATTGAGTTAAGGCATAAAAGAAAACAATGTCAACATTTTTTAAGGTAATGTATTATATGTATTTTAATATATATTTTACATTTTAATTTAATATCTATTTTACATGTCAGGAATTAGAGTTAAGTGTTATCTGTGTGATACTCTTCACTATTTATGGGGTATTTGTTCCAAGGTGTATACAAATTCTTGTCATGTAAACTGGATTTGTTCCTTTCAGGCTTAGTCCCATACTCAGTGCTTCATCGTAAATGTAGTAGGAAGAATAATGGCCCTCTGAAAGGTCACATCCTAATCCCTGAAATCTGTAACATGTTGCCTCACAGGGCAAAAACAATTCTGTAGATGTGATTAAAACTAAGTACCTTGAGATGGGAGATTATCCTGGATTATCTAGGTGGGCTCAATCTAATCACATGAGTTCTTAAAAGCAGAAGAAGGAAGCAAAAGGGTAGATCAGGAAAAAAGAGACAGAAGAGGGAGGAAAGAACTGAAGTGTAAGAGGGACTTCACCAGCTGTTGCTGGCTTTGAAGATGGCAGAAGTGGGCTGTGAGCCAAGGAATATGATTGCCTCTACAAGTGAGAATGGCCTTCAATTTACAACCAGCAAGAAAGTGGGGAATTCAGTTTTACAACCACAAGAAAATGAATTCTACCAGAGCCTGGGTGAGCAGGAAACAGATTCTGCCCTAGAGCTTCCAGAAAGAAATACACCTGCTAACACCTTGACTTTAGTCTAGTGAGACCTGTTCCAGACTTCTGATCTATAGAATTCTAAGATAGTAAACTTGGGTCATTTGAAATCACTAAATTTGTGATAATGTGTTATATAGCAATAGGTAACTGATACACTAAGATTCAAATATTTTGAATGTTAGATTGTTAGTTAACATTTATCATGGTTGATGGTATACTTACTGAGACTACCTGATTCTAACAAAACTTTGTCTTTTTAGCATCTGTGTCTTAAGTAGAAAAATAGAAAAAGATTGTGTTCAGCCAGCATGCTGAGGCTGAAATTTACCTCTCAATGATATAAAATTGTATAATCCTGAATGCATAGGTATCCTTCTGTCACTGGTATAAGAATTTTTAAGTTCAATAACTTTATCTTTGTCCCCAATTTGCCTTTAATGTTCTAAACTGGGTATTTGTTTCACAAATACTAGTTTTTATTATAAAAGGACAACAGTTTTATGCCTCTGGTTCTCAGATTGATCTTGACTTCCTCAGAGAAGATCTTCTTGCCCCTCCTAAGTCAAGCCCTCCCTTCCCTTTCCCCAGGCTAGGTCAAGCACCTTATGCCTCTTTTTTTTTTTTTTGAGACGGAGTCTTGCTCTGTCACTCAGGCTGGAGTGCAGTGGCGCGATCTCGGCTCACTGCCAGCTCCACCTCCTGGGTTCACACCATTCTCCTACCTCAGCCTCCGAGTAGCTGGGACTACAGGCGCCCGCCACCACGCCCGGCTAATTTTTTTTTTTTTTTTTTTTTTTTTTTGTATTTTTAGTAGAGATAGGATTTCACCGTGTTAGCCAGGATGGTCTCAATCTCCTGACCTCGTGATCTGCCCGTCTCGGCCTCCGAAAGTGCTGGGATTACAGAGGTGAGCCACCACACCCAGTCACCTTATGCCTCTTTTTTGTAGTACTTAATAATTGTAATATTCCTATTGCATAAAACTAGTTTATCCAATAGTTATCTGATAAAACAATGATCATTGTCTACCCTTATTTAAATTTTTTATTTAACTGTATTCCAAAGAACAATAAGGCGGTTATTGCACCTGACCTGTTTCTCATCAGTCTGATGCTCTTCTTCAGGCTTTAAGGAATCTGGTGAACTGGAGTTAGAATTACTGCACGTTGAGGCAAATGAATCTGGCGAGGAGTTGTTTGTTGCTCTCCAGAGGGTGGATGCAGATGTAGACATGGTTCCTCCACCCTTAAGCAGAGCCTCAGCCATACCAACCAATTCTTCAAACTGGGTGACTGCTTGTGGTAACACTAAAATGGCAAGAAAAAGTACACTTTACAAATACCATTGGTAAAAGGTGCATATGTACATTTTTTTTTTGTTGAGTGTATGTGCATAGAAATATGCAGAACAAACTGTTAACATCTGCTGTCTTTGGAAAATAAACATGGCAGGAAAGGTGTTTGGAACATATTTACTTTTATTATTAAATAATTTAGTAATTGCTTAATAATAATAAAGCAATGAAAAAACATTTGGTTTTTGCAGTTAAATGAATATGCATTACTTTGTAACTAAAAATAATGTTTTAAAAGTTGATTCTTTTTTTTCTAGTTGCTGGGGTTTTGTTTGAAGATGTTGAGTTGAATCTCTTGTTTGGAGCTATTACTGATTCTATTATCAATAACCTTCTAGAAGCTTACATTAGGCCTGTTTATGTGCCAAGATAAAACTAGCCATTTCTCACAGATGAAAATAAATTTTCTATGACCGTGTATGGTTTACAAGGGAGTCAAATTTCATCAAATTATTAAAAATGTACTGCTACAATTCAAACTTGTGTTGTGATATATTAAAGATGAATTTTGGTAATCAATGGAATATTTTCTTTGTTCCTTTTTTAAAAATGGAAACTTACACATTCAAAGTTTTCATGCCTCCATGTAAAATGGTCTTCTCTGTTGTTATATCTAGTTTGTTTCCTAAGGACAAATAACATGTTGTTGGAGTTGGAAGAGATCTTGAACCTTGTCTAATTCAGTTCCTCACTACATGGTTGAGGGAACAGCCTGCTGGAGAGGTGAAAAAACTCTGAAACTTTTTTTATACTTTTCTTAAGCATATTATTGAGCTACAATTTTAGAATAATTAATGATGTGCAAATCAGTATATATGGTACTATATATAGTATATAGTACGTAGTATAGTATATAGTATATGGTACTATATTAAAGGAAAATCTACTAAAGAAGAAAATATTATTTTCTGTTCTTTCAAAAACATTTATTAGCACCTTTCATGTGCCAGACACTTATTCCATCAGTAATTACTTATCAAGCATTTAATAATATTAAACATTTATCTAGTTTTTTTTCTCTGTGCCAGGCACTATTCTGAGACTTTCACTGATGTTCTTTCATCCAATACTCATTGCAACTCTCTGAGATAGGTATTATCTTTACCTGTCATTTCCAGATGAAGTCAGTTAGGCAACAAGAAGTTAAGTAATTCGTCCAGAGTCACACACAGTTAGTGAAGAGAAAAGCCAAGATTCAAATTCAGACTGGCTGCCTCCCAAGTCTATGTTATGCAGATTCTCAGTATTTGCCAACCACTATGCTAGGTGTGAGGGATAAAACTGGGAGCAAAACCAGATGTGATCCATGTCCTTTTGGAGCTTACAGTCTGAGGGGTGAAGGGGAGACTTATTTACAAACCCACCTGTGTAGCAAGAATTTTGCCCTGCTCAAAGAACGATCTGGCCTTTGTCCGAGTTCCTGGGAAGTAACTGTTAAATCCTTGGAATTTCCTGACTGACAGGAATGTCTTCACCACTCATCATGAGCTCCTGGGACCATGCCTGACAGTTTATGCTAATAAGCTGACTCATGGTGGGGCCAAGTCACATGCAATAGCCTTAGGGTGGCAGCTGGCCACAGCCTGAAATCCAGAAAGACCAACCATATGATTTAGAGACTGAGTTCAACCACATGGGCAGGCAATCAACCGATCAATCATGCCTGCATTATGAAGCTCCAATAAAAAGTTTGGACAGTAGAGCTCTGGTGAGCTTTCTGGATAGACAATACTTTATGTGGATTGTCACATATAGATGCTATGGGCATAAGGCATCCTGAGACAACCAAAGCCTGACACATGTGGAAACCTCCCAGACTCTGCCCTCTTTCTTTGGCTGATTCTAATTTGTATCCTTTCCTTGTAATGAATGTTCTGTGAGTTTTTCTATTAGAGAAAATTATTGAATATGAGGGTGGTTTCGGGAAACTCCTGCATGTGTAGTTGGTGTCAGAAGTATTAGGCACTCTTGGCAGTGTGGAGGACACTGCCCTTAACTTTGCAGTTTGGTTTACCTGAGGTATATGCAAAAAATAAAAAATCACAATTCTTAAATGGCACAAAGCAGCAGCATAAGGTGCTTGACCCAGCCTGGGGAATGGGAGGGCTTGACTTGGATGGGGAAAGCAGGGCTTCTCTGAGGAAGTCAAGATTCATCTGACAACTTAAGACTGAGCAGGGATTAAATTGCTGAAGAGAATGAGGGGGTCATTAGAGGCATGGGAATAGCACCTTCTTCATATGAGGAACTGAAAGAAGGTGAAGTCTAGAACGTAAGAAGAAAAAGGGAATTTGGTATGAAGTGGGACTACAAGAATATTCACTATTTTTTTCAAATTACGTTTGTATATGTTCATTGGCATACATCATTCTTGTTATTTCTGCCTGTGTATCTCTAGTTTTATTAATGTATTTTCTTTTACGTAATTAGAACTATGCTGTATACATTGCATTGTATCATGCCTCTTTTTTTCCAATTAAAATGGTAAGGTGAATATTTTGCCTGTTTTATTAAATCTTCTTGGAAAATATGAGTCTTTAAGGTCTAATTTACATACAGTTAAAGGCAAAACCTTACATGAAGTCTGAGCAGAAATTTCATAGGTAAAGGGGACGAGTTTGACAAATGGGTGCACCCATTAAAAACACACCTAATCAAGATAGAACATTTCCATCCTCCCAGAATGTTCCTTTACATCCTGTCTAAATCAATCCTTGGACTTACCTCAGAGGCAATCACTAATCTGACTTCTTTAGCTGTAGATAAATTTTACTTGTTCTAGAATTCCATATAAATGAACTCAAACAGTATATTCTCCCTTTTTTTTTTGTCTTTTTTCTCCGCATAATAGTTTAACACATCCATGTTGTGTGTACCATAATTCATTTCTTTTTATTGCTAACATTCCATTACTTCATAATTAATGTATCCATTCACCTGTTGATGGGCTATTTTCCCTAATATCCAATATATTCATGTTCTGTAACTTATTTATTTATTTACTTATTTTGAGACAGAGTCTCATTCTGTCACCCAGGCTGGAGTGCAGTGGCATGATCTCGAATCACTGCAACCTCCACCTTCCAGGTTCAAGTGATCCTCTGGCCTCGGCCTCCTGAGTAGCTGGGACTACAGGTGTGCATCATGCCAGCTAATTTTTGTATTTTTAGTAGAGATGGGGTTTCACCATGTTGGCCAGGCTGGTCTTGAACTCCTCACCTCAGGTGATCTGCCCACCTCGGCCTCCCAAAGTGCTGGGATTACAGGCGTGAGCCACCACGCCCAGTCCTATAACTTCTTTAAATGCTCCTTTTCTCACTTGGAAATTAGGTTGCTTCCAATGCTTCTTTTTTTCTTTTTTCTTTTCCTTCCTTCCTTCCTTCGTTCCTTCCTTCTTCCTTCCTTCCTTCCTTCCTTCCTTCCTTCCTTCCTTCCTTCCTTCCTTCCTTCCTTCCTTCTCTCTCTCTCTCTCTCTCTCTCTCTTTCTCTTTTTCTAGACAGAGCCCTGCTATTACCCAGGCTGGAGTAGAGTGGCATGATCACAGCTTACTGCAGCCTTGACTTCCCAGGCTCAAACAATCCTCCCACCGCAGCCTCCCAAGTAGCTGGGTCTGCCTGGCTAATATTTTTATTTTTTGTAGAAATGGGGTCTCCCTATGTTGCCCAGGCTGGTCTCGAACTCCTGGGCTCAAGTGATCCTCCCAAAGCGCTGGGATTACAGTGGGGAGCCCCTTTGCTAGGCCCAATTTTCTTAATTACAAATAAAGCTTTGATAAACCTTCTTGCATCTACATTTTCATATGCACCTCTGATCATGTCAATGCTATACATTCCTGAGAGCATAACAGCATTAAGAGATATAAATGCTTTCAAGATTCAATTCATATTGCTGAATTGCTCTCTAGAAACATTTTTCCAACTTACACTCCCACCAGCAATATAAGAAATTGACCATATCACTGTGCCACCAACAATAGGTGTTAATCAGTAACAACCATCTTCATTTTTTTGATAGCTTAAAATCTTAGTACATTTTAAATTATAATTATTTAATTATTGTGAAGTTAAATATAATTTGTTTATTGATTATTAGAATTTCTTCTATCAATTATCTATTGGAGCATGGGATCTTGGTACTTTTTCTATTTTATAAGAACTGAAATGGTTTTTGTAAAGTGGTTACAAGAGTGCCTAGCACATTATAAGCAGAATGTATTAGCTTTATTATTAACTCCCTTATATATTAAGCATTTTAACCTTTTATTTTTCTTGAGTTGCAAATATTTTTCTCAAAGTGTTTATCTTTTAATTTTATAACATTTTAAACACACACAATTTAAACTTTCATTTTAGTTGAAAGTAGCAGTCTTTTCTTAGTATATTATCCATTTATTTTATACTTAGAAAGTCATTCATTACTCAGATCAGTTAAATATTCACCAATAATTTTGTAGAGTTTAAATATCTTTTCACAAGTACGTTGTTTTCCTGGATATATTTTTTTAAACTTTTAATGGAAAATTTTAAACAGAAACAAAAATAGCAAATTCTCCCATTTCAATTCATGGCAAGTCTCATTCCACTTATACCCTGATCCCTTTTCTCCCCCAAATTATTTGATGCAAAGCACAGGCATCATCTCATTTTTATCTGTAAAAATTTCTGTAGGCATCTCTAAAAGGTGTATTTAAAAATATAACTGTTAACACCACTACTACAGCCAGAAATAGTTAACAGTAGTTTTTAAATATCATTTTAAAAAACCATAGTCAATGTTCAAATTTCTCTGATGGTCTTATTTTTTAACAGTTTGTTTGAATCAAGATCCAGTAAGGACTATACGTTACAACCGGTTGCTGTCTCTTCCATATAAACTACAGGTTTCCTCTCCCTTCCTAGTTTTTTCCCTTGCAATTTATTAATTGTGGAAACTGGGTCATTTGTCCTGTAGAATTTCCTATAGTCAGATTTTGCTGTGATTGCACCCTTTGGTGGTATTTGACATATTCTCTGGTTCCCTGTATTCGATGTAGATTGGTAGTTAGATGTGAAGGGTTGATCGGATTCAGGTAGTGTTTTTAACTTCCATCAAGTGGCATTTAATGCCTGGCTAGCTTTTTTGTCATCTCAGCAGCTATGGATGATCACTGCATAGATTCATTATGTCACGATGGGTTGTAAAATAGTGACATTCTAATAATTTTCTTCTTCATTTATTAGCTGGAGTTCTACAAAGGGAAACTTCCTCTTATCAACTGTTTGGTTACCCAGAAGTCCATTTCATATAGTAATGGCAGGATACATGCTTGATTTTGGTTTGTATGTGCCAATTTTCAAAATTACGAGTTGGTTGTTTTCAGATGATCATTACTTTTTTTCTTTTTTGAATACCACTATGAACTCATGCATTTAAACATATATTAATACAATATGTGTCTATCTATTGTGGTTGTCATTCTTATTGATGCTCAAACTGTCCCATCTTTGGCTTGTGGAAAGCTCTTCTAGTTGACACATCTGCGTGTTCTAACTTCCTTGCTTTCTGATATGACAAGATGTTCCTGTATATTTCCTGCTTAAGCTTCTTCACAAGTCTTATTCTGTACATTTCGTATGTAAGACATGGAATCTGCCATTTACCCAAGAAGTCATCGTTCCCTTTAAAGGTTAATGATATTACAAAGGCACATCTAATTTCTAGGAGTGCTCTTGGCTATTGAGTTCCTGTTTTTAGGACTATTCAGGGAACCATATTAGAAAACTTGTTTAAATTTGATTTTATTTAATATTTTAATTATACATATTCATAGGGCAAATAATGATGTTTTGATACATATAATGTATAATGATCAGATCAGGGTGATTAGCATATCTATTACTGCAAATATTTATCATTTCTTTATGTTGGGAACATTCCAAATCCTCCTTCTAGCTACTTGAAAATATATACTATTTTAACTATAGTAATCCCACAAGGATATTAAACATTAGAACGTATTCTTCCTATCTAGCTGTAATTTTGTATGCTTTAATAAATCTCTCCCTACCTCTCCCTTCCCCCTACCCTTTCCAGTCTCTTGTATCCTCTGTTCTACTTTTTAGTTTTACGAGATTAACCTTTTTTTTAGCTTCCATATACAAATGAGAACGTGCAGTGTTTAGCTTTCTATTCCTGGCTTATTTCACTTAACATAATGATCATCCGTGTTGCCAAAAATGACAGGATTTCATTCTGTTTTACGGATGAATAATATTCCATTGTGTATCTATGCCACATTTTCTTTATCTATTAATCTGTTGTTGGACACTTAAGTTGATTCCCTACGTTATCTATTGTGAACCGTGCTGTCTCCACAGTGGCTGTACTGTTTTTACATTCACACCCACAGTGTATAAGAGTTCGCTTTTCTCCACATCTTCACCAGAATTTGTTATTTTTTTTATCTTTTTGATAATAGCCATCCTTCCTGGGGTGAGATGCTACCCCACTGTGGTTTTGATATGTATTTCCCTGGTGATCAGTGATGTTGAGCATTTTTTTCATATACCTATTGGCCATTTGTATGTCTTATTGAGAAATATCTGCTCAGATTGCCCATTTTTTTCTTTTTTCTTTTCTTAAGAGATGGTGTCTCTATCTGTCACCCAGGCTGGAGTGAAGTTGTGGCAGGCCAGTTCTCCCTGACAATCACACAGACAGGCCTGCATGACAGTCACACAGACAGGCCTGCCAAGCACTCCAGTTACACAGACAGATTTCCACAGCACTGCCTTGACGTTGAGCAAATAGTTAAACCTAGGGAAATCAGTGCCCAGACATCAAAGCTAGAAATGAAACATGATCAGTAGGAGCCTTGCATGGACTTCTCCCTAACCTGGAGCAAGCCAAAATAATAGAGACAGTCTTTGATTCCTAGCGCCAGGACCTGTATCTGAGATGAGTCAAGGTAACAGAGGCAGCTGTTTGAACAGATTCATTGGAGAGTCTAAGGCAGCTCTCTGGACCAAGCTGTAAAGGAGATAAGATGGAAATAATCACTCTGGTACCACAGTAGACAGGCCTTGAAGGTAGTGGGGCCATTTTAATCAGACTTAGCAAGCATTTTTGTCTCTGACCTTCTAGTTGAAACAAAATTAGTTACCAGTAGACTTAGGCCAAAGCTATACTGCACATAGGCACATAACCCCAACCTATATAAGCACTAAGAAAATTGCAACACTTTGAGTTGGTCTGGTGGAATTATCTCTGGCCTTCTCCCTGTATCCGGTTACAGCAATAAATTCCCTTCTTTCCTAGTTTGTCTGCTTCCTGTTATTGGGCCTCGAGAAAACACAGCTGGACCCGGCTTGGTTCCAGGAACAAAGTGGCATGATCACAGCACACTGTAAACTTCCGAAACTCCTGGACCCAAGCTATCTTCCCATTTCAGCCTCCCGAGTAGCTGGGATTACAGGCATAAGACACCACACCCAGCTCATTAAAAAAATTTTTTTTTTTTTTTTGTAGAACTAGGGTCTTGCTATGTTGCCCATGCTGGTCTCATACTCCTTGCCTCAAGTGATCCTCTGTCTTGGCCATTTTTAAATCAGAATGTTTGTTTATTTTTGCTTTTGTTGCCTGTGCTTTTAAGGTCCTATTCACAAAATATTTTCCCAGACCAATGTCCTGGAGTGTTTCCCCATGTTTTCTTCTAGTAGTTTCATTGTTTGGGTCTTAAATTCAGGTCTTTGATTTATTTTGAATTGATTTTTGCATAGGATGAGAGGTAGGGGTCTAGTTTCATTCTGCAAATAATTATCCAGTTTTCCCAGCACGACTTTTTTTTTTTTTTTTTTTTTTTTTTTTTTTTAATTTGAGACATGGTCTCACTTCATCTTCCAGGCTGGAGTGCAGTAATGTGATCATGGCTCACTGGACCCTCAACCTCCTGGGCTCAAGCAATCCTCCCACGCAGCTTCCTGAGTAGTTGAGACCACTGGTGTGTGCCACCACACCAGGCTCATTTTAACAGTTTTTGTAGAGATGGGTCTCCCTGTTTTGCCCAGGGTGGTCTCGAACTCTTAGATTCAAGTGATTTTCCCACCTCAGCCTCTCAAAGTGTTAGGATTACAGGTGTAAGCCACCGTGCCTGGCTCCAGCACCATTTATTAAAGAGACTACATTTCCCCAGTGAATGTTCTTGTTGGCTTTGTCAAAAATCAAATGACTGTCGGTATGTGGATTAGTTTCTGAGTTCTCTATTCTGTCCCATTGGTCTAATGTGTCATTTTTAAGCCAATACCATGCAGCTTTGGCTACTACAGCTTTGTAGTATATTTTGAGGTCGACAGAGTGATACTTCCAGCTTTGTTCTTTTTGCTCGGAATTGCTTTGGCTATTCAGGGTCTTTCACGAATCTATACAAATTATAAAAAATGTTTTTTCTATTTCTGTGAAAAATGTCATTGGTATTTTGATAGGAATTGCATTCAATCTATACATTGCTTTGGGTAAACTACAACTTTTTAAAGACAACATTTATTATGTGTTCAAACCAGTACTTCCCATTCAAAATCAGAACATGGAGTTTTAATTTAAACTGTATAGTTATGTTCTTAGTGAGTCACCTGGTGTGAAATGAGAAGGTAGCTTGGAATATCAATTTTCCCAACACATCCTTTTCCTGATTGACTTGCAGGACTTGCTACATGACTGCATAGTTTGCAGGGCCCAACACAAACAAAAAATTCAGTGCTCATTGTTCAGAACCTCTAAAGAATTTTAAGATGGTGACAGCAGAGCCTTTAACCAGTATGTGGGCCCTTCTAAGAGCAGGGCCTTATGTAACTGCACGTCACACATCTACAAAGCCGGCCATGTTGAATTGTGATAGCAAACATTGTAACAACAAATACTTGCTATGTGCCAGGCTCTGTTCTGAATGCTTTCCCTGTCACTCAGGTGAGTACTTTATTATTTCCATTTTAGAGATGAAAAAAAGGAGGCACAGCATGGTTAAACAACTTGCACAAGGTTACACAGACACTAGGTGGCAGAGCAGGGCTTGAACTCAGGTGCTTTGCTTTCCCAAATTTTTACCTCTTTGCTCCTATGCCACACTGCTTCTTCCAAGAACTGTAAAGACTGAATCTCTACAGTTTTTACTTTCTGTAGAGACAAGAGTCTCACTATATTGCCCAGGTTGGTCTCAAACTCCTGGCCTCAAGCAAACCTCCCTCCTTGGCCTCCCAAAGTGCCAGGATCACAAGATTGAGCCATTGTGCCTGGCCTGAAAGTGTCTTCCTATAGGTTTTTCAATGAGTTTTCCAGTTTTCACACTACCAGTACTACCATAATTCCTTTCACAGGTCCAATTCCTGAAAGCTTTTGCTGTTGATGTAATTTAGCCTATTTCTTTTTAACTTCTCTCCCTGTCTTCTGCCCACCTCCATCACAGATACTGGAGTTCAGCTTTTTCAGATTTTTAAGTCAGACACCACTCATCCATCTGCTTTTCAGCTTCTAAAATTTTATTGGCATCTTTTATCTGGTGTGGTCTTCTCTTGAGTTTTCTTGGTATCTTTTATCTGGTGTGGTCTTCTCTTGAGTTTTCTTGGTCCTTGTGGTTTTATGGATTTTACTACTTATTTCTCCTAACTAACTGTAATTTTGTACCCGTTGACCAACCTCTCCCTATCTCCCTCTTTCTTACTCCTCCTAGCCTCTGGTAACCACTATTCTACTATTTCTGGATCAACCTTTTTAGATTCCATATATAAGTGAGATCGTGCAGTATTCATATTTCTGTGGTTGGCTTATTTCACTTAGCATAATGTCTTTGAGGTTCATCCACGTTGCTGCAAATGACAGGATTTCATTCTTTCTTATGGCTGAATAGTATTCCACTATATATATATGCCACATTTTCTCCATCCCTTTGTCCATTGATGGACACTTGCATTCCACATCTTGGCTATTGTGAAAAGTGCTGCATCAAACATGGGGGTGCAGATATCTCTTACACATAATGATTTCCTTCACCTTGCATAAATTCCAAGTAGTGAGATTGCTAGATCATATGGTAGTGCTATTTTTATTACTATTTTTTTTGAGACAGAGTCTTGCTCTGTCACCCAGGCTGGAGTGCAGTGACACGATCATAGCTCACTGCAGTCTCAGCCTCCCAGACTCAAGCAATCCTCCTGCTTTAGCCTCTCGCATAGCTGGGACTATAAGAATGAGCCACCATGCCCGGCTAATTTTTTAATTATTTATAGTGGAGATGAGGTCTCACCTTGTTGCCCAGGCTGGTCTCAAGTCCTAGCTCAGGCAATCTCCCTGCCTTGGCCTCCTAAAGTGCTGGGATTACAGGCATAAGCCACCATGCCCAGCCCTATATTTAATATTTTAAAATATGCAATATACCCAGGTAACAAACCTGCACATATACCCCCTGAATCTAAAATGAAAGCTGACATTACTTAAAAAAAAAAGTGGACAAACAATCTGAATAAACATTTCTCAAAAGAAGACACAGAAGGCTGGGTGCAGTGGCTCACGCCTGTAATCCCAGCACTTTGGGAGGCCATGGCGGGGGGATCACCTGAGGTCAGGAGATCGAGAACAGCCTGGCCAACATGGCAAAAACCCTTCTCTACTAAAAATACAAAGAAATTAGCCAGATGTGGTGGCATGCACCTGTAGTCCCAGCTACTTGGGAGGATGAGGCAAGAGAATTGCTTGAACCCAGGTGGCGGAGGTTGGCAGTGAGCTGACATCACACCACTGCACTCCAGCGTGGGCAACAGAGCAAGACTCCATCTCTAAAAAAAAAAAAAAAAAAAAAAAAAAAAAAGACACAGAACTGGCCAACAAGTATATTTTAAAATGCTCAACATCACTAATCATTAGGGAAATGCAAATGAAAACCATACTAAGATCTCACCTTACCCCAGTTGGAATGACTGTTACTAAAAAGACAGAAAATAACATATGCTGGCAAGGGTGTGGAGAAAGAGGAACTCATATGCTTGATGGGAATATAAATTAGTACAGCCATTATGGACAACAGTATGTCCATAAATATACTGACAACAGTATATTTAATATTGGCTTTCTAATAGTAGCCATTCTAACTGGTATGAGATGGTATCTTACTGTGGTTTTGATTTCATTTTTCTGATGACTAGTGATGTGGAGCACTTTTTCATATGTTTGTTGGCCACTTGTATGTCTTCTTTTGAGAAGTGTCTGTTCATGTCTTTTGCCCATTTTTAAATGGGATTATTTGTTTTTTGCTTGTTCAATTTTTTAAGTTCCTTATAGAGTCTGGATGTTAAACCTTTGTCAAATGTGTAGCTTGCAAATATTTTCTCCCATTCTGCAGGTTTTCTGTTTACTCTGTTGACATTTTCTTTTGATGTGCAGAAGCTCTTTAGTTTAATTAGGTCCTACATGTCAATTTTTGTTTCATTGCAATTGCTTTTGAAGACTTAGTCATAAATTATTTTCAAGGACTGATGTCCAGAATGGTGTTTCCTAGGTTTTCTTCTTGGATTCTTATAGTTTGAGGTTTTACATTTAAATCTCTAATCCGTCTTGAGTTAATTTTTGTATATGGTAAAAGGTAAGGATCTAGTTTTACTTTTCTGCATACATCTAGCCAGTTATCCCAGCACCATTTATTGAATAAGAAGTCCTTCCCCCATTGCTTATTCTTGTCAACTTTGTTGATGATTAGATGGCTATAGGTGTATAGTTTTATTCCTGTGTTATCTCTTCTGTTCCATTGGTCTACATGTCTGTTTTTGTACCAGTACCATGCTGTTTTAGTTATTATATATTGATAGGATAGTTTGGGGTCAGATAATGTGATGACTCTGGCTTTGTTCTATTTTCTTAGGATTGCTTTAGTTATTCAGGCTCTTTTTTGGTCTCTTATGAATTTTAGAATAGTTGCTTTCCAGTTCATGACATTGGTAGTTTGATAGGAATTAATGTTGAATTGGTAGATTAAGCAGTATGTTCATTTTAATGGTATCAATTTTTCCAATCCATGAGCATGGAATGTTTTTCCATTTTGTGTGTGTGTCATTTGTGATTTCTTTCAGCAGTGTTTTGTAGTTTTCCTTGTAGAGATCTTTCACCTTCTTGGATAGATGTATTCCTAGGTATTTTATTTATCTATTTATTTGACTAGTGTAAATGGGATTGTGCTCTTGATTTGGCTCTTGGCTTGAATGTTATTTGTGTGTAGAAATGTTACTAATTTTTGTACATTTATTATTATTATTATTGGTACCAAATTTCTTTATTTGAAGGAATGGTACAAATCAAAGAACTTAAGTGAATGTTTTGGTACAACTTATAGAAAAGGTAAAGGAAACCCCAACATGTATGGACTGCCTTGGTCACCAGGGAAGTCACTCCATAGATACGGGGAAATTAGCTTAAGGCTTAGCTTTCATTATCACTGTCTCCCAGGGTATGCTTGTCAAAGAGATGCTCTGCCAAGCCAGATTCTGGTGCTCCCATCTTGTGCAAGTTGGTCACGTAGTCACCCAATTCTTGGATGGATTTCACCTGCTCATTCAGGTGCTGTGTCTCAATGAAGTCACACAAATGGGGATCATTTTTGTCAGTGGCCAGTTTGTGCAGTTCCAGTAGTCACTGATTCACATTTTTTCTTTCCAAATGTAATGCCCACTCCTTTGCATTTAGCCCGTGTAGGAGGTGTAGAGCTCCAGGTTGATCTGGAGGTTGATGGCAGCCTCTGATTCCTGGCGGTAGTTCTGGCGCACCTGTGAGGGGGACGTGGTAGTCATGGCGGTGGCGGTGGCTATGCGGCGCTGGAACGGTGGCGGAGGCCTTGCGACGGTCCCAGGGTGCGGTGAGGAGGCGGTGGAGGGCTGGTTATGGGCGGCTGGCGGGGGTGGGGGGGATGAGCGCCAGGTTCTGTCCAAGCACTGTTGAAGCAGGAAACCTTGGCGAGTCTCTGTGAAGAACGTCTGCCCTACATTTATTTTGTATCCTGAAATTTTACTAGAGTTGTTATCATTTCCAGGAGATGTTTGGCAGAATATTCAGGGTTTTCTAGTATAGACTTATATTGTCAGCAAAGAGAGATAGCTTGACTTCTTTTCCTATTTGGATGCATTTTATTTCTTTCTCTTGCTTCATTGCTCTGGCTACCAATTCTAGTACTAGAATAGGAGTGATGACAGTGGTCATCCTTGTCTTGTTCCAGTTCTCAAGAGCAATGCTTCTGGTTTTACCTGTTCAGTATGAACTGGCTGTGGGTTTGTCACAGGTGGCTCTTATTATTTTCAGGTGTGTTCCTTTGATGCCTAGTTTCTTGAGGGTTTTTATCAAGAAAGGATGTTGGATTTTATTTAAAGCTTTTTCCACATCTATTGAGATGATCATAAGGTTTTTGTTTTTACTTTTGTTTATGTGGTAATCACATTTATTGATTTGTGTATGTCGAACCAACCTTATATCCCAGGAATGACGCCTACTTAATAGTGGTGAATTAACTTTTTGATGCACTGTTTGATTTGAACTGCTAGTATTTTGTTGAGGATTTTTGCATCTATGTTCATCAGGGATATTGGCCTGTAGTATTCTTTTTTCATTGTGTCTTAGCAAAGTTTTGGTATCAGAGTGATGCTGGCTTTGTGGAATGAGCTGGAGAGGAGTCCTTACCTTCTCTATTTTTTGGAATAGTTTCAGTAGAATTGGTAGCAGCTCTTTGTATGTCTGGCGGAATTTGGCTATGAATCCATCTGGTCTGGGTGTTTTTAGTTGGTAGTTTTTGTTGTTGTTGTTGTTGTTGTTGTTGTTGTTGCTGTGTGTTTTTGAGACAGGGTCTCTCTGTCACCCAGGCTATAGTGCAGTGGTGCAATCACAGCACATTGCAGCCGCCATCTCTCGGGCTCAAGCAATCCTCCTGCTTCAGACTCCTGAGTAGCTGGGACTACTGGCACGTGTCACAACACTTGGCTAATTCTTTTTATTTTTAATAGATATAAGGTCTTGTGTTGTTGCCCAGGCTGATTCTGAACTCTGAGATCAAGCAGTCCTCCTGCCTTGGCCTTTCAAAGTGGTGTGATTACAAGCATGAGCCTCTGTGCCCAGCAGATTTTTTATTATTGGTCCAATTTTAGTACTTGATATTAGTCTGTTTAGGGTTTCAATTTGTTTCTGGTTCAACCTTAGGAGAGTGTGTGTTTCCAAGAATGCATCCATTTCCTCTAGATTTTCTAGTTTGTATGTGTAGAGGTGTTCATAATAGTCTCTGAGGATCTTTTGTATTTCTGTGGTGTCAGTAATGTAACCTTTGTTGTTTCTGATTGTGCTTGTTTGGATTTTCTCTGTTTTCTTTTCTTTGTTAATTTTGCTTGCAGTCTGTCAATCTTGTTTATCCTTTCAAAGAAAAAACTTTTAGTTTCATTGATTCTTTGTATGGATTTTTGGGTCTCAATTTTGTTTAGTTCTTCTTTGACTTTAGTGATTCCTTCTGCTAGCTTTGGGGTTTCTCTTGTTTTTCTAGTTTCTCTAGGTGTAAAGGTTAGATCACTGAGATATTTCTAACTTTGTGAGGTAAATGTTTAGTACTATAAACTTTCCTCTTAACATTAGTTTTGCCGTATCCCAGAAATTTTGGTATGTTGTATTTCTTTTTCATTAATTTCAAAGAATTTTTAAAATTTCTGCCTTAATTTCATTGTTTACCCAAAGTCATTCAGGAGCAAGTTGTTTAATTCTCATGTAATTGTGTGGTTTTGAGAGATCTTCTTGATATTGATTACTATTTTTATTCCACTGTGGTCCGAGAGTATGGTTCATATAATTTCAATTTTTTTGAATTTATTGAGACTTGCTCTGTGGCCAAGCATGTGTTCAATCTTGCAATATTTTGCATGAGCAGATGAGAAGAATGTATATTCTGTGGTTGATGGGTGGAATATTCTGTAGATGTCTCTTAGGTCCAATTCATCAAATGTCCAATTTAATTCTAGAATTCCTATGTCAGTTTTCTGCATGAATGATCTGTCTAATGTTGTCAGTGGGGTGTTTTCAAGTCCCCCACTATTATTGTATGGCTGTCTAAGTCTTCTTATAGGTCTAGAGTACTTATTTATCAGGGTGCTCCAATGTTGGGTGCATATATATTTAGGATAGTTAAGTCTTCTTATTTAATTGAATCTTTTATCATTATGTAATGGTCTACTTTGTCCTTTCTTTTTCTATTGCTGGCTTAAAGTCTGTTTTATCTGATATAAGAATCATGACCCTTGCTCTTTGTTATTCTCGATTTGCGATATTTCTCTAGCCCTTTACTTTGAGCCTATGGGTGTCATTACATATGAGGTCTACTTGTTTTTTTTTAATCCAACATACCACTCTGTGCCTTTTAAGTGCAGCGTTTAGACCATTAACATTCAAAGTTAATACTGATATGTGAATTTTTGATCCTATTGTAAAGTTGTTAGCTGGCTGCTTTGTAGTTTCTATCATGTGGTTATTTTACAGTATCTGTGGAAAATGTACATAAGTGTGTTTTTGTGGTAGTGGGTATCATTATTTTGTTTACATGTTTAGAACTCCCTTAAGAAACTCTTGTAAGTCTGGTCTAGTAATAACTCATTCTCTTAGCACTTGCTTGTCTGGAAAATATTTTGTTTCTCCTTCACTGATGAAGCTTAGTTTATCAGGATATGTATGTCTTGGTTGGAATTTCTTGTCTTTAAGAATGCTGAAAATAGGCCCCTAACCTCTCCTGCCTTGCAAGGTTTCTGTTGAGAAGTCCACTGTTCACCTGATGGGGTTCCCTTTGGCATTTTTCTCTAGTGGCTTTTAAGATTTTTTTCTTGCCAGGTGCAGTGGCTCATGCCTGTAATCCCCAGTACTTTCAGAGGCCAAGGTAGTGGATCACTTGAGCCCAGGAGTTCAAGATCAGCCTGGACAACATGGCAAAACCCCATCTCTCAAAAAAATAGAAAAATTGGCCAGGCATTGTGGTGCATGCCTGTAGTCTCAGTTACTTGGGAGGCTGAGGTGGAAGGATTACCCAAGCTCAGGAGGTGGAGGTTGCAGTGAGCAGTGATGGCACCACTACACTCCAACCTGGGCAACAGAGACCCTGAGACCCTGTCTCAAAAAAAAAAAAAAAGATTTTTTCTTCAGCATTGGCCCTGGAGGGTCTGGTGACTATATGTCTTGGTGATATTCATTTTGTATAGGATGTAACAGGTATTCTCTGGATTTCTTTTTCTTTTTCATGTGGGTATGATTTTTTTCTTTTTTTTTTTTTCTTTCCCTAAAATTTTTTTCTTTTTCTTTCCCTTTTCTCCCTGTGGCTGTAGTGAATACTGGGTAGGGTCTTTTGGCTTCGTTTCTATAGGTCTATGCACTTCTGTTGGCAGGTTTCATATTGGGCTGTGCAGTTTGACCTACAGGCCAGTACATGGCACTTATAGGTAAGAGCTGGCTACAACCAAAGTGGCTGGGTATGGACTTGATCCTTGTTTTACTGAGAGAAGTTCTCTGTGGTCTCAGTCAATGGGCTGATTGGTAGAGTACACAGTGGTCTGTGCTCTCTGCTTAGCCGCAGGGAAAGGAGGGACCAAAATGGGCAGGGCTGGATGGACAGGTCCACCTACAGGCTCCCTGATAGCAGGCACAAGCATCAGTACTGAGGGGGAATCCAGTGGGTGGCCACCAAGTGCCCAGAGGTGTGCCTAGATGTGGAGCTGGGAAATCTCCTTGGCCCCAAGTTCTCTGCACAGGCATGAGGGAGGTGTCCTAAACTAATCCAGGAGAGTGAGTGCAATAGATGCCTGGAGATCTGCTTGAATGTGGAGCAGTGAGGATCCCCCTGCACCTGGTTCTCTGCACAAGAAGGGTGGGGCAGCTCAAGCTGCTGAATCAGCTTAGCAAGTGTTCCAAATGCCTGGAGATCTGCCTGGGCATGAAGCGGAGATGGCCTTCATGCCATCAGTGTACAGAATCTCTGTGAATCTCTGTACAGAAAGGGTGGGGTGAATCAAGCTCCTAATCCACATGAGCAGGTGCTCTGAATACCTGGAGATCTGCCTGGGCATGGAGTGGAGAGAGTCCCATTGCACCAAGATTTATGCCCAAGAAGGGTAGGGAGCAACTCAGGCTGCTGAACCAGATGAGGGGGTGCTCCTAATACCTGACACCTGCCTGGGTCCTGTGAGTGAAGCAGAGAGGAAACTGCTGCACGATGACTTCAGGGGAGTGGGCTGATGGACCCAGCAATGTTATTGCCCATTTTTAAACGGAATTATTTGATTTTTTGCTATTGGGTTGTTGGAGTTCCCTATATTTTCTGGATATTAACCCCATGTCAGATGCAGAGTTTGCAAACATTTTCTCCATTTTGGAGGTTGTCTCTTCACTCTGTTGATTGTTTCCTTTGTTGTGTAGAAGCTTTTTGGTTTGATGTAATTCTATTTGTCTTTTTTTTTTTTTTTTTTTGCTTTTGTTGCCTATGCTTTTGGGGTCTTATTCAAAAAATCCTTTCCCAGACCAATGCCACGAAGCATTTCCCAATGTTTTCTTCTAGAAGTTCCACAGTTTCTGGTCTTAACGTTTGTCTTTAATCCATTTTCGGTTGTTTTTTGGAGTCTAAAAACACTGATTTTTCATTCTTTACTAAAATGTCATTACTTACAAGAGTTAAGTTTTTGGCTGATGCTTTGTTTTTCTTAGGTGTACACATGATAAATACTGACTATTTAATACCTTTCTGTACAATAGATATATCACTTATTTTCTTTCACATCCTATTGTGTTGGTCAGTTGTAGTGCACAAGATATGTATTAAATGCTTAACACACACACATAGCACACACACACATTTGCCATCCTGAATGTCTAGAATGGCATATTCATTCTGCCATTTTTCTTAGTTACCAGGCTTTATAAACATAGAAACAGCCCTGATTCTTAAAGAGTTAGGAACATTATTGCAAACAAAGTAAATAATCAGCATATAGTCTTCCCTTAGACCCCTTTCTTAATAGTATTATACAAGAGATTTCAACTTTCTGTTATCTTCCTAGTTCCAACTGCAGCTTTACAAGAAGGCCTGCTATGACCATGCCATTAACATTATAAGCCACTCCCTCTCCCTCAAAACGTAATCCTTTTTTGCAGCCTCTATTTTTTCCAAAGCACCTTTCACCATCCAACATACTATATAATTTACTTAATTATCTTTTGTATGTTTTTTAACCATCCCCTCTTGCCACACATACACACAAACACACACACACACACTCCATGAAAGCGTGAATCTTTGACTGTTTTGTCCATTGAGTTTCCTAGGTACTTAGAATAGCCCCTTTCGCATAGTAGGGACTTTATAAATATTTACTAAATGAATAAATGGGCTGGGTGCGGTGGTCAGGCCTGTAATCCCCGCACACTTTGGGAGGCGGAGATGGGCGGATCACGAGGTCAGGAAATCATGACCATCCTGGCTAACACGGTGAAACCTCGTCTCTACTAAAAATACAAAAAATTAGCCAGGCATGGTGGTGGGCGCCTGTAGTCCCAGCTACTCAGGAGGCTGAGGCAGGAGAATGGCATGAATCTAGGAGGCAGAGCTTGCAGTGAGCCGAGATCGTATCACTGCACTGCAGCGTGGGAGACAGAGTGAGTCTCCGTCTCAAAAAATAAATAAATAAAATGAATAAATGCAGAAATGAACACTGCAGTGACAGTAGGCAGTTCCTGACTTCTGTTGTCACAAGTCCAGTCAATTGCCAACTTTACTACTTCGTTTCCAGGGTTAAATTCTAGTGTGTGTGTATGTGGTGGGGACATGTGGAGATAGACAATATTAAATACATAGTAGATTACACAGACTTGCAAGTGCCAAAAAGGAAACAAAACAGGGGAAGATAATATAAACTGGGAGACGAAAGGTTGAAACTTTAGATGGGAGGAAGATCAGGGAAAAGTTGAATTAGCAGTGAAGATCTGAAAGAAGTGGGGGTTCAAGGCCTATGGATAACTGGAGGAAGAACATTCTGGGCAGAGGGGATGGAAAGCACAAAGACACTGAAGATAAGATCATGCCTGATGTCTTCGGAGGGAAAGTAAGTGGTCCAGTTGTCTGGATCACAGAGAAGGAGAGGATGAGGAGTAGAAAACAAGGCCAGAGAAGTAAGTGGAGGGGAGGTGGCCAGATCATGTAAGGAACCAAAGATCATAAAAGGACTTTAATTTCTATACTGAATGAGGTACGAATTCACTGGAGAGTTTTAAGCACAGGAGGACATGAACTGGTTTACATTTAACAGAATCATTCTCACTGCTGTGTTGAGAATAGACCTCATAGGAACAAGAACAGAAGTAGCAATGCAAGTTACAATGCCACCTTAATTATAGATGAGAGGTAATGGTGGCTAGGACCAGAGTAGCAGCAGTAGGGGTGGTAAAAGGGATTGAGTTTCAGAAATATTTTGAAGGCAAAGCTAGTGGGATTTGCTAATGGACTGAGTGTGGGGTGTAAAATAAATACAGAAATAGAAGATAACATGAAGATAACATCATAGTTTCTGGCTTAAGGAACTTGAACAATGAAATTAACATTAGCTAGGATGAGGAAGAAAGAAACAGGTTGAGGGAGGTAAGGAATGTGGTTTGAAACATGTTAGCCTATCAGTCATGTCAAGCATTCAGTTAGACAATGAGTTAAAGAGGCCCAGGCAGGAGATAGAAATCTGACAAGCATAGCTCACTGATTTTTGTGTGTGTGTGTGTGTGTGTGTGTTTTTTTTTTTTTTTACAGAGTCTCACTGTGTTGCTCAGGCTGGAGTGCAGTCGTGTAATCTCAGCTCACTGCAACCTCCATATCCCGGGTTCAAGCAATTCTTGTGCCTCAGCCTCCCAGGTAGCTGGGACCATAGGCGTGCAATACCATGCCAGGTTAATTTTTGTATTTTGAGTAGAGATGGAGTTTCGTCATGTTGCCCAGGTTGGTCTTAAACTCCTGGTCTCAAGTGATCCACCCGCTTTGGCCTCCCAAAGTGCTGGATTACAGGTGTGAGCCACTGCGCCCAGCCTCATCAATGGATATTTATACCATATTATTGGAGTCGGTCATCTAGAGAATGAATGCAGATAGAAAAGAAAAAAGTCCAAGTACGGAGCCAGGGGAATCATAAAATACTTAGAGGATGAGATAATGAATCAGCTAAATGGAATAAGATGGAAAGACCAACAATATGGGAGGAAAGCTGGTGAATTTGGTATCCTGGAAAGCAGGTAAAGAACCTTTTTCAAGGACAGAGAGTTGTCCAAATGTGTCAAAATGCTGGTAACAGGACACTTAAGATGACAACTGATAAATGACTATTGAGGTTAGCAATGCAGAATATCATGATTGAACTGTGTCCCCCAAAAAGATGTGTCAGAAGACTAACCCCTATTACCTCAGAATGTGATCTTATTTGGACATAGGGTTTTTACAGATGTAATTGAGTTGAAATGAGGTCATTAGGGTGGGCCCTAATATAATACGACTGGTGTTCTTATACGAAGGGAGAGGTTTAGATACAGAGAGAGAAGCACACAAGGAGAACATCCTGTGAAGACTGGGGTTATGCTGATTTATTCAAGGAACAATCAGAAGCTAGGAGAGAAGCCTGAACAGATTCTTCCTAGCACCTGCAGGGGGAGTATGGCCCTGCTGACACCTTGAGTTTATAATTCCAACCTCGAGACTGGTGAGAGAATAAATTTCTGTGGTTTAAGCCACCTAGTTTTTGGTACTTTGTCACTATAGCCCTAGCAAGCTAATACATGGAGATGACTGATGATCATGAGAAGAGAAATTACAATGAAATTAAAGGATCTAATTGGAGTGGGATCCAGAAAGAATAACAGGGAGGAAACTGAATAGAGTGTGTATAGTCAAGACTTTTAAGGAGTTTTTCCGTAAGAGGAAGGAGAAAAACAGAAGGTAGAGAAGCAAATGGTCTGAAAGTGAGGTTTTTTTTAATGGGAGAAATAACAGTATGTTTGATACTAATGGGAGTGATTCATTAGAGAAGGAAAATCTAATCTTGCAGGAGACGGGGCAGAATCTCTGGAGCAATGTTCCTGATTACAAAAAAGGGGATGGGATCTGGTGCACTGAAGGAGATTGAGACTCACAAGGATAGGTTATTCATGAATAAGAGGAAGTAAAGGGGGTACAGAAGCACAGGTGTGGGGAGATGGCAGTGGCTTCATATCCTCCTACTTCTCAGCGAAGTAAGAAGTAAAGCCATCACCTGAGAGTTAAGAAGACTGGGAATTGGCAGAAAGAGAAGAAAATGAAATGGCAATTTGGACCCTGGGAGAGAGAAGAAACTGGTCATAGTAAGTGATTATTTTCATATGCTATTGAAGCTGATTGGTACTCTTTATTTAAAATTTTCTCTTCTATATTTATAATGAAATTTAGCCTACAGTTTTTTTGGGAATGGATTATGTGTCAGGTGTCAATAAAAATATATAACAGCAATAATAACTACCATTGCTGAGTTCTTCTCTTGTGCCAGGTACTGGGTAAAGCATTTCTACTAATTCACTCATTCAATTCTCATAGCCACAAGGAAGTCATATATGGCTTTCCTCTGCTTTTTGGATGAGGAAATTGCAGTGGGGGATAAGGGCACAGTGAAATAATATGGCCAAAGTTTTAAAGCAAAGTTGGGCTTCACGCCAAGGTCTATAGCTCCAAGATTAATGCTTTTAATTAGCAATTCATGCTAATTTTATAAACTAGCTTTTCATCCTATGCTAAATTCTGGAAGAGATTATGTAAAACTGGGAATTATCTATTCTTTGGAAATCATAAAAAACTAGTCAAAAGAAAACATCAGTTTTAAAAACATAATATTTAAAATGAAGAAATAAGGCCAGGTATGGTGGCTCACACCTGTAATCCCAGCACTTTGGGAGGCCAAAGCAGAAGGATGGCTTGAGGCCAGGAGTTCGAACCAGCCTGGGTAACACAGTGAGACCCCTATCTCTATGAAAAATTTTTAAAACTAGTCGGGTGTGGTGGTGCATGCCTATAGTCCTAGCTACTCAGGAGGCTGAGGCAGGAGGGTTGCTTAGGTTTAGGAGTTTGAGATTGCAGTAAACTATGATCTCATCACTGCACTCCATCCTGGGCAACAGAGCGAGACCCTGTCTCTGTAAAACAAACAAACAAATTTAAAAAATGAAGCGAAGAAATAAAGAGGTAATGGCTTGTTAATTGAATAACATCTTTCTTCTTACATGTGACTATTTTTACTTAAAAGTATGAAGACGTTAATTTAACAAATATTCTTAGGAAAGAATGTGAATCATTACTCTCAACCTCATTCATCACTATATTCTATCTGTCTCTTATTACTATTCTGTCTCTAAATGCATTGTGAACCACTTTCTTTATTTTCTTTTTTTTTTTTTTTTTTGAGACGGAGTCTCGCTCTGTGGCCCAGGCTGGAGTGCAGTGGCCAGATCTCAGCTCACTGCAAGCTCTGCCTCCCGGGTTCACGCCATTCTCCTGCCTCAGCCTCCCGAGTAGCTGGGACTACAGGCGCCCGCCACCTCGCCCGGCTAGTTTTTTGTATTTTTTAGTAGAGACGGGGTTTCACCGTGTTAGCCAGGATGGTCTCGATCTCCTGACCTCGTGATCCGCCTGTCTCGGCCTCCCAAAGTGCTGGGATTACAGGCTTGAGCCACCGCGCCCGGCCCACTCTCTTTATTTTCATAAGCCATTGTTGTAGGGTAGGCTGCTACTATCTGAGACTGGATGATTGTACGGCCTTTCTGGTGGTTCTGCCTCACTTTCTTGTACCACTTGTACTCATTCTGTGCACAGCAACTGGAAGGACTTATTTTCAAAATGTTCTGTGTATTTACTGTTTTACAACTGAGTGCTGCCAACATAGTATCCTAATTACAAAATATTCAGCTGTATAAAATAATGTATAGTGCTTAACTACAAATGGAAAGCATAATTTTTGAAAAAATAAACACATGAACATCACATAGGATCCTACAAAAAGGCATTAAGCCAAGTAGTTTTTAATTTGCTTATGCTTCTTTCTCCTTTTTTCATTTTTTTCCCCAGACACTGGAGTATTTTGTGGTGAGTTTTCTTCTTTATATTTTTCCAGTGGAACGCTATTGTTTTCCCAAGTCACTCTTCCTAACAGAAAAAAATGAAGATGTACTCTATGGACTCTAATTCCAGTGATTTCATGAAGAATCACAATAAGTTCCATTTTCTAGAGATTTCCCTAGCAGAGAGGGGTGACCTAAGCACATCATGGGCACCTTAACATGTTTGCTCTGTCTTAACAATGTTTTCTCTCTAGGGCTTAGCAGTGTGAGTGGCGTATATTAAATGCTCAATAAATGTCTCTTAAACACTATTAAATGAATACAATATTTAGTGTTTTGTAGGAGAATCTAAAATTTTTTGAGCCATAAGCTAGATCTTTCAATAGAGTGCTTCTGTGTTTAAATTATATAATCAGTGATTTTTTTCTAAAACTGTGAGTTTTGAGTTCCCAGAGGTATGGATTTTCTTTTTTATTCTTGACAGCTAATTTGCAATACTTTCCAATGATGATATACTTTCCCTTTTATCTAAAATGTCAATTTTTTCAACGTTTACCTTGAAGCATGACCAAAGACTGTCGAAGTCGGCCGTTCTCTTTCCGGGTGTTTGTTAGTTTTTCTTTCAGGCTTTTTATTTTGGCGCACAATTCTTCCTTTGACAATTCTGCTAAAGGCTCCTCATCCTCACTGGAGCTTTCACCAGGCAGAAAGGCATTTCCCGAATATGGGTCTCTCTAAAATAGAAGGCAGGCACAATAAAAGAAGCCTCATAGCATCTTTAGTGATTTATCCCAGGTTAACCACTGCATGTTGTTGGGACTACAAATTTCTTGTTCTCACAGGCACTTCCTGCTGCGGATCTAGCTGAAGCTTTGTCCTCCAGCAGGCAGAGGAACTCAAAATAAGGGCAGAACAAAGTTTCATGTACATATGCCTCTTGAGAAACAGAAACCAGGATTCTGAATTTCTGCCTAACTTCAGTGAAAAATACAAAGTAGATAATTTAGCAAAACAGAATAAAATCGATAAGACCACCATTCAAATCTGCTCTTCTCTGATATACAGCCCGGATTTGAGCAGAATGCCTCACCATCTAAACCTTATTTCTTTCACCTGTGAATACACACAGACGAATGATTTAATAAATAGAAAAGCTTAACAAGATGGCAGGGTATACCAGAGTTAGTGCTTCTACTTGCCAGCTACAAACAATTCCTAACACAGTGTTCAAAAGGTTACTATTTATTAGGACAGGAGGTACCTGTGGAGGGGTGTAGGGTAGTAGCTGACAGGGGACATGAGGGAATCTTTGGGGTGTTGGTGATGTTTTATTTTTTATATGGATGTGTTTATTGTGTGATAATCAAGCTATACAGTTTTTATACATGTACTCTTCTGTATATATGTTACACTTCCCTAAAACGTTTCTTTAAAATCTCCAGAAAGTGGCTGGGCATGGTGACTCACACCTGTAATCTCAGCACTTTGGGAGGCCAGGAAGGGTGGATCGCTTGAGCCCAGGGGGTCAAGATCAGCCTGGGCAACGTGGTGAAACCCCGTCTCTACAAAAAATATAAAAATTAGCCGGGCATGGTGGCATGCGTCTGTTGTCCAGCTATTCTGGAGATCACCGGATTAAAGGGAGGCTGAGGCTGCAGTGAGCTGAGATGGCGCCACTGCACTCCACCCTGGGTGACAGAGGGAGACCCTGTCTCAAAAACAAAGTGAAAATTTAAAAAAAAAAAAAAAAAAACAACTCCAGAAAGTAAATTTTTATAGATTCTCTTGACAGTTTTCAATCCCTAGAGCCTAAATATTCTGCATTTATGTTTAAACCCTGAGAGCAGATGTCATTGACACACAACAAAAGATTTGCAAGATCTTTATGAAGGAAGTAAAAAAAAAATACTTGACTGAAAGCTACCAAAGATAATCTTCTAAATTAATGTAGAGAGACATCATGTTCAGAGATAAGAAGTCTTAATTAATTTATTTTTAAATGTGTTCAATTCATTTCAATTATCAATTTATTGTGTAACCATGATTGTGGCTCATTATTTACAAGTAATATTGTTTTCATTAGATTGCAACACTATTGGTGAAAATGATAAAAATTATTTGTTGTTTGTCCACCAGGCATTTAGTGGTGTTGTAGGTACTTTACCTGTACTTTCATATGAAATACCCACTTTACAAATGAAGAGAATAGATTTAGAAAAACTGTCATTTATTAAAGGTCACGCATCTAGTAAATGTTGGAACTTGCAAGAGATCTTAAGATTGTCTGACTCCTGTAGAATCCTTAATTTTTTTAAAAAACTGATTATCCCAAAATTGAGCCATGGAATTAATATGATTTAAATAAAAATCTAAAAAGACATTTGGTAACCTAATAAATTGGTTCTGAAATTTATATGGAAGAACAAAAGGCCAAGAATATCTAAAGCAATGCTAAAGAACTATACGAAGCAGGGTGTTTCTTCAGAAATACAAATGGGATCTGTTCAACAAATAAAGCTTGAAAAAATTGGTTAACCGTTTGGAAAAAAAAACGTAAAGGAAATGGATCTGTTATCACACATGCGCACACACACAACTTCATATGGATAAAGAATTTAAACATCAAAAACAAAAGTTTAAGTTGTGAGAAAATATAAGTGCAGGTATTTTGAACTTGGGGCAGGAAAGAATTTCTTAGGCATAAAATAATTGATCATAATAAAAAAGGTTAATAAATTCAGCTAAATTAAAATTAAGAACTTTTCTTCATTAAGGCACATTAAAGAAAGTGAAAAGACACATCGCAACTGGTGAATATTTGCAATACTGTTAGGTGACAAATCAGTAAGGAAAAAGAAGGCAACAATTAAATAGAAAAATAGGCAAATGGCATGAACAAACATTTTACAGAACAGAAAACCCATAGGGCTTATAAATATACAAATGGATGCTCAACTTTGTTAACAACCAGGGAAGAGAAGATCAAAATGACAATGAGATATGATTTGGGGCAAAAATATGAATGAGCTTGACAAAAGCATGGAGTAGACATAGATCAATGGAATTTCCTCATATTGCTGGTGGAAATGTAAATTGGCAGAACTACTCTGGAAAACATTTAACATTATCTTGTAAATTTTAACATTCACCTACCCTCTGATCTTGCAATTGATTTCTAGGTCTATACATAAGAGAAATTTTCAATATTTGTAGTCCAAGACTTTCCATAATACTGTTGTTCATAATGGCGAAAACTCTGAAAACAGCCCAAATTCCCATCGATAGGACAATGGGTAAATGCGTTAGTTACAAGTTTGGATATTATACAGCATTGATGGTGAATAAATTACAGACAAAATGAATGAATTTTGGTAAAATGTTGAGTGAGAAATGCGAGTTCCAGAAGTAAACATAATATATGGTATACTTTTTGCAAAGTTTAAGAACAGATAAAACTAATGATACATTATCTAGGTAAATATATGTCATATATGATATATAATCTATAATATATAATATATTTATATAGAAATGTATAATGAGACTACATTATAGTTGTGTATATATATTTTTATAAAACTATTATTGTTATTATTTATTTATTTACTTTTTGAGATGGAATCTCACTCTGTCTCCCAGGATGGAGTGCAGAGGCGCGATCATGGCGCACTGCAACCTGCACCTCCTGGGTTCAAGTGATTCTCCTGTCTCAGCCTCCTGAATAGCTGGGATTTCAGGCACGTGCCACCATGCCCAGCTAATTTTTTTGGTACACTTAGTAGAGACAAGGTTCTGCCATATTGCCCAGGCTGGTTTCAAACCCCTGACCTTAAGTGATCTGCCCACCTCGGCCTCCCAAAGTGCTGGGATTACAGGCATGAGCCACCATGCCCGGCCTATAAAACTATTAAAACACAAGTAAATTAAACAAAATTGAATATGATTACTTCTAGAATGAGGCAGGCAGGGAATGGGGTAGGTTAGGAGTCTATAGGAAGTTATAAGGTATAGTAATGTTTTAGGTCTTGGGATGGGCAGCAGCTTTATTGGAGCTCATTGTATTTTTAAAGTAAAAAAATAAAAGTTGACATGAGGCAATATATAGAGAACATCTGTCATATTGCATTGCACATAGTAAACATTCAATAATCATTTTAATCATGTTAGTATACAACATAAGTTCCCTTCTTTGTAATTCGTCTCCTTTATCCACTTCCCTTCATATTTCCCATTCACAACCTTCTGATTGAGACTATCCTATAAGGTCAATTTTGGGGCGTATTGGGGGAGAGCGGATTCAGTGGGGAAAAAAGTATTCACGGCCGGGTGCGGTGGCTCATGCCTGTAATCCCACCACTTTGGGAGACTGGGGCTGGCGGATCATGAGGTCAGGAAATCGAGACCATCCTGGCTAACACGGTGAAACCCTGTCTCAACTAAAAATACAAGAATTTAGCTGGGCATGATGGCATGCGCCTGTAGTCCCAGCTACCCAGGAGGCTGAGGCAAGAGAATCTCTTGAACCCAGGAGGCGGAGGTTGCAGTGAGCCGAGATCGCACCACTGCACTCCAGTCTGGGCAACAGAACAAGACTCTGTCTCAGAAACAAACAAACAAACAAACAAACAAAAAATGGAAAAATGGAAAAAAAGCATTCACATTTACCTTTTAGTTTAAAAAATAGTTTTAAAGGTCAATAGCAAGACAATTATTTGAAAACATATGCTTTTAAGTTGTAACATTCAAGCTGTGTTGAGATAAAAGGATTTTTTCAAACTACCAAACTGGCCTTTATATATATATACACACACACACACACACACACACACACACGTATATATATATATATACACACACACACACATATATATGTATATATATCCACATCTGGAAAATTGGAATACAGAGTGGAATTTATAAGGATACAAACCTAGAAGTTTGTTGTATAAAATTTTAAAAAATTAACCTGAGAGTAGAAGAGGTAAAGGTATAACATAAAGAAAGCCTCTACTGCCCAGGAAAAGAAAAGACATTCTGGTGCATGGAGGAGGAGCCTGGGGAATAAGAACTTGATTAGCATGAAATCTGATTTAAATGTCTTTGCTTTTCCTGCCCCTGCGCTTTAGGGGGAAAGGAGATGAATCTCAGGGGTGGGAGTATATGGTAGAGACATACAGATAAATGGGGGCAATCCCAGAACAGCAGGCTGGATCCTTGCTTAGTGCATTCTTAAGTTCCCCAAAGAGTCTGCATGTTCAGCATCAGGGTAACATGGTGTCTCTCTGAGCCACAGATAGGAAATGGCCAAATTGGTGTCCAGACAAATGGGCCAGAGACAACATCCAGATTTCCCGGAGCTCATGCAAAACAGCTGGAGAATCCAAATGGTGCTTGTGTCCTAGTTAGGGGATAGGTAAGTTCTGGAGAAACTAATGAAATATAATCAGCTGGCCGGGCATGGTGGCTTATGCCTGTAATCCCAGTACTTTGGGAGGTGGAGGTGGGCAGATCACTTGAGGTCAGGAGTTTAAGACCAGCCTGGCCAACATAGTGAAACCTCGTCTCTACTAAAAATACAAAAAAAATTAGCCAGGAGTGGTGGCTTATGCCTGTAATCCCAGCTACTTGGGAGGCTGAGGTATGAGAATCATTTGAACCCAGGAGGTGGAGGTTGCAGTGAGCAGAGACTGTGCCACTGCACTCCAGCCTGGGCAATGGAGCGAGACTCCATCTCAAAAAAAAGAAAAGAAAAGAAAAGAAACACAAACAGCTTCATATCTAGACAGAGAGGCCACAAGTTGCCAGAACATTATAGAAGACGGCAGTGCGTGTCAGGATGGCAAAATTCAGCGGCAGCTACCAATAGAATCCCCAATGGACCTGTAAGGATTGGCTCAACAGTAACACCAAGGGACACCCTGAAACAAGGCAGGAAAGTGAAAACCTCAGTAAAAGATCAGATATCTTTTCCCAGAGGCTGAGTGTAAGACTTCGAAAAACTTGGTTCACTTCCCAAGAAAAGAAGTAAAAAGTGGAGGAGGGGAAGAATTTAGAATTCACTGAGGCTTAAATCCTGAAGTGACTTAAATAATATTAGCTCAAAAAGACTGTTTTACACTAGAAAATGAATAAACAAGTTTAAGCTTTTTATTGTCTTATCAATCAAGAATGGAGAATTGAAAGCCAGATGAGATTGGCTATAGAAAATACAATTACATTTTTATATGATTTATAGCATTTACATTCAACTTTTATTTTATTTATTTATTTATTTATTATTTTCTGGAAACAGGTCTTACTCTTTTGCTTGGGCTGGAGTGCAGTGACACAATTTTAGCTTACTGCAGCCTCAAACTCCTGGGCTCAAGCAGTCCTCCCGCCTCAGCCTCCCAAGTAGCTGGGATTATAGGTGCCAGCCACTATACCTGGTCCCAACCTTTATTTTATAAATGTACCAATATATGTATAAGTTTGTATATGTCATTGTTATATATGTGTTTGTATATACATACATGTGTAATACACCTTATAGTGATGAAAATTACTAATATCATAAGTAGGCAAATAGCTAATGTACTCATATTAAATGTATAAATCCTAAAGAAAAAATTATGTATTGATTAAATAGAAAAAAGAAAATTTTAAAAACTGAAGATGACCTATTGAGACCATAATTCTATTAGTAGTAATTAGAATCTATGTTCTTGTTAGCAAGTTTTAGCAAGTTGCTACAAGAGGGAAAGGACATCAGGCAAAAGTAATCCATTTGTAAGCATCAGTGGAAGGAAATAAAGTTAACAGACACATATTAGATTGGGAGAATATATTTGTAATATCTCAAACCATAAGAGACTAATTTCTACAATAGATAAGGTATTTATACAAATCAATAAGAATTGACAGAACAGGAAATCTATCAGAATAAACCAAGAAAACGAACAGAAAACAAAAACCTAATAGAAAAATGGACAGTGCAGAGACTGCTAGCTATCTCCAGGTGTCTGTTCTACCATTCTTCTATAGTACCATAAAAGTTTTAGCTGGGCTTATAGTTGTCAGCTAAAGGCTTCATTTCCCTGACTCCCACACAGCTCAGTGTGACTATGACTAAGTTCGCTCCAATAGGATATGAGCAGGAGTGTTTTGGACCACTGACTTGTTCATAACCTTAAAAGAACAAGCATGCCTTCTTCTGCCTGTATTCTCCTTCTTCTGTTGGCAGAGGGGAAGGCATGATGGGAGGGTGAGGGGAGGGTAGACCCAGAGATAGAGACTGTGTGTTGATGAAGGTAGATCAACAAAGTAAGAGGGACCCTCATCATGTGAAGCTGCCGTAGCACCCCTAAACTGCTCTTACTATTAGGTAAGAGGGAAATAAACTTCATCCTGTATAAGCCACTATTATGTTATTTGGGTCTATTTTACAGCCTTTGCAACATATACCATAACTAGTCCAAAATTTAATACCCAGAAGTAGGAATACCTAAAACCTGAAATATATTTGAATTACTGAGAGGTCAGGTGGTAGACAAAAAGCTCGCAGGCATGGCATGCTGGATAGCCATTGATTCTTGTTAGATCTTGGGGCGTATTTGGACAACAGTCACCTGGAATACCTTTGAAGGCAGACCACCAGCTTATTGAGCCTGGAAAAAGAATGCTGGTATGTATCAGCTACTCCTTGTCAGTGCTGGTCAGTGTGCAAGCAGACATGGAAGGCTCTCTGAGTGCAGCATGCAATTTAAATTAAGTGAGAGTCCAGTGATATTCAATCTTCAAGTTTTGAAAAAGCCAATTACTTTTATATCTAAATAGCAGGAGGTAAGACTGTATCCTTAAGGCTTTCTCAAGAGCTTTTCTTTGTGTTCTTGCCAGATAATGGGATCCAGCCCAGTGGTAAGCTTCACATGCAGGGTGTTACCTTCAAGCTTTTTGTTTTGTATGGTGTTTAGATAACTGTCATGAATTGGAGAGAAAAGAGGCTGAATACAGATGCCATAATTGAAGAGAACAGTTTTCAGGCTTACAGTCTATGATCAAATAAAATCTCTGGCTATAGTGAATTTCAATGGAACAAAAAAGAAATAAGTGGTTTAGAAAGCTATTAAGTTTTTGCAAAAGAAGCCACAATACCGGCCTGCAAGAGCATGTGACTGTTTTTACCTCTCAAGCAATCCTTGAGTTCCCCCAAACCTGCATCAGCAGATTAAAACAATGAGATATCATTTTCAGCCATCAATTTGGCAAAAACTAGAAAATTGAATATTAACACTAATGGTTGTAGGGAAGTACAAATATAGGAACCTCTTAAACACTGATGCTGGGCACGTACACTGATGTGAACATTCTTGAAAAGTAATTTTATAATATCCAGTCAAATGAACTAGAAATAAACATATAACTTATAAGGTATAAATCACCCTCCTATGTATTTATCCCAGATAAATTGTCACACAGTTTTTTTTTTTTTTCTTTTTTCTTTTCTTTTTTTTGAGACAAGGTCTGGCTCTGTCACCCAGCCCGAAGTGCAGTGATGGGAACACAGCTCACTGCAGCCTCAAACTCCTAGACTCAAGCGATCCTCCCACCTCAGCCTCCTAAGTAGCTGGGACTGTAGGTGTGAGCAATTGCACCCGATTAATTTAAAACATTTTTTGGTAGAGCCAGGGTCTCCCTGTGTTGCCCAGGCTGGTCACAAACTCCTGGGCTCAAGTGATCCTCCTGCCTCAGTCTTCCAAAGTGCTGGGATTATAGGCATGAGCCACTGCATCCGGCCTCACAAAGTTTCTTAAAAGGACATGTGTAAGGATATTTACTTTGTCATTGTTTGTGGTAGCAAGATGCTGGAGGCAATCTAGGTATTCATCACTGAGGAAAGAATAAATAAAATACGGTGCTATGCAGCAGCTAGAAGCAATGAATCAGATGTATGCATAGCAATATAGATAGGTATTAAAAACAGTGCTAATTGTGTGGAAACAAGCAAAGTGTCCATCAATGAATGAATGGATAAAGAAACTGTCGAATTAATATATTTATAAACGGAATATCATTGAGCCCTAAAAAAGAACAAGATCTTGCTATTTGCCACAATGTAGATGAGCCTGGAGGATGTTATGTTAGGTGAAGTAAACCAGACACAGAAAGAAAATTATTGCATGATCTCACTTATATATGGAATCTTAAAAAAGCTTTCAAATATACAGAGATAGAGAACAAAACAGTCATTACCAGGGCAGATGGGGCTTAGAGGAGAGAAAATGAGGAGATGTAAGTCAGAGGATACGAAGTAGCAGATACATAGAACAAACAAGTTTAGAGATCTAATGTACCACACAAGGACCATAGGTAATAAAATTGTATTGTGTTTGGGATTCATGCTACGTGTGTAAATTTTATCTGCTCTTGTCACAAAAATTTTAAAAATGGGTAACTGTGAGTGATGGATATGTTAATTTGCTTCACTATAGTAACCTCCTTACTATCTATATGTTTCCTATAATGTGATGTTGTATACCTGAAATACGCACGATAAAATTTATTTTTTAAAAAACAGTGCTGATTGAAAATCAGAAACAGATTAAGGTCTATATTTTAATACTACTGTACTACCAAATGATGTACACATAAGGTGGCACAGGGTTGTGTGGTTTGTGTTAAATAATGAGAAAAGGATTGGAAACAACTGATATTTATCATAGGGATCAGTTAAATAAAAGATGGTGAATACACACAGTGCAATAACATGGAGCTGTAAAAAATACAAAGCTCTCTGTATAATAATTGAAATACCTTCAAAATATATTAAGTAAAAAAGAAAAGTGTAAAACAATATATATGGTTAGTTTTGTGCCAAAGACAGGGATAAGAATGTATATTCACATTTGATTTATTTGAATGAAGAAACACTGGAAAGGCAAACAAGAAAGCAATAAATATAATTACTTTTATTGGGAGGCTGGCAGCAGGAACAGGATAAGTGGGAGACAGGGATGTGAGGGAGACTTTTCACTGTTAACCTCTAAAAAATATTTTAAACCATAAGAATGTAATATTTATTTAAATAAGAATATATGAAATAAAACACTACATTACAGAGACATACACAAATATATGTATTACAAAAACACACAAATAAAAAGATACAGAAATAAATATATTGATTGGTTGTCCAAAGTATAGGTGGGGAATGGGAGTGGGGAATTCATATTTAAAAGGCACAAATCAATAAATAAAGATAGGAGAGGCGCCCTGACCAAACCAGTGATAAAGACGGGCCACAAACTGGGGTCTAAAAAGAAAAGCAAACAGTATGTCTTAAAGATGAGGCATTCCAACTTCTTCAGTATTTGGGGGGAGGAAAAAATATTTTTTGACTTTTTGCTGATCTTTTACTTTCTCAGACTATTAAGGAAAGTTTGAAAAACAGAAGCAGGTAAATTGTTGAGTATATTTCTAACTCAACTGTTCAACATTAAAAAGAGAACATAAGATGATGCAGGGGCTTACACCTGTAATCCCAGCACTTAGAGAGGCCGAGGTGGGAGGATCACTTAAGCCTAGGAATTTGAAACCAGCCTGGGCAACACAGGGAGACCCTCTCTCTACAAAACATTTTTAAAAAGAAGAAGAACATAAGATTATATTTTCTCCATTGAACAAAGAAATGAAAAGAATGAAATAAGAGGGCGAAGCACTAATAAATTATGAAAGAAATCATGAAATTATGATTGAGCTAGATAATAAAGTTGAATCAAGGTAACAAAAACCAACCTGTCCTTTATCCATGTCACTATTTGCATTTTCTGAGTCCATTGTCTCTGTCCTTTTCCTCTTTCCTTTTCTAACAGCTTGTGTATCGGTAATTTCATCTGTCTGCAAGATCTTCTGCATTTTCTCAATTAGTTATCAAAGGTTTTCTGAAATCCTAGGAGTAGGGAATACCCATGAAGATGATGCTATTCTGGACGTAGCTCAAAAGTTAATGCTTTCCCTTAAAAACAAAAACAAAAACATGACACATAACATATTCACAACTGTATGTTTCATAATGGTACTAGCCACTCAGATAAACCACTTTTATTAATGTTTCCTATTCTTTCTTCCACTGATGAATTTCATACACATTTTCATTTGAAGCAAAAGTCTTCCAATTTCATCATCATCACAAAGATTTTCGTATTTTCATGATGTGATATGCAGTGAGGTGTCATTTACAAAATCAAACATTGTAACACTGTTTCATATTTATAAGTTTTTTTCTTGTCAAAGTTATATTATGAGGAGTCTAAAAAACTAGAAACATTACAAAGTTATAATACCAGTATCTCAGAGGACTGACCTTATATATCTTTAGGAAAAAGACGTTAATAATAGATATCACAAGAACCAAAGACTAAAATATTCCAGGGAAATCAGTAAGAATTTCTTAAAAGGTTTTTTTTTCCCTAAAAGTTCTTAAGTCTTGAAACGCAAGATTTTCCTTGGTGCAAACTGAAGAATTGTGCCATAAAAAATGGGGGAAAAAATCTCAAGGGCAATAGTACTTTCATAAAGATTTTAAGGAATAATCATTTATCAAAATCTGACAAAGTAGGCTGGGTGTGGCAGCTCACACCTGTAATCCCAGCACTTTGGTAGGCCGAGGTGGGAGGATTGCTTGATCCCAGGAGTTCAAGACCAGCCTGGGAAACATGACAAAACCCTATCACTACAAAAAATACAAAAAAGTTGCTGGGTGTGGTGAATGATGTTAAATGATGAAATTTAACTTTTGCTATTTACAAATGATGCAGCATGTTAGGTCTTAGCATCCTTACTACTTGCGTATATTGGTTTGTTTTCATGAAAAAGTATTTAATTATAAATAATACAACTTTATAGAAAGGACTGAGCTTAGATATCTTCAAGAAATATGTTTACTGTTGAACAGAAAGTAACATATGCTCCTTACCAAATTACACTAAGTCACTATTTTAGAAAACATAATTCTTTGCCTATTTTAAGTGAAAGTCATTATGATCTACTCTAAGCATAAAATATTTGGATGGTCTTGCCAAAAATGCTTGTTGCAACTCTTCTTTGGAAAGTTACATTAGCCTGGCTGGGCGCGGTGGCTCACGCCTGTAATCCCAGCACTTTGGGAGGCTGAGGCGGGCGGATCACGAAGTGAGGAGATCGAGACCTTCCTGGCTAACATGGTGAAACCCCATCTCTACTAAAAATACAAAAAATTAGCCGGGCACGGTGGCTGGTGCCTGTAGTCCCAGCTACCTGGGAGGCTGAGGCAGGAGAATGGCGTGAACCCGGGAGGCAGAGCTTGCAGTGAGCCGAGATCGCGCCACTGCACTCCAGCCTGGGCGACAGAGCGAGACTACGTCTCAAAAACGAAACAAAACAAAAAACAAAAACAAACAAACAAAAAACAAGAAAAAACTTACTTTAGCCTTTCAAACACTTGAATAGTGCTTGAGATAACACAGGACTGTACTGTCAAATCTGACTCACAAATACCAGACAGCTTGCCTAGTATCAATCTTTACTAATAATTTCAAAGATAGAAGCAATCAAGCCACGTGCAGTGGCTCACACCTGTAACCCTAGCACTTTGGGAGTCCCAGGCGGGCAGATTGCCTGAGCTCAGAAATTCAAGACCAACCTAGGCAACATGGTGAAACCCCATCTCTACTAAAATACAAAAAATTAGCAGGACTTGGTGGCTCACGCTTTTAGTTCCAGCTACTCTGGAGGCTGAGGCATGAGAATTGCTTGAACCTGGGAGTCGGAGATTTTAGTGAGCTGAGATCATGCCACTGCACGCCAGCTCAGGAGACAGAGGGAGTCTGTCTCCAAAAAAGAAAAAAACAAAAGAACCCACAAAAGCAAGATAAAAAGCCATCAAGAGGCATAGGCAAAGTAGGAAGAGATCCAGGGAAGCCCTGCTGGCTTCCTAGGGCTCCTTCCTTCTCACATCATGCACTCTGTGGTCCAGAACAATAGGTGAGGCCTCTAAATTAATTTAAAGGGTTACCTCACACAGTGGAGAATGTTTAAGTTGTGATATATCTCCATTTTATATTTCAGAGCTGTGTAGCTTGCGTGATATTCCCTGGGGTTATAAATCCAGATTCTAGGTATGTTTGCAATAAGCAATCCATAACCAAGGATATACTGTTAACAGCATTCCATAGATACAAACTGTCCTCCTAGTAAATACATAAGTCTATTTGTGAGAACAGGGTTGACAAATTTTTTCTGCAAAGGGATAGACAGTAAATATTTTAGGCACTGCAAGCCAATAGGCCAAATGTAGGATATTATACAGGTATTTACATAGCAAGAGAGAAGACAAATTTTCACAAAATTCAAAATCTAATAACTGACTACAACTTTTTGTAAGCCAAGTTTTCTAGTGAAAAGAATGGAATTAACAAAAACCATCTTGTTTAATTGGGGTTCAGAGTTAGTGTTCCCTATCATCAAAATCAGTTGCAAATGCCCATCTGACCTGTAATGAGATTTTACATATCTCCTCTTTGAAAATGTCTTTCACATTGATAGGTACTGGCATATATTGATATTAATCCATGAATTTATAATTTTCTTAATTGAGATAAAATTTACACAACATATAAATTCACTGTTTAATCATTTGAAAGTGTGTACATCCATTTAAAGTGTACAATGATTTTTAGTATGTTTATCATATTGCGTAACCATCACCAAAAAACTCCATACATCCCAAAATGAGCTTACAATTTTAGTGGAGCATATTAATTTCTTAGAAGACTTTCCTAGAATTTTATTAGATTCTTCTCTTGATATTTGCCTTTTAGCATGTCATACTTGAAAACTAATTATTCCCAATTAAAGGTTAGGTGGAAGCACCTCAAATTGCACAATAAAATCGATTTTGAAATATAGAAATTTATCTTGCGGCCGGGCGCGGTGGCTCAAGCCTGTAATCCCAGCACTTTGGGAGGCTGAGACGGGTGGATCACGAGGTCAGGAGATCGAGACCATCCTGGCTAACACAGTGAAACCCCGTCTCTACTAAAAAATACAAAAAAATAGCCAGGCGAGGTGGCAGGCACGTGTAGTCCCAGCTACTCGGGAGGCTGAGGCAGGAGAATGGCGCAAACCCGGGAGGTAGAGCTTGCAGTGAGCTGAGATCCGGCCACTGCACTCCAGCCTGGGTCACAGCGCAAGACTCTGTCTCAAAAAAAAAAAAAAAAAAAGAAATTTATCTTGCATTTGCATTGAGATCTGAAAGTCAGTGCTGGAACTGTAATTTGAACTTGAAAATATATCTATTGCAAATATGAGTGGGGATGAAGGTATCACATTTTAACTTTTGACAACAGGGGAAGTATGTAAAGCAGTTTGACTTATGCATCATAAATTAGTTGCTGTTAAAATGACTTTACTTCAGTTTAAGTTTTGCTATAAGTGCTTGTCTTGTATATAATTTTGTCTTATAATTTCTGAATCAATTCAGTTAAGAAACATTATTAAGTTTACAGCAAAAGCTTATTTCAAAAGCCATTCAGTGCTCCATAGATGTATGGAATAACAGTTTCATTCACAAAAAATTCAGTCTTGGCCCCAGTGCAAATATTTGCAGTAAAACTTTGCCACTGCTAAGCTGTCAAAATGCTGGGTAATAATACGGCAAGTCAGAATATTCAACTTCTATTTGAAGTTCCATGAAAAAATTCATGGAACTGATGATAGCCAAGTCCACAAGAACGAATGTTCACTGTTGACAATGGTTCAATAATATATGATATTTTCAGAAATTGCCGAGGTGATCTTAAAATTTGTATGGAAATGTAAGAGATTTAGAATGGCCAAAACAATCTTGAAGAAGAAGGGTAGTCAAATTTATCGAGGCAGAAAGTAGATAAATGATTTCTTAGGGGTGAGGAGTAGGTTGGGGAGAGGAAATTGGTAGAAGGTTTCTTTTAGAGGGAAAAATGTTTTAAAAATGGAATTGTGGTAATGGTTGCAAAATACTGTGGGTATACAAAAATAACCTCCACATTTAATTGTATATTTTATTTTATTTCAGACAGGGTCTTGCTCTCTCACCCAGGCTGAAGTGCAGCGGCATGATCCTAAGTCACTGCAGTCTTGAACTCCTGGGCTCAAGGGATCTTCTTGCCTCAGCCTCCAGAGTAGCTGGGACTACAGCCATGCACCATGACACCTGGCTAATTTTTAGTTTTTTTTTGTTTGTTTGTTTTTTTGTTTTTTTTTTTGTAGAGACAGGTTCTCAATATGTTGCCCAGGCTGGTCTTGAACTCCTGGCCTCAAGTGATGTTCTGCTTTGTCCTTCCAAAGCATTAGGATTACAGGTATGAGCCACCATACTTGGCTGAATTGTACACCTTTGTTTTTGCTTTTGAGATAGGGTCTTGATCTGTCACTCAGGCTGGACTGTAGTGGTGCAATCTTGTCTCACTTCAGCCTTGACCTCCTGGGCTCAAGCGATCCTCCCACCTTGGTTTCCCTAATAGCTGGGACTACAGGTGTGTGCCACTATGCCCAGCTGATTTTTTAATTTTTTGTAGAGATGGGGTCTCACTATATTGTCTAGGCTGATTTCAAACTCCTGGCTTCAAGTGACCTTCCTGCCTTGGCCTTCCAAATGCTTGGATTACAGGCATGATCCATTGTGTCTGGCTGAATCATACACTTTAAATGGGTCAATTGCTTGGTTTGTGAATGTTATTTCAATAAAGCTATTTTTAAAAAATACACATAATGGTTCAAATATTTTCTGCAAAGCACCTGCTAATGACTAATAAAATGAACCATAGGCTTTAAACACTTTACGTTTTCATAAGTTCTGTAAATTTGTCTAATTATTTTTCTGATCTACATATATTTGTAACACATCTTAGTAGATTCCACCTCAGGTTGTACTCAATTAGCGTTTTCTCAGTTTCTTTGAAACTATTTTTGCCCACAGTTCTTTTTTCACAAAGGCTATTTATAGAGACTAATTTGTTAGTCCGTCTAAACTCAGCATTTGTTTCTCAAATAAAAAACAACTTAGCAGTAACCTGTTGACTCATTAAGAACCAATAAAAACTGATAGTCACTTGCTTGTTATTTAATTGATTATTGTGCTGCTCTCAATGTCCCCAAACCTTGAGCAACTATCTTTGCTGAAAGGCTAAAAGTTGTAAACTACTGCAGTCAAGTATAATTCAATTATTATAATTTCACTATCTGTAAATGGTTTTCCTTCTTGGTTAACAAATGAGCCATAAGAAATTTATTTTGGTTGCACTAATTTTCATTTTTTAATTTTTGTGAAGAAATTCTGCTGTGATGAAATATGAGATATTCCATTTTAAATTTCCTAATTTTTCTGACTGCTATTTTCCTGTGAGTTGCAAATATTGTGATGAGTGTTTAGTTGGCTAATGTAAACATATATGATTTTCTTTCAGCACAACTATAATGTTATTGTATAATAAAAACAATCTGCCAGTTGCAATGTGCATGCCTGTAATCCCAGCACTTTGGGAAGCTGAGGCAGGCAGATCACTTAAGGCCAGTAATTCAAGGCCAGCCTGGCTAACATGGTGAAACCCCATCTATACTAAAAACACAAAAATTAGCTGGGTGTGGTGATGTGCACCTGTAATCCCAGCTACTCAGGAGGCTGAGGCAGGAGAATCGCTTGAACTCAGGAGGCAGAGGTTGCAGTGAGCCAAGATTGAGACACCACACTCCAGCCTTGGTGACACAGCAAGACTCTGTCTCAAACAAACAAACCCCACAATCCTTTGCCACCTAATTTTATAACAAAATAATCTACGCTCCACTCTGCCTTAAAAGCACTAATGCTAATTTTATATTTTTTTCTTGTTTGGCATGATTGGCATGCACTGATAATAAAAAATAAATTTAAAAATTGTTTCCAGGTAGTGTGTGGGTCTTGAGGCCAAGAATGGCCCTTGCTGTCACCAACATGGAGACTTTGTGTTGTGTCCTGTTCTTAGTGCTTGAATGTCCCTGAATGTCCTAACCTGAAGCTGAAGAAGCCGCCCTGACTGCACATGGTATTGGCCATGACTGTGTATGCTCTGGTGGTGGTGTCTTACTTCCTTACCACTGGAGGATTAATTTATGATGTTATTGTTGAACCTGCAAGTGTTAGCTCTATGACTGATGAACACAGGCATTAGAGGCCAGTAGCTTTCTTGGCCTACAGAGTAAATGGACAATATATTATGGAAGGACTTGCATCCAGCTTCCTGCTTACAATGGGAGGTTTAGGTTTCATAATCCTGGAACAATTGAATGCACCAAATATCCCAAAACTCAACAGATTTCTTCTTCTATTCATTAAATTCGTCTGTGTCCTATTGAGTATTTTCATGGCTAGAGTATTCATGAGAAGGAAATTGCTGGGCTATCTGATGGGTTAGACTGCTTTTGAGAAGAAATCAGTGGATACTGGATTTGCTCCTGTCAATGAAGTTTTAAAGGCTGTACCAATCCTCTAATATGAAATGTGGAAAAGAATGAAGAGCAGCAGTAAAAGAAATACCTTGTGAAAAAACAGGAAGTATATTAAAGCTTAGACTAGAATTTCCTCTTGGTATCAAAGAGACAAGTTTATCACAGTATTTTTTTTCCTGCTGACCTATTGATATACCAACAATGTTGAGAAACATTTTCTTCTTAGTTTTCCATTTTCTAAAAGAAAATATACTCCATATCTACAATTATAATATTGAATAAAGTGATTATTTTTTACAACCCCCTTAACATTTTTTGGAGATGACATTTCTGATTTTCAGAAATTAACATAAAATCAGGAAGGAAGATTCCATAGGCTGAGAACTCTGGACAGCTGATCAGCTTTACCTAAGGTGCTTTGCCTTTATTTTTTAATTTGATTTTGTTATTATTTTTTGAGACAGAGTTTCGCTCTTGTTGCCCAGGCTGGAATGCAATGGCTTGATCTCAGCTCACTGCAACCTCCACCTGCCAGGTTCAAGTGATTCTCCCACCTCAGCCTCCCAAGTAGCTGGGATTATAGGTGCCTGCCATCATGCCTGGGTAATTTTTGTATTTTTGTAGAGACGGGGTTTCACCAGGTTGGCCAGGCTGGTCTTGAACTCGCGACCTCAGGTGATCTGCCTGCCTTGGCCTCCCAAAGTGCTGGGATTAAAGGTGTGAGCCACTGTGCCCGGCCTGCTTTGTCTTTAAATAGAGTATGTGATGGTAGATTACTTGAGATATGTATATAAACTGTTTCCTGAACAATAAGATATATGAGAGGAGCAGAAATAATTTTTCTAATTAAAAATAAAATGCCATGGCATGACAATATGCATGCTACTCAAAATATTGTCAGTTATTAAAGCTGAATCACTATGATTTGTAGTCCACTTAGCAGTACTTTAAAGCAATGAAGTTGTCCCATATGGTTTCTGTCACTACTACTTTACTCTCATAGTATGAAAACAAGCATAGGCAATACATAAACACATTAAGTGTGGCGATGTTCCAATTGTGGAACATCCACATCCGAGTGTGGCAATGTTTATGAACACTGATACTTCAAGTTTATATAATTTTATATATAATAAAATGTTATGTTGATTTTTAAAAACTTCTTAAATCTGTAAAAAACATTCTTACCTTAAGGCTGTACAATAATAGAGAGCAGGCAGATGAACCATAATTTGTGAAAACCTGACCTAGAGATCCATATATTTATCATATTTAAAAGGAGTTTAGATGGTATTACCTGCCTTCTTTTATTTCATCTTCATTTCTTTCTCTGGGGGGCAGGCCATTTGTTTTAATTCCTTTTCATCCATTGCCTTACATTACTGCAAATATTACTGACAAATTAAAAACAGTACTCTACTCTCCCCTTACTAACAGTTTTGCTTTCCTCAGTTTCAGTTACCTCCAGTGAACTACAGTCTGAAAACACTAAATGGGAAATTCCAGAAATAAATAATCTACAAGTTTAGGCCGGGTGCAGTGACTTATGCCTGTAATCTCAGCACTTTGGGAGGCTGAGGTGGGAGGATCACTTGAGACCAGGAGTGCAAGATCAGTCTGGACAACTGATCTTGGCAAAACCACATCTCTACAAAAAATACAAAAAGCTAGTTGGGCATGGAGGTGTGCCTGTAGTCCCAGCTAGTCAGGAGGCTGAGGTGGGAGGATCACCTGAGCTGGGAAGCTGAGACTGTGGAGAGCCCTAATTGTGCCACTGCACTCCAGCCTGGGTGACAGAATGAGACCCTGTCTCAAGAAAAGAAAAAAATTGTAAGTTTAAAATGAATGCCATACTGAGTAGTGTAATGAGATCTTGTGCCATACCACTTACCCAGCATGTGAGTTGTCCCTTTGTCCAGCATATCCACACTGTATACACTAGAGTAGCCTTCTCAGTTATCATCTCACATCATTACCATACTTAGTACAGTAAGATATTTTGAGAGACAGGAAGACCACATTCACCTAGCTTTTATTACAGCATATCATTATAATTGTTCTATATTACTATTAGTTATTGTTATCAATGTCTTACTGTGCCTAATTAATAAATTAAACATTATCATAGGTATGTATAGAAAAAACATAGTATATACAGAGTTTGGTACAACCCACCATTTCAGGTATCCACTGGGGTCTTAGAATGAATCCTCCGTGGATAAGGGGGCACTACTTGTACTTGAGAGACAAAATATGCACCCTCTAAGTTCCTACAGCAGAATTATTATTTGATAAAACTAAATTTCACCAGGTTTAACTGATATGGACCTGTTAAGTACTATTTAGTGATAGTAACAGATGCCAGAATCTTACTTCACTGGGGTTGCTGATAATTCAGAATGGGTGGAGAGCTCTTTTATCCACAGTCAAAAGAAAAGATTGTTTACTTCAGGAAGGGTTCTCTCAACATATATTCCACTGTGTCCCTTTTGGTTTATGTTTTGCCAAATGCATCATCACCACACGTTCAGTAAATCCAGGGCAATAGAGGCCTTCTGATTGTGCTTTATTTTTCCTTCCTTTGTACAGTAGATCAATGCTCCACTGGAAAATCAATTTTAACAGTAAAACTATATGGTAACCCCAAGTCTTTTATATGATTCCTCCTCTTCTTAACCACCCAAGTTTCCCTTTCAGAAGAAATAAAATATTTTTCCTATGGACTAATTGTGCCTCGCCATCCTCCAAATTCATATGTTGAAGCCTTAACCGCCAATGTGACTGTGTTTAGGGATAGGATATTTAGCAGGCAATTAAGATTAATTGAGATTGTAAGGTTGGGGCCCTAATGGGATAGGATTAGTGGCCCTATAAGATGAAGAGAGGGAGAGATACATCTATCTTATAGGGCCACTAATACTATCACATCTCTTTCTTTGTCATGTGAGGTCACAGCAAGAAGGATGCCACCTGTAAGCCAAAAATACAGCCTTCACCAGCAACTGAACCTTGCTGGGCCTGTTCTTGTACTTTCTAACTAATGGAATTGTGAGAAACAAATTTTTGTTGTTTGAGCCATCCAGTCTGTGGTGTTTGTTATGGCAGCCTGAGCTTACTAATACATTTCTATTGGAAAATGGGGTTTCAGTTTTCTACTGAGAACTTAAGTGCTTAGAATACTGTAGAAAGTGACATAATTGAGAAACACATCTTCTTTTTATCTGAAAGGCAGTAATGCTCATTATAAGAGTGAAAGATCACACATAGACAGTACATGAAATAAAAGTGTAAAAGCCTTCCTTTCAATCAATCCTTTTTCCTTTTAAAGTACATAATTAGTTTTTAAGAGTTACACTTTGTTACTTTAAACTTTATTAATTCCTGCTAAAAATTAATTTAGGCTTGCAAAATCATTAAAAACAAATTAGCTACAAAATTCTTATAAGGAAACATATGGTGGCTGGGCATAGTGGCTCACACCTGTAATCTCAGCACTTTGGGAGGCTGAGACAGGTGGACCACTTGAGCTTAGAGGTTCGAGACCAGCCTGGCCAAAGTGGGAAACTCCATCTCTACTAAAAATACAAAAATTAGTCAGGCCTGGTGGCACATGGCTTTAGTTTCAGCTACTCAGGAAGCTAAGGCAGGAGAATTGCTTGAACCTAGGAAGGGGAGGTTGCGGTGAGCTGAGATCATGTTACTGCACTCCAGCCTGGGCGACAGAATAAGACCCTGTCAAAAAAAAAAAAAAAAAAAAAAAAGGAAAAGAAAAGTAAAAAGAAAACAAACATATGGCAAAAGCTTTATGCAACTGGATTTTTCAAAGATTTCTTGGCTATGATACCAAAGGGCATAGGCAATAAAACAAAAAAAATAGGAATATTGGACTTCATGCAAATTAAAGTTTTGTGCATCAAAAGTCACTATTAACAGAGTTAAAAAGGCAACCCATAGAATATGAGAAAATATTTTCAAATCATGTATTTAATAAGAGATTAATATCCAGAATGCACAGAATTCTTAAAATTTAACAAAAAAATGATTCAAAATGGGTAAAGGACTTTATTGAATAGATTTTTTTTCCATAGAAGATATACAAATGGCTGATATCACATGAAAAGGTGCTCAGTATCACTAATCATTAGGAAATGCAAATCAAAACTACAAGGAGAAACTACCTCATAGCTATTAGGATGGCTACAAACAAAAAACCAAAATCATAAGTAGTGGTAAGGATATAGAGGAACTGGAACACTGTGCACTGCTGGTGGTAATGTAAGATGGTGCAGCCACTGCTGGAAAACAGTACAGAACCTTCTAGAAAGATTACAAATAAAATTACCATATGATCCAGCAATTCCACTTCTGGATATATATTAAACAGAATTAAAGCATAGTCTTGAAGAGATACTTGCATACCTATGTTCATAGCAGCATTATTCACAATAGCTAAAAGGGGCAAGCAATCCATGTCCATCAAAAGATGAATAAATAAGCAAAATGGGCACAAACATATAGTGTAATAGTATTCAACCTTTAAAAGGAAGGAAATTCTGATGTTCCACAACATGGATTTACCTTGAGAACATTATGCTAAGTGAAATATGCCAGTTCTAAAAATACAAATATTGTACGATTCCATTTACATGAGGTACCAGAATAGTCAAATTCATAGAGACAGAAAGTAGATGGCGGTTGCCAGGGGCTGGGGGAAGTGAGGGGATAGGAATTATTGCTTAATGAGCACAGAAGTTCAGTTTTGTAAGATGAAAAGTATCTTGGAGATGGATGGCAGTGATGGTTGCACAATAACATGAAGGTACTTAAGGTCACTGAACCAAACAGTTAAAATGATTAAGACGGTAAATTTTATGTGATGTGTGTTTTACCACAAGAAAAAACTTGGACAAAAACAAATTAGTTTACAAAAACATAGTTTTTATATTATCCCTAGTTGTATTAATATTAAACTTTTCTCCTGAAGATATGATTTGGTTAAAGAGCAAATCCTCAAGTTTCTTCACAAACACACAGTTCACTCAAGACCAACCAGATATAGACATATCAGACCTTATTTAGAATGTCTACTTTCCAGTAGATTTCAGGTCAATATTATGTTATAAATTCCATAAACAGGTGATTTAATGTTTACGTTAGCTGCCAATTAGCAAATTCAGAAGGAATATTATGAATATGGCTAGGTATTAAATACTACCAGTTTCTGATAGTTAGTAAAAAAATTCACTATGTGGCTATCTGCTCCCAATTTATTTATTTATTAAAAGAACACATCTTATTAATTCTTTATAGTTGCAGGAGATGAGATGAAACGTGAACACATCCATGATAACACTTAACAATATGTGATTGGGGCACGGCGCGGTTGTTCACGCCTGTGATCCTAGCACTTTGGGAGGCCAAGGTGGGCAGATCACCTGAGTTTGGGAGTTTGCAACAAGCCCAGCCAACATGGTGAAACAAAAATTAGCCAGGCATGGTGGCGTGTACCTGTAATCCCAGCTACTGGGAAGGCTAAGGCACGAGAATCGCTTGAACCTGGGAGGCGGAGGTTGTGGCGAGCTGAGAACATGCCACTGCACTCCAGCCTGCATGACAGAGTGAGACTCTGTCTCAAAAAAAGAAAAAGAAAAAGTGGTTGGAGGAATAATATATAAGCCAATGGCTTTAAATTTTTTTGACTGTTACAGTAAAAAATACATTTTGATCTAGAAAACACACACACACACACACACAACTAAAACAAAATTTTAAGAAACATATTTCCCTTACTACATGCAATGCACTCTCTCAGTTTCTATTCTGTCTGCTCTATTTTATTTCATTTAAAAAAGGGGCTGGTCATAGCACATTAAACTGATTTCATAACCCATTAATGGATTAAAATCCATAGTTTGAAAAACAATGTCCTAAGCAACATCCAAATTATGAAAAACACAGTGTCTCAGCATTGAAATCTAGCAAAAGGGGAATTTTTGTAATTAATCGAAGCAAATCAAAACATAAATTCTCAATGCGTTTATGTTTAATTTTAACAAATCAATGACATACCTAATGCAGGAATTCAAAAGCCACCTCTGAAATTCTAAAAAAAAAAAAGTCACCAAACCTAAGGAAACTAAATTAATATCAAAATATAATACAGGTGTCTCATCTGCCTTTGTATTTAAATATAAGTCCTCCATTAGGGATTCAATTAAAAATTTTGAAAGGCAAGTACAGCACTACAATAAAACCTAAGTACCCTTTCATAGGTTTCAAAAGTTTTGGATTGCTGTATACATACATCAGTTTTGAAAGGTATAGACATAAAAGAACCCTTGTAGTACTCAGGTCAGAATATGAACTGAAGACTCCCTGCTAAATGAATTAAAAATGGCAGGAAACTAGTGCCAACATAATTCTAAATAGCCAGTGACTGGCTTAATGATTTCTATAAAATGGACTACTAGTTTCAGTCCAGCTGCTTAGCAAGATGGGGCATGGAGGAAGGAGATGTCTATATTATGTATTTTTAGTTATATATATTCTAGAGGAAGACAAATCAAGATTGAAATGGCTGTCAATTATTGGGTGCATTCTGAGCACTCCAACCCTGAGACAGCACTCTGCTGAACAAAACAAATGCATGAATGGCTTTCTCACCAAAGCGTTCTGATTTCTAGAGGGAAAACTACTGGGTTTTACTAATGTCCATTAGGCAGCATTTCAACTTACTATCTGTTTTTACTGCCTTCATTTTTGGTTTTTTTTTTCCTTGGTTTTTTTTTTTTTTTTTTTTTTTTTTTTTTTTTTTTGAGACGGAGTCTCATTCTGTCGCCCAGGCTGGAGTGCAGTGGCATGATCCCGGCTCACACAACCTCTGCCTCCCGGGTTCGAGTAATTCTCCTGCCTCAGCCTCCCAAGTAGCTGGGACTACAGGCACCTGCCACCATGCCTGGCTAATTTTTTATATTTTTAGTAGAGACGGGGTTTCACCATGTTAGCCAGGATGGTCTCAAGCTCCTGACCTTGTGATCCGCCCACTTTGGCCTCCCAAAGTGCTGGGATTACAGGCCCGGCCGCTTCCCTCATTTTCAAATAACATAAATATTTTCAATTTCCAAATTGTTCTGGCAATATCATGAGTAAAAAGATGGTTAATATGCTTTGGGATGGTTCAACGATGCTGCCAAACTATTATGGCATAACTTGGACTGGATTAGAGATTATGCAGGAGCGTAAGTAACATTACATTTGGGCCAAGTGCAGTGGCTCACACCTGTAATCCCAGTGTTTTGGGAGGCTAAGATGGGACGAAGCTTGAGCCCAGGAATTTAAGATCAGCCTGAGCAACATGGTGAGAGTCCATTTCTACAAAAATAAAAAAAAAAATTAGCCAGGCATGGTGGGCCACACCTACAGTCCCAGCTACTGGGGAGGCTGAGGTGGGAGGATCACGAGAGCCCAAGAGTTTGAGGCTGCAGTGAGCTTTGTTCCTTCTGCTGCACTCCAGCCTGGGTGACAGAGTGAGACCCTGTTTCAAAAAAAAAAAAGAAAGAATAGAAAAGAAACATTATGCTTGAGGGGCTATAGACCTGAATCATTTTATATTTTCCATGATAGGAAAGGAAAGAAAAACATTCTTATCTTTCTGGAGTTTGTGGATGTACTTTTACTGAAGCTAATTGAATGAATAAGCAGTGATATAATGTGTTTTCATATGTGTAACCTTATCTAGAAAAGAAATTAATTTAGTTCCCTATACTGCCCTATATGACATCCTCAGATCTCTCCAATCCTGCCTCTTTCACTTAATAAGAATAAAAACATAGCTAACATTTACTGAGTATTCAGTATGTATAAGGTGCTATTTTATGCATTTAACCTGTACTAACTCATTTAATCCTCACAGACACCCTCTGGGGTAGCAACAAGTATTATCCACACTTTACAGATGAGGGAGCTGAGGTCCCCAGTGGAACCTGGAAACCACTCCTAGTTGGTAACCCACAAGCAGGAGAAGAAAGGCTCAAGCCAGAACTTAGAAACTAATCATCAAGTCAGCTTTGTAACAGGTTGTCAATTCCAATGAGATTTTTGCTTTTTTCACTTCAAGTAGTCCCTTACAGGGCCCTCCTTGCCTAAGTTTCTGCCCTGTAGTACCATTCCCACAGAGACTGGAGTCTTGGCTTGCTCATTAGTGTTTATTAGGCTATAGTCCTGGTTAAATGCTAGAGAAGGAGATCCTTTCTTTGGCCCTCCAGATCCTTTCCTTGGCTGTCTCAATGTCACTGTCTGACTCTGGAGTTCGACCTGTTTGGGCTCCCTCACTCTCTTTCCTGCTGAGTTCAGCCAATGAGTGTCCAGGCATGAGATCAGAGGGAGGGAGGACAGTGAGTCAGGAGAATTTATCCTCCTGGCTCCCACCCTGTGGGGTCACTTCAGATTTCATGTGCCCCTCTCCTTTCAGGTTGCAATAACCATGCCTTTCCTCTCCCTTTGGTCCAGGCTGGTAACATTTCCACTATGACTAGCCCTGAGGTACAGCATGATCCCTCATGGTTTCCCTACACCCAGACCACACTTTCTTAAATAGTCCCTTAGTTAAAGCCTTTCCAAATCATCCAAATTTTAGTGGACCATCTATTTCTTGCTGGAACTCTGGCTGATACAACATAGCAGGGCTCCTCATACCTCCTGACTGCCTGTGTGTCTATTTGCTGCCAGTCAGTAGATTCCTTCCGTTGCCAGTACTTCCACCTGTTATCTCCCTACAGACATCTGATACTGACAATGTACCTGATCTACACTATTTGTTTACTGGATTATTACTGTTCTATTGGATATGGCTTGTATTTCTAATTTCCATGTTCTGACATGATCCATCCTACCACTGATCACGCTCTATTTCCAGTGGCAAAGGGGTTTATTTTTTTGCTATTTTCTTCAGGCATGCTTGTATCTGTATTACTGGATCAATACCCCTAGTATTGCTGGTATCACTGGCTCCACATGTTAGCTTCATCATCTGTACCAGAGTCTCTTTGTTGCTCCTGACCTGGCAAGAGAACCAAGTGCTAAATGACCCAGCCTTTGTCTTATTGGAAATTAAACAGTGTGGCTGGCTTACTTTCATCTTGATGTGTTCACGAAGAAGACTATAGCACAGAGGTAATAGTACAGAAATAAGAGGCTGGGAAAAGTGGAAGGCAATCTTCACCTGCTCCACAGTGTCACTTATCCCAATCAATTGTCAATAAAAAGCCTGTAGGCACAGGCAGAACTATCTGAAAATTTGCACAAGAACATTTTCTTCTTGGCTATTATTGTGTTACTACTTGTCCCCCCAATAATTATGTGCCTTCCCCCATATTTATAAAAAAACAGGCCTGGCATGGTAGCTCACACCTGTAATCCCAGAACTTTGGGAGGCCGAGGCAGGCAGATCACCTTAGGTCAGGAGTTCAAGACTAGCCTTGCCAACATGGTGAAACTCTATCTCTGCTAAATATACAAAAATTAGCCAGGCATGGTGGCAAGTGCCTGTAACCCCAGCTATACCAGAGGCTGAGGCAGGAGAACTGCTTGAACCAAGGAGGTGGAGGTTTCAGTGAGCTGAGATCGTGCCATTGCACTCCAGCCTGGGTGACAGAGCAAGACTCAGTCTCAAAAAACAAACAAACAAACAAACAAACCACAAGTTCAGAGTTAAGCCTAGAGAGGAGTAAAATCAATTAAAAGTTCTATTTTAGGAGGACTATAAGTCATGTCAACTGTTTTCTATTTCACATTTTTTTTATTAATGAGGAACTTTCTATTCATCTTGAAAGTTGAGAGCAAAATGAGATTATTATGCTTTGCTTTAAGTAAATGTATTCTACAACATTAATAACTTTTAGACCAATTTTTTAAATTCACAAAATGTAATATGTGATTCTGATCCAAGAATGAATGCTTATGCATCAAAATCAGGATCGATTCAACTCTCAAATATTAATCTAATAAATTATAATGTGAAAAAATGAGATCATTTCTTTTTGAAATATCTATCCCATTATACACTATGTTAATATCACATATATATATATATATAAATTTTTGTGTGTGTATGACAGGATCTCGCTTTGTCACAGAGACTGGAGTTCTGTGATGCTATCAAGGCTCACTGCAGCCTTGAACTCCTAGGCTCAAGAGATCCTCTGATTTTATAATGCATTTTTCTCTCTCACTGAAAATCCTAGTTCCTAACAACATCAACATATCTATTTGCTAAATAATATTTCTAAATAGTTTTTTGACACAAGTCGTGGTGTTATAGGTATGAGTCACCATGCCTGGCCTAATATCATATATTAATGAAATAACTGGTTATCATTCACCATTATCTCCATTAACTTTGTACTTTTATACTATCAAAATTTGGGTCTAAATATAATGAATGTGCTGAGTCATATATTTTAGACAATTTACTTAACAAATCATCTTAAGTGGAGTTCCCCTCTTACCTGTTACCAATCATTTCTCTTCTTGCTCTGATATTCTTTCTTACCACCTTGAAGCAACATTAAAATTTTTAAAAAACAAAGGATCAGCTACATTACACATTTTATCAAGTTATTTCCCTATCCCTATGAAGGTCATTTAGAAAAATACATTTATGGCCACCCACCAGCTCTGGCACCAACAGCAGCGCTGCTGCCATTGCCCACCTTCTGCAACCGCCACCACAGCCACCTTCTCCTCCTCCGCTGTCCTCTCCCGTCCTCGCCTCTGTCGACTATCAGGCGAGCCTTGAACCAGGATGGCTGAGCCCCGCCAGGAGTTCGATGTGATGGAAGATCACACTGGGACGTACGGGTTGGGGGACAGGAAAGATCAAGAGGGCTACACCATGCTCCAAGACCAAGAGGGTGACACGGACGCTGGCCTGAAAGCTGAAGAAGCAGGCATTGGAGACACCCCCAGCCTGAAAGATGAAGCTGCTGGTCACGTGACCGAAGCTCACTAGATCAGTCAAAGCAAAGACGGAACTGGAAGCGATGATAAAAAAGCCAAGGGGGCTGATAGTAAAACGAAGATCACCACACCCAGGGGAGCGGCCCCCCCAGGCCAGAAAGGCCAGGCCAACGCCACCAGGATTCCAGCAAAAACCCCGCCCGCCCCAAAGACACCACCCAGTTCTGGTGAACCTCCAAAATCAGGGGATCGCAGCGGCTACAGCAGCCCCGGCTCCCCGGGCACTCCTGGCAGCTCCTCCCGCATCCCGTCCCTTCCAACCCCTCCAGCCCGGGAGCCCAAGAAGGTGGCGGTGGTCCGTACTCCACCCAAATCGCCGTCTTCCGCTAACAGCCGCCTGCAGACCGCCCCCGTGCCCATGCCAGACCTGAAGAACGTCAAGTCCAAGATCGACTCCACTGAGAACCTGAAGCGTCAGCCGGGAGGCGGGAAGGTGCAAATAGTCTACAAATCAGTTGACCTGAGCAAGGTGACCTCCAAGTGTGGCTCATTAGGCAACATCCATCATAAACCAGGAGGTGGCCAGGTGGAAGTAAAATCTGAGAAGCTGGACTTCAAGGACAGAGTCCAGTCGAAGATCGGGTCCCTGGACAATATCACTCATGTCCCTGGCGGAGGAAATAAAAAGATTGAAACCCACAAGCTGACCTTCCGCGAGAACGCCAAAGCCAAGACAGACCACGGGGTGGAAATCGTGAACAAGTCGCCGGTGGTGTCTGGGGACACGTCTCCATGGCACCTCAGCAATGTCTCCTCCACCGGCAGCATCGACATGGTAGACTCGCCCCAGCTCGCCACGCTAGCCGACGAGGTGTCTGCCTCCCTGGCCAAGCAGGGTTTGTGATCAGGCCCCCGGGGCGGTCAATAATCGTGGAGAGAAGAGAGAGTGAGAGTGTGGGGAAAAAAAGAATGACCCGGCCCCGCCCTCTGCCCTCAGCTGCTCCTCACAGTACGGTTAATCGGTTCATCACTTAACCTGCTTTTATCGCTCGGCTTTGGCTCGGGACTTCAAAATCAGTGATGGGAATAAAAGCAAATTTCGTCTTTCCAAATTGATCTGTGGGCTAATAATAAAATATTTTTTACGAAACATTCAAAAAAAAAAAAGAAAAATACACGTATTATATATCTATGAGGGAAAGCGCTGTCAATAAACTCGTAATCAAAATGAAAAGGAATGTAAAAGGCCATCTTCTCTCAGTGTATTGGCAAATCTGGGTATGGTTAGCCATAGGGCAAGTTAGAAATAAGAAACCAGTTAAGGATGGAGAATGCAAGTGTTGATCAAAGAAGAAAGCTCAAGGAAATGGGATGAATCTCTTTAAACCAGCTGAGGCCCAGGAAGCTATATTAAAGCAAGGATGGATAGATGGGTAGAGTGAGATCAAAGTATGCAACCTAACCTCCAGGTTTAGAAGTGTCAAAGACTGAGAGGAGGCCAGGTGAGGAGGCTCACACTTGTAACCCCAATACTTGGGAGACAGAGGTGGGAGGATTGCTTGGAGCCAAGAATTACCAGCCTGAGTAACCTAATGAAACTTCATCTACCAAAAATAAAAAAAAATTAGCCAGGTGTGGTGGTGACTGCCTGTAGTCTCAGCTACTTGGGAGGCTGTGCCAGGAGGATTGCTTGAGCCTGGGAGATAGAGGCTACAGTAAGCTATGATAATGCCACTGCACTCCAGCGTGGGCAATAGAGCAAGCCCCCATCTGAAAAAAAAAAAAAAAAAAAAAGACAAAAGACAGAGGAACAAGGGACTTAGCAGGGATGGCATTTGGGGACAGTGTTGTCAGTCCTTGATTCTATGGTAGAGAAGTTGTTAGAACAGTCAGCAGGACATAGAACCTTGGGCAAATGTACATCCTGTTCACAGAAAGAGGGAAAGACTAAACTTGTCCTTCTATGAAAAGATAGAAAGCTTAGTGAGCTACTCTTTTTTATTGGTAGGGGTACAGTTTTGCTACGTAGTTAGTTCAAGATAGTCTTCCAGTCTGAAATCCTTACAAATGTTTTAGATGGTGAAGCAGGTCACATAAGTATTTACAATCATAGGCTCCAAAACCAAATTGTCTGATCCACAACCCTAGCTCCAATACTTACTACCCATGTAATCTTTCCATGCTTCTGTTTCTCCATCTGTGAAATGGGAATAATAAAATACCCCATTATGAGTTGATATGTTAGGTATATAACAATATAAAGTAATTATTATTAATTATAATATTAGTTGTAATAATATAATCACTATTTTATTTTATAAAAATAATTATTTATATTATTAATTAATACAATCATATCACTATTATTACAAAAATATTATATTTTATTTTATAATTACTAAGTATGTCATTAATATTGTAATTATATTAATTTATTAATAGTAGTATTTTACTATACCCCTAGTATATTAATTACATTATATTAATTAATAGTAATAAATTATGTTAATTACTATTAATATTTTATTATTAATTGAAGCAAACTGAACCAGATTACCCCCATACAAGCTTAGGTCAAACATGTGAGAGTAGGAGGGGAGTTTATAGCACTGAGTACAGGGGAGGGCTTCAATAAATATAGCTAATTAACCTTGATGTCTATGAGTCTATATTAGACAAACCTCAATCTTCTGTAAAAATATAAAGAAAAAATTATTATAGCTTTCTGTTTTATAAAGGACAACCAGGTGGTCTCCCATAGAGCCCTTTTTCCAAAGTAGGAGTCAGCTTGGCCCTGCTAAGCTTCTTCAGCTTTCTGGAGATTCTGGGTCAAATTTACCCAAGTGATAAGGATGGAGACATGGCAATGAAATGGTAAGGGTGTAACTATAATTTTTTAATACAAGGAGTCTTGTGAAATTGCTGGATTAGGAGGTGTGGCCTAGGCAAATTCCTCACAGGCTAAAGGAGAGGACCGCATCTCTGTGTGTACAAGAAAACATCTGACGTTCTGCTGGAGTGTCGGGTTGGCCTTCATTAATCTGGGTAGTGGTAGCCTAAGGAGAGCCAGAAGAGAGCAAGAGTAGCAAGAGTAGCGGCTCAGCAAGCTGTAACTAAGAGGGTTTCCTTTAGGGGAACAGCTGCAGTGCAAATGCAGCAGGGAGGCAGTGCAAATGAAAAATATGCAACAGGAATGGTTTGTGTGGTTTGTGAAGTGCTGAAGAATTTTGATGCCACTTGCTAGGTGTCCGGTCTTCAGGCAATTCCTTACACCTCTAAGCCCGGGAGTTCTCATCTATAAAATAGGAATAAGAGTAGTACCTACTTGGGGCTGCTGTGAGGATTGTATGAGTGAATGCATGTAAAGCATTTAGCAGAGAGTAGATACTCAATAAGTGCTAGCTATTACTACAAATAACTAGGTGGTCCACATCAAGGTAGCCATTCAGTAATGAGGATGACCGGTACATGTTGTTCCATGTCTTTTGGGGAAGGGGGACAGATGAATAATGATCATACCTGTCAACTCCCAGGGTGCTGTTGGTGCCCCTTAATCTAGGCACTAAGACCTAGACTTTTAACAGCTCACCAGACGGCAGACCACCAGGAAGTCTGATACATTAACTACAATCCTGCAATGTGTTCTCTAGGTAGATTCCTGCCTCATTACAAGTGACCACAGATTGAAAGTGTGCAAAGAACAGTGCCCACTAGGCCCAGAGGGGGTCTGAGGCACCCAGAAAATCATATTGATCCAAGGTCTGTTTCTGTGTGGAATGCATGAATGTTGTGTCACCAAACCCTTCAAGCCTAGAGGGTCAGAAGAGAACTTGGAGGAAAAAGAACTAGCCAGACTGAGAGATCGGGACACCTCAGGAAACTGGACTTGCCCACTGGAGTAAGACAGTTACATAATGACATAACCAGCTTCATACTGTAACAATATGTGATCATGATGATGTGACATTGAGACCTAGTATCCTGGAAATATGGTGGTGGGGAGGGAGTTGAGGTCCACAAATATGGCAAGAGTGGTGTCGTAGTCTGTTTTGTGCTGTTGAAACAGAATACCCCAAGCTTAGTAATTCATAATGAACAGAAATTTATTGGCTCACAGTACTGGAGGCTGGAAAGTCCAGTATCAAGGTGCTGGCATCTGGTGAGTGCCTTGCTGTGTCATCACATGGTGGAAGATGAAGATGGTGGGGGGAGAGAGAGAGACAGAGAGAGAGAGGAGAGAAGAGGCTGAACTAGCTCTTTTATAACAAATCCACTCCTAAAGTAGCAGCATTAATCCATTCATGAGGGCAGAGCCCTCATGGTCTAATCACCTCTCAAACGTCCCACCTCCCAATACTGTTACAACAATAATCTAATTTCTACATGAGTTTTTGCAAAGGAAAAAATTTAAACCATCGCATTCCAGTTCTGATGGGAAGCTAGAAACGACGAGTAGATGAAACTGAACAGCTGGATGGGCGGTGTTCCCACCAGAGTGCAGAATCACCCTGGTGGGATCGAGGGCACCAGTTGCCAGGTCTGCAGACTCCACAGCAGACTGTTGAATGTGGGCTTGGGGAAGGATATAGGAAGAATGGTGGCTATATTTACCAGAATGTCTACGAGTTGTTTCTGGGAACCTAATACTAATTCCTTCTGTCCCTCTTTTAGGCCTTAAGACTGTAGCAATTTATGCAGACTCTGAACCCAAGACTAGCTTTCAGGACTAGTGCTGTTGGCTTGGAATGGGCTTATCCATTCAAACATCTAGATATAAATTGGGTAGTTAATTGGCATGAAGGCAGCTTAGGAATCAAGTTAGCCCTTCTTCCCATGACAGAAGTCTATGGAAGTGGTCTTAGATCATTAATACAGTCTTTTCTTCTCTTAGGGTTACAACTGACATCCCAGTGGGAGTTACCTTAGGGGACTCATTTGTCTCTCTCCCAATGTGTTTAAAGATGCTAGAGGACAAGGAAACTCCCAGCACATCATCTCCATTTAGTCTTTGGGTGGCAGCACTCACCTGCACTTGGGAGACTTATCTAAACTTTTATAGTTTAGAACAGAAAGTTTCCTTTGCTAACCAGACGGATAGTCCCCGAGACACTTCTTACAATCTCAGGAGTACGCAGGTGCTGCCACTGTTGATGGATCAAATGACTTATACTGCATTCAGAAGCCTCAATACCTACGTGGATTTGTATGATTCTTACGATTCTCATTGGGGAAGTTGGAGAACTCATTAAGAATCTAATGAAAGGTATGGATCATGTCCTCAAAATGAGACACAAGTCTTTACGTGTAATTTCAGGTCTCTAGAAACCTACTCATGAATTTCAGTTTGAACTTCTACAGTAGAGATAGGACTGGCAAGAACAGGCTTTAGGTTTATGGCTTTCTTCTTTGAAATATAAACTCCACTATATTCCAATTTAGTGTGTTTGCTGTTTGTTGCCCTGTTTTACTCCATAAAGTATTTGTGGCTACAAAGACATTTTCAAGATGTACTTTTCTTTCTGTTCCTATATTCATAGGGTGTCTTTACATGGGATATCAATAACCTCTGGAACTATATATTATTAATACATCTTTTACTAATCATCAGTTGCTCATCACAATTTTCTGCTCTCCTTGGTACATTTAGTACCTCTGCTCTCCTAATGACATTATTTTTTTGGCTACAAGTGCATTGATGCATTAGCATACAACTCTATTAGCACAAAATATTTAATGCAAAAGTCCTAAATGACAAAGAATTATTTTAAGAAATAGGAGAACTCTAGCTATTCAATGTTGCTGTAGTTTTATTATCAACACAACTTAGAACTTAATACTTAAATAATAACTAAAATTTTATTCATCTTGTAACATTTGCTATGCAATGATAAAGTTCCTACCTCATTTTTTTATCTTTTTACTTAAGAAGTGTTGAAGTTTCAGATGTAGAATGTTTGTAACTTATATGGCAAGTTTCGTCTTGGATCTAGAAGGCAATATCTTCAACTTTCAAACTTGCTTTGTAAATTGCCCATTCTTAGAAATGGTGGAGATATTTTATACCATCTGAATAGTAATGAACAATATTGCTCAGTGATTTATAACTCTAAGAGCTTTATAATTTGATTTATGAACAGCTCTCAAATTTTCCATTGGCAGTTCATACAACTATGAGTAAATTTTCTGGCCAAATGACTCAGTATTTTGCCGCATGACTAATCCCACACTCAGTGTGGAAACTATATAAATGAATTCTATTTGCTTGTGGATAATAAATGATTACTTTCCAAAAACTGTCTGCAAAGCATTATATAGTAAATGAATTCAATTATATTGATGTTTTTAAGCTCCCAAACCCAGCTGACTTTTTTGAAAAGTCTGTAATGTTCACACACACAAAAAGAATGCCCCTCTCACCCCCCTGGAATTATCATGGCTTCTGCAGTTTTGGTAACCCGTAGAATAACAAAATCTAGGCTCTACAATAGCTAAAATGTTAAAAGAACAATCTGAAATAATTCCATTTGCAATATTTTCTCAGTATACTTTTAAGTTATTTTAAAAGTTTTTATTATGGTAAAATAAAGCCCTTTACCAGGGAATATTTGCTGAAAATAATATTTGATATTACTGCAAGTTACAATTATTTTCCTTTCAAAAATTCAAAATTTTTTTTTCAAAAATTTTTTTTATCAAGAAGAAGGATAAAAGAAAATAGTAATCTATCCATATGATGGTTTCCCTGGTTCTGGTGGCTGGAAATCACCTCCAAATTTATTTTAGATGAAGTAGGTTCTTCCAGATGATATAGCTCCTTTACCTTTTAATACAAGCACATGTAAAACACTTCACCTAGAAACAAGGAAGTTACCAGGCCAAAATTAGTATGCTTTATTCTCTAATAATTTATTGCTAGAGCCATTCTTACCTAAACTTCTTATTTTCAAGGGGGTAATATTTCAATGTAATGTCCTTGTGTGATTACCAACTGGGTAATTTACTCACTTCCATATAAATTGGTAATAATCACAGACAACCTAGGCTACATTCCAAGACATTTCTTATCTTTCCCTAAAAGTCATTATTCAAGTCTGAGTATTAGTAGCCAGATTTGATGGGAAAGAAACCCTGGGCATGGAGCCATCCTAACTAGTCAGGCTCAATTTTAACTCTGCAGAGTCCAAAGCAACCTGAGACTACAAAGACCAGTCTGTGGGGGGACTCAAGGTATTTTGAACAAATTACTAAATCACACAAATCCCCAGGAGAATGTCCTCTTCTCCCCTGTCTTTACTTATTTATCTCCCTCTTCTGGCTCCGTCTCCCAAATTCCCTAGAAACTTGTTCAAATATCCCTAGCCTGACAAAATAATCACCATTTGCCTTTATTCAGGATTTAATTGCTTTTCTACTCATCCCCTTTAGAGTTAAATTTCTGCAAAGATTGTAGACAACAACCCTCTCCTCTTTTTCATCTCTCATTCCCTCTTGAACTCATTAATGTCTGGTTTTAGCCTCTCCTGCCATGCTGAATCAGTTCTCTGAAAGGTTTCCAGAGGACTCCTAGTCACCAGTCCTCAGTCCTTGCCCTTCTTAGCCTCCCATTTGTGCATCTGTTCCAGAGAGTCACTAAATTGGAACACTCCCTACTTGGCTTCTACCACTTTGCTATCCTCCAGTCCACAAATGGAAGCTGTCTCCAAAGTTCTGATTCTGAGATGCTCTTTAGCATCTATTCCTTAGTCATTTCCTCTATTTCCATTAATTTCCATTACTCCAACTACAATGTTGATGACTCCCTATCTGTTTTTGGTTCTGACCTCTCCACATTTCCATGGGCTTGCTGGATATTTTCACACTGCTGTCCTTCTGACGCTTCCAACTTAGTGGGTCTAAAACACAGTTTTTTATCTTCTCCTTCCAAATTATTCCTCTACCCTAGCTCGAAACCTGAGTTATCTTCAGTTCTTCCCTTTTTCTCAACTGGTTGCTACATAGCTTAGGGTGGAAACTTTTCTTCCTTCTGATGTTTCTTCCTGATCCATACATTAGGAACTTGTGCCACAACTTTCTGCCTCTAGGAAAGTACTGAGAAAGATGTTTCTGCCACCTTATTAAAGCACCTTACTCACTGTTATCTTTCAGGAATGAAAAGAGTTAGTGATGGAAAAACTCAAGAGGGCCTACTAGCCTTTAGTGGGCAGGAGTGATGTATAAAATTCCCTTCTCACACATGGGCCTGTCTCTTGCTCACACATGCTGAGTGCCTTATGGAAGTGTCAGGCTTCCCTTTGCCTTTGGTGTTTATCCCAGAATTTGAACAGGTTGGGTTCCTTCCTGCCCTAATGTTGGGGAGGTCTGTCATTTTTCAGCTGTGACTGGGTGGGCATGCTGAGTGAGGAAAAAGGAATAAGATGCCCCATTTTGGCCTTGAGGCTAAGCTGTCTTCTTCAATCTGACTTTATCTTGAATAGAGTTAACACAATATTTTAATTTCCTTATGGCTCCTTGTGTCTATTCCCAATTTGGTTGAGACTCTAAAGGGAAGAAAAGCTGTATAATGGACCATCTTCTACATATGTGATATCCAACTCTCTTAGCTATCTTTCCCAACTTTTTTGTTTTCTTTTGGGTGACAATGATAACTTACTCTCATAAATAAGTCAACAAATTATACATACTTTTCCATTATAAATTTTCATTTTTTTGTATGAAAGATTTGGCCATGGCTCTCCCCCTCCATCCCTACCCTCAAACTTAACAATTCTTTTTGTGTGTGTGACTTTTATACAATGTCAATTATTCTTTTTTTTAAGCAAAAACCTACCAGGAAGGCAAGGTATAATTTCTACTAAATTAACTTCCAAAAAGCACTGCTTGGCTGATTTAGTATTTATTGAATTCCACAATGCATTAGGCACCACGTAAACACACAGTAAGAAGCAATTAATAATATGTATGCTATTATTTGGAAAAAATGATAAATTAGCAACAAACAAATCAGAAAATAACAATGGAACTAAATATTAAATTATTTCAAGGATTTGGTTTATTATTAGCATCTTTAAGACAACTGATGGAAAGAACAGAAATGAATGCATCTAAAAAGAAATATCTGTAATCCTATTGCATGGCAGTTAAGCATTTGCCTGCCAAGAGAGATAAATGATGTTCTTGTGTGCACTTGAAACTTATAAATGGCTGCAGCAAGACGCAGGATGATAACAATTGTGCTAAAGGAATAGTTCAGAAAACCATAATAGCGATTTAGTTGCTTTTTGTTGTTAAAAAATATAGCGTTTGGGGCAATTTGAATACTATGCTGTGTCTGTGTCTTTGACATGTTTCTGTTCAAGTATATGTAGGCTATTTCAGCTCACTTACAAATTTCAGTCAATGAGAAGCATAAAGATGACCTTCCAAAATTCTGTTAGTTATTTCCCCCAATGTCTGCACACGATTAGTTCAGTTTTGTTGTTTAAAATTACTCCACCATGCCATTGTTGAGTCAATGCGGTGGAGAATTCTTCCTTTCCTGATGTGCCACACATTGCAAGCTCTCAGGATTTTCTTCAACAACCTCTGCATAATTGTTGAATATAGTTTCCCACTGCAGTGGGCTGCGGTATCAGGAAACCTTTAGCCATATGTACATGATGTAGTGCTACCTGTCACCCCCTCTGAGCGCTAGAGACCCATGAAGCCTATCCTGGAATGCAGTGCAGCCTACATGCTGCCATTCAAAATTCCCACCTTACCCAGTGTCTCCAAGCAAGGTCCCTTCTGAGTTCAATCCAAAACAACTGAATGAATGAGATGCAACATGTCAACAATTCGAATGTTTATTTTGTTTTAGGAAACCAGCTGTAAACAAAACGTATCTGTTGTTTTCCATGTTTATGAATCTGGCACTAAGAGACTGCATTAAGCAATGCCTTTTTAGGTTTAATACTTACACACGGTAATGTGTTACTGGCCTTAAGGACATCAATGATTAAGCTTTTACGCAGAGCTGTACGGTTTTGTATAGTTGGAAAACAACATGATTTTGAGATCACTACAAGCAAATAAAACTTTTATTCCTCCCAATTATTTACCTGCTTTTCAAAATTTTATAAATTTTTATGATACAATTTCTTCAGTCTATTAGGTATTCCAAAAAAGAGGCTAATATAGTCGTTATAAGAAACTCCACAAATGCAGTCAAGTGTTACCTTTTCACTATAATTAAAGTTTTCTTATGCGAGTAAATGAAACAAACAATCCAGCCCCACACAGGGAAAGCCAGCATTGCCTTGGGGGCAGCAGAACGCGGCACAGCACCGCCCGCCAAGGCCGCAAGATGCCGCAGACTGACTGCTGCAGCAGTCGCTTCCTGGCCAGCTGGCCGTGGCCGTCCGCAGAAAGGCACACTGCAGCGCTCTTGCCATACCTTCCGCGCTGGCATTGCATCAGTGTTAAATCCCCTGGCCACCAACTGCCATATACTTTTTGCTGGTTATGAAGAAACGTGGGGAGGGGACAAAAGGGAGACAGTGTGCCTGCAAGTGTGAGAGATCACTATTGCCTCACACTCCCTAAAAAATTTCTCCCCCAAATATTTATAAGCCAAGTCCCAACTTACTTCATCTGTCAGGTCCCTAAATCTGAAATCCCCTCGCCCTTCAAATGCACTAAATGAGTCAGGGTTTTTAGGGCAAACCCAGGGATACAAGAAGATCGAAAGTGCCTAATTCTTAGCTGCCAAATAAGTACCAAGTTTGGGGTGGAAGAGTTCACCTCTGCAGACCAGAGCGTACTACCCCCGGAGCGCTCCTAGTTTAGAGAGGCTTGGAGAGGAGAGGGCCTCCCGTTCCTGGAGTATCCCAATTCCCAGGGAAGGCCCTTCCCAGCGCTCGCGCTTCAGCGTGCGAGGAACCCCCACAAGCAATAGCTCACCCGACTGCATCCTTCAAAGCCCCAACCTCGGGGCGGGGCGCAGGGAGGTGGGAGGTGAGGGGTAGCACCGCCGGGAGGCTCCTGTCAGCGCCTCACGGTTTTCCCCCTGGCTCCTTGGCGCCCCCTGACGATGGGCTCCGCAGCAATTTGGCCAAGGGAGGCTGGATAGGCGGAAGCGCCGGGTGTCCGGGACGCTAGAGGCTCCCGGTCAATGCACCTGAGGACGGCGCGGACTGGCGGGCGGCCCCGCGGGAGGGCGCTGGGCTCTCAGGCCCGGGCGCAGCCCGCGGCCGCCGCCGAAACCGCCGCAGCCATGTCCGCGCGCCCGCGCTGCCGCAGCCCGGCTCTGATGTCATCAGCCGAGCCCCCGCCGCGGCGCCCCATTCCCGCCCCCAGCAGGCTGCCGCGGCTGCAGCCCGGGCGCCGCGTCCCCGCCCCGACCCACGTGCGCCCGGCTTCTGGGATGCTGAGGTCGGCTGCGGCCGCAGGACGATGCGCGGAGCCCGGGCGGTCGCGGCGGCGGCGCTGCTCCTCCCCACTCGCCGCGTCCCCGGCGGGGCTGCGCCCGGGGGCTGCGCACGGACGGGGGCGGGGGCGCCTGGGGAGGGAGGGGAGAGGATCCCAGTCGCCGAGTCGCAGCCTAGTCGCTGTCTGCTGAGTCATGGCAAGCGCTCCCCGCAGCCCTGGATCACTCGCGTAGCGCGGCTGGCGCGGGGTGCGCAGCCATTGGGCTGGGCGCGGGGCCGCGAGCGCCGGGCATGACGCGCTGAGCCGCGCTCACCCGTGCCCGCCGTCCCGGCGTGCGCCCCGCGCGGGTGCCTGTGCCGCCGCCCTCCAGCCCCGCCGTCGAGTCGCCCCCGCGTCGCCCGCACCATGATCGCCGCGGCTTTCCTCGTCTTGCTGAGACCCTACAGCATCCAATGTGCCCTCTTCCTCTTGTTGCTTCTGCTGGGCACCATCGCCACCATCGTCTTCTTCTGCTGCTGGCACCGCAAGCTCCAGAAAGGGAGGCATCCGATGAAATCGGTCTTCTCGGGTCGTTCGAGAAGCCGAGGTAAGACACGCCGCGACGGGTTTCTGCGGCTACCAGGAACATTTAAGCCGATTTGGAGAGTGAAGCGCGGCTCCCTCAGTTCTCCTCGGCTGCCCCTAGCCCCATCATTGCCCACTCCCCAGGCTGAGTACGTTTCTTTATTTAACGCCCCTTGCCCTTTTTGCCCTCACCTCCGCCCTCCAGTCTCCCAGGTTTGAATAACCAAGGCGATGCAGAGGGCAGGGAGGGGAGAAACGAGCTCAAATTTTCAGTCAGTTTGCTAAAGCGTTAAGGGTAATTTGAGCGTAGTCCGGGGCTGCGGCAGCCTTGCCTTCACCCGTCCTTCGCTGGAGCGTAGGGGTAAGAAAGTAAGGCATGGAAAGTTCGGGACTCCCCAACTCCCCCAGAACTTTCATGCAAACTTCTCGCGGAGAAATCACCTAGAGACCGATGGCCCCAGGACTCCTCCTCCCTCCCCCAGGATGTCCCACCGAATTCCAGGCGTCTGAGATATGCTTTCCCGACCCTGGTCTCCCAGGTAAGTCATGAATCACTTACGTGAAGAACAAGGAGTTAAATGAAGTCTCATTTCTCTTTTCTCCCCAGATGCTGTTTTGAGATCGCACCACTTTCGTTCTGAGGTAATTTATTTAGCGCGCACGCTCAAGGTCAGAAGAAGTTCTCTTTCCTGAGTACCAATATTAATTATATGCGTGTTAAGAAACCAGTAGGACACTGAATGACGAGCATGCTGTCCCCTAGCCGAAAGTGGCATGTTTCTTTTTAAGCGATTCCATATTAGTGCCCAGCGAACGGTTTTAGCAAATTTGTGTAGTGGAGCCGTTGTACAAGAGGGGAAAAGGCAAACCCTAAAAGTGCTGCAGACCTTAAAAAACTTAGCCACAGGGTGGATGTCACTTGAGTTTACAGTTTGTATTTTGCTGGTGGAAGTGTTTTCTGGGTGCTCTCAGTTGATTCTGGTTGTTCACTGGGACAAACGAAGAGGTTAGTGCAGAACAGTTTGATCTATATGCATTTCAATTTCGATTTTCAAGTTTACATTTCTGTTCTCTCATAAAGCTCTGCATGTTTTAATGGGGACTATCTGATGATGTTTGCAAAGCGATGACGGTAGTGTGTGCTTAAATTAAATGCTCGTGCTAGTCTCTACTCCCGAAACGTGGACCATCCCTCTAGGGCAATTAACTCCTAATCACTGCACCCAGGAACCAGCTCCACTGAAGAAACGCAAGCTCTCCCTGACCTAGGATTTCTTTAGGAGTTTTCAGGCCAACCTCCACTTATCCTAAAATAATTTCCCCTCTTTTTAGGAAAGTTACACGCCGCCAGGCTTGGAAGTTGCTGCTTGGTGCAGTTTACTCATGTCGGCAAAGACTTCATAGTTAAACGCCCTCCATTTACCTGCAGTTATCTTACCTTTCATTTCATTAATTAGATATTTTATGCCACCCTAGATGTTTTATTGGGTTCTAGTTGCTTAAAAACTTTAACTGTATTATTGCAATATCATTAAAATGTTGCATAAAGAGTAATTCTACTGCATATAGCCCTGGAGGGTGAGAACTCTATTCAATTTAGGATTCTTGAGAGGATAAGTTAACCAGTCAGGTAATCAGAGGTTCCATTCCTGGCTTTACATTAACTAGCTGTGTGATATGTCTCGGTGCCTCGGTTTACCCATCTGTAAGATAGAACCATTAGTACCTTGCAGGGTTATAGGAAGGTGGAGGAAATTACAATAAACTGTGTAAAGAAGAATCCCACTTAGCTCATAATAAGTATTCAGTATTTGGTAGCTATCATTATATTTTGTAAAATTGAATTTTAAAGTGTATAAAAATAAATGATAATGTTTGCAAATTTTCAAGTCTTTTTTAAATTAATTAATTCAAGTTTATGGAAAACATAAAAAACCGGGACTATTATAAAGCAACAGTTTTCGAATGTGAGATTAATTCAACAGAACAGCCCATTCAGATGTGATGAGAAGTAAATAATTGACAGAGTGCAAACACCAAAATACAGGATTTTGATTTTAAAAGGAGATAACCAGTTCCACACACATAAATGATAGAACCAGAATAATAATCCTGTTATGGATTATTATGCTAGCCATCAGATATTTCAGCTAAAGCACAAACGAAAAATGAGATACAACTATGTCTTGTTTAGTTATCTCTCAGTTGAATGTTTTTGTTCTGAGCTTGCATTTGGTTAGGAAAGCTGGGGGTAGTTGTTTAATGCCTTAACTCACTTCATAAGATTTCTGCCGGGCGCGGTGGCTCACGCCTGTAATCCCAGCACTTTGGGAGGCCGAGGCAGGCGGATCACAAGGTCAGGAGATCGAGACCGCAGTGAAACCCCGTCTCTACTAAAAATACAAAAAATTAGCCGGGCGTGGTGGCGGGCGCCTGTAGTCCCAGCTACTCAGGAGGCTGAGGCAGGAGAATGGCGTGAACCCGGGAGGCGGAGCTTGCAGTGAGCTGAGATCAGGCCACCGCACTCCAGCCTGGGCGACAGAGCGAGACTCCATCTCAAAAAAAAAAAAAAAAAAAAAAAAAAAAAAAAAGATTTCTGGTACAGTTTGACATCTTTGTGTGATATTTGCCTTGTTTACTAGACTGTGAGCTCTTTGAGGGCAGGACCATATATTTCTTGTTTAGGGCTGTATCCCCACTATTTGGCTCAGTGCCTTGTCTACAGTAGGTTATTAATAAATATTTATTGAATGAATGGATGAAAAAATAATATCCTAGTGAGTGCTGGTTCCTGAAACTGGGCAAATAGAACTCAGAGTTTGGCGGAAAAGAAAAAATGCACATTCTCAGGGCATTGCTCAGAATTCAGCATTTGCTAAATCTCAACTCTTACTGGATCTTTCCAGCCTTTTAAAAATTGCCCTGGAGTTTGTGCTAAAAATGTAAGTCACAGATTGAAACAAAATGGATTTGGTTTGATTTTTGTTTCTGAAAAATTTAAACGCATTATTAGTTTAATTTGTTTATGGGCTACCCATTGGCAAGCTGTTTTGATAAACCATTCAAAGAATGCTATTTTATACGTGAAAATTATGAGACTGTGTTGCAAAAGAATGTCATATTTCATCACTACGTTGCTTACACAAATGAAATAGTTTCCCTTAAGGAAAACATAGGGAATATTTTTCTTTTCTCTTTTCTATCAAGATGCCATTTTCTGCAAGACTGTCTCTTTGAGAAATACCTCTGAATTTACTTGGATTTAAACATGTTTTAAAAAATAGATTTTGTGTAGCATAATGAATATTCTTGTTGCTTTTTAGTAGTAGCTGCTGCAAAATAATTATCCAAGAAAATATTTTGATTTCTGACAAATCATAGTCATATTGAACTAAGAATTTAGTACTTTCTGTTTCTCCTTCCATTCTCAGTAAGTAGATAATTCACTTTCAGTATTTCTACCGTGGTCAAAGGAAGAAAATGAGTTTAGGATCTGCTGACTCACTTTGAACCACGAAAAAGCTTTGGGCCAGCCCTTGTACAGATGAAGAAGTTCAGTGAGCACTTTGATGCTTTACTTGGCAGAAGGTATTACTTCTGGTACCCACATGCCCAGGAAGGAGTCCAATTGCACAGGAAGTTTTAGCCGGTTCCTTTTCAGGTAGTCAGAGAAATACTCCTTGAGAAAAAAATCGTGATACCAGAACTCAATTTGCTTTGGAGAAGTTCTGCAGTAGGGAAAAAAGCCACCTTCCTCATCCGAGGAGCTCCAGCTATTTTCTCCTCATTAAGTATATAATAAACACATTTCTTCAGTTTCTTCCTCATGAAGCTAGAAATAAATAATATGATGTTTATAAGATGTTTTGGAACCATAACTGCCAACCCTTTTTATTTTTACATGGTTGCAAACTTTACTAGCTTTTTAGTAGTCTTCTAAATGTTAATAAATAGCATATGAGAATGTGAAATTATTAATGCCGCTAGCAAGGCCTGAAGAGCGTAACTTCAGTAATAGACAGAAATATGTGTTTTCTGTATCCTTATTAAGCACTTATACAGTGTTTTTGTTCTTGTTGTTCTAAACAGCTAATGAAGAGAAGTGATTTCACATTGATGTAGTAAGACAGTCTAGAAACCAAGTGTTCATTCTGGTTTCTAGAATCCTGTTATCTAAGAAGTGTACTTTTCCTGAGGATTTATAATGCTTTATGCTGTGTGTTTAAACAGTGATTACCTGTTACCTTAGATTCCTGTGGTGAAAGTCAGGCTGTGACAATCCTGATTTTAAGGAAATTTCAGAAAGTGATATGGGTAATTGAGGTACCATTAGATTATAAGAAAGGGTTTTGGGAGTACTTCAGTAGAATGGAGACTATTATATTTTTTTTTTTTTTGTTTTTTTATTTTTTTTTTTTTTTTTTTTTTTTTTTTTTTTTTATTTTTTTTTTTTTTTTTTTTTTTTTTTTTTTTTTTTTTTTTTTTTTTTTTTTTTTTTTTTTTTTTTATTTTATTTTTTTTTATGCCCTTTGAGAATATCCAGAGTGAATAGTGGTAAATAATCCCTATTCATGAGCTCAGTGGAATAAGGGAAGCCTTGTCTGACATAAGGAAGGAGAAGAGTGTGTTCTATATCTACCAGTTTTTGAGTAAATATCTCCATTTCCTGTTTCAGGCAAAGGAACCAAGAGTTAAGCAGTTCCCAAAGAGTCACATAACAAGATAAGGACTGAATAACACAAGAATTATCTGGCTACATATTATCTGTCCTGTGGTGTTGAATCATGCCACTCACAGCCCAGAGAATAATATGCCCAAAATTTTCGCTGAAGGAAATTGAGTTTTTAGTTGACATTTCTTACAATACTGAATTGGCAAATCATTTAGTTTTTTCCAGTGATTATGTAAGTTATCCTAAATGAAACAATGGTCCACCTAAGCCTTGTTGTCCTCATTATGTTCCTCAAGTGTCCCTGTACCAAATCATTGGAGAATGGCCAGCAAAATAACCACATTTCACAGCATCTCATTAAATTTTCATCTTTCATTAAGAATTACCTAATTTAGTAGATTAGGGAAAGTGATAGTTTATTATTGAGCAATCCTTTATAATTAGGTTATCTTTATAAATAAATTATTTGTCTCGAGTTACATTTTAGGTCTAAATTAATTTATACTAATTAAGTCAGCCGTAAGTTGTAAGTGTGCACATGATGTAGTATTTATTGAGTGTCACCCAATTATTTTTCAAATAAACACATTTATTTTCTCTTTCTGTCCAAAGTACTATGCTCGACAATAGGGCTAACAAAGGGTTGGAGATGGAGCCCCTGCCCTTGACAGTTCCTTCTAGGTCACTCCCAATATCAGTGCTGAAATTTTATAGTTACTGTTTTTTTTCTGTTATGCTAACTGAACTGCTGTGCCGTTTCCAACTATGAATCACAAATGTGATGAGAGCATCGGAAGCTGCTGTGTAAAAGTGTACAGCCAATACGTATGTAAAAAAGACAAATTAATCCTATTCACAGAGTTTATCATACCAGAGTCAACACTATCGTATAATTAACCCTGACTTTAGCTACTTGGTGACAAAACAGAAAAACAAAACAAAACAACAAAAACAAAAAACAAAAAAAACTCCCACTTTTTTTCATGCATCCAAGCCAATTAAATTCATCTAGATTAGAATTGAAACAAAATATTTTCCAGAGAAGTTTGCATCTTTATGTAATCTTAAGGCTCAAGAATGACTCTCTTTGAGATCTGGATGGCAAAATAGAACTAGGGTAATAACAATAATTATTGGCATAATGTAAGGATTATAAGAATAGGAGTTCAAAATTCTGGTTTTGGGTTCTAGCTCTGCCACGAACTAACTGTGTCACCTTGGTCAAGTCTCTTTTGTCGTTGAGACTTGGGTTTTTGTATTTTGACTGGTAATGTGAGAATGATCTCTGAGCCCCTTCCAGAAGTAATAGGCCAAGTATCTACTACATACAAAGTGTCATGCTGTAAAGGCACCATGAAAACATGATTCCTGTCTTCTAGGTGCTTAAGGTAGGTAAATAAAAAAACATCATTAGGGTAAATACCAAGTAACAAATTATGTATAGAAAAGAAATGGTTGGAATAGTTCTGGTGAAATGGTTGCTTCTAGCTCAAGTGATTAGAGAAGCCTTCCAAGAGGAGTGATATTTATGCTGAAGCCTGAAGGTTGTATGGTAAGTACAGTAGTCCCCTCTTTGTGGTTTTGCTTTCCATGGTTTCAGTTACCCGTGGCCAACTGTTGTCTGAAAATGTTAAGTGGAAAATTACAGAAATAAATGATTCATGAGTTTGAAATTGCGTGCCATTCTCAGTAGCACGATGGAACCCTGAGCTGCCCTTCTCCAATCCCACTTTGTCCTTCCCAACATGTGAATCATCCCTTTGTCTAGCAAATCCATACTTTATACTCTGGCCATCTCAGTTATCAGGTTTACTGTCAACTGTATTGCCACGCTTGTGTTCAAGTCACCCTTATTTTACTTAATAATGGCCCCATAGTGCAAGAGTAGTGATGCTGGCAATTCAGATATGCCAAAGAGAAGCCATAAAATGCTTCCTTAAAGTGAAAAGGTAAAACTTCTTGACTTAGTAAGGAAAGGAAAAAAATAATCGTATGCTGAAGCTTCTCAGATATGCCACAAGAATGAATCCTCTATCTGTGAAATTGTGAAGAAGGAAAAAGAAATTCATGATAGTTTTGCTGTCACACTTTAAACTCTAAAAGTTATGGCCATAGTGCATGATAAGTGCTTAGTTAAGATGGAAAAGACATTAAATATGTGGGTGGAAGACATGAATAGAAAACATATTCTGATTGATGGCAATGTGTTGCATCAGATTTACATAATTAAATAACACTTTATCATAGGTATGTATGTATAGGAAAAAAACATAGTATGTATAGGGTTTAGTACTATTCATGGTTTAAGGCATCCACTGGGGTCTTGGAATGGATCTGTGGTGGATAAGTGGGGCCTACTATACCTGAGTAGATTCAGAGAAAATGAGAGCAAAATCCCAGGTTGGTATAAGGGCTTGAGAATAGACAAGATTTAGGAAAGCACATGCCTGTTTTCAGGGCTTGTTGTACACCAGTATGGTTAGAGAGAGGGACTGTTGAGATCACGTAAAGGAATATAGAGCTGGAAGTATACATAGGTGTCAGCTACAATAGAAATGATTTGTGTATACTACATGACAGTTAACAAAAGGCTTTGACATAGCATTATTTTATTTGAACACTTTAGGAGGGCACCTGCTCTGAGTCCTCTTAAGAGAAGCAGGCTGGGTACAGTGGCTCACGCCTGTAATCCCAGAATTTTGGGAGGCCGAGGCGGGCCGATCACAAGGTCAGGAGATGGAGAACATCCTGGTCAACATGGTGAAACCCTGTCTCTACTAAAATACAAAAATTAGCTGGGCATGGTGGTGCATCCTGTAGTCCTAGCTACTCGGGAGGCTGACGCAAGGGAATCACTCGAACCTGGGAGGTGGAGGTTGCAGTGAGCCAAGATAGTGCCACTGCACTCTCGCCTGGCAACAGAGCAAGATTCTGTCTCAGGGAAAAAAAAAAAAAAAAAAAAGAGGGAGCAAAAAAATCACCTTTTGATTTCTTTTCCAGCAACTATAACAAAACAACCCAATCACTGTTCTTTCACTGAGGGAGAACAAAGAGTTATGGCCTCTGCTGCAGAGGGCCTTGGAAAATGGCCAGTTGGGGGCCTTTCTGGTGACCCTGAGGCTGAGCTTTTGAAGGGTACCATGTTTTTGAGGTCCAAGGATCAGCATCATTGGGTTATATTCTGACTGCAGACACCATCTCTCCAGGGATTTATGGCAACCTGCTCATGTGTTTAGTGTGGTCATTACAAAGTTTAATACGAAGTATAATAAATTTGCAGGTAATTCATTATGTAAAAAGACCTTTTTATTGACTGAAATACATTAAAGTTTTTAAAAGTATTTGAAATGTATGTAGCAACTTTTCAACTTCTTCCTTTAAAATTTCTCTCCTAATAATTATTCCTAAATGTTTACCCTCCTCTGAAGTCCTCAAGCCTCCTCCCTCACCTTCAGCCAGTGACCTTTTATCTCCTGACTCACAAAGAATATTAATGCATCAAGTAATAGCTCCTTAAACTTATTGCACCTAAGAACTAACTGGCATCTTAGCCTTCCTTCCCAGTCCAGTGAAAAATTCATCTGTTGTCCACACTGATGCTTATGCTTATGTTGTGAATTCTTTTCTTCCCATCTCTTGGGGGATATTCTATTAGTCATCCCCTCCTTCTTTATCCTCAATCGCTCCTTCTCTGCTGGCTCCTTTCCCTTACCTATAAACATCATATGTGCTTACTATTGGAAATAATAGCAACAGCCCAGAACCTCCCTATGCCACCAACTCTTCTCTTGACAAGAAAAGTTTCCTGAAAAAGCTTCTTTGTTACCTTCTATTCCTCACCTCTCATTTATTCCTCAACTTAATTTAATCTGGCTTCTGCTGCTACTATTTAGAACAACTCACACTTAGCTCACCAATTACTTCCAAATTGATAAATTGATTATTTTAGTCTTTAATTTAGTTGATCTATCCAGTATTCAATACTATTGGCCACTGATTCCCTCTTGATATTTCCTTCCTGGTTTCTAGACAACACCCTCTAAATCCCCTGCCCCTTTCTGGCCCTGGCTTTCTCTGTTTTTGCACTGAATCCTCTTCCTACTTATAACTTGACATTCCCTGTCTTAGGCCTACTTAAAAGAAGAAAACAGCTTTATTGAGATATAATTTACATACCATACAGTTCATCCATTTAAGTGTATAATTAAGTGGTTTTCGGTATATTCACAAGGTTGTGCAACCATCATCACAATTTAATTTTAGAACATTTTCATCACCCCCAAAATAAACCTATACCCATTAGCAATTATCCCCTATTCCCCTCCCTCCTTAATCCTTTAACTCTAGGCAGCTACTAATCTTCTTTCTATCTTTTTTTATTTTTAAATATGGAATGCTTCACAAATTTGTGTTTCAGTGTTTCATCCTTGTGCAGGGGCCATGCTAATCTCTGTATCTTTCCAATTTTAATATATGTGCTGCCCAACCGAGCACTACTTTCTGGCAATAGATTTGCTGGGCCTCATTTTTGCCTATTCAGATTTTACTTGTGGGATCTCACCATACTGACTGTTTTAGTTTACCCCCATATCATGGTTACTCTGAAATCTATCAAATTTAGACCTCACTTTTGATCTCTAGGTTCAGAGTCACCTACTTTTTCCTCATTTTCCCATAGATGTCCCATTGGCATCTCAAACTGAACATGTCCAAAACTGAACTCATCAGTCCTTTACCACATCTTATGTACCTATTTTGGAGAATGGCAATATTCTCACATCCAGTCCCCAAACCCCTGCAGTTTTTTAAACTAGGAATATAGAAGATAGAATAGACGGCACCCTCATCCATCCTGCGCCATCTGTCTTCTCTTTTAAATGTGTCTAGACTCTGCCTTTCGTTGTATTCACATTGCCGTTTATTTGGTTCAAGCCCTATCATAAACCTCTGGACAAGTCTCTCTGCATCCCCTTCCCCAACCCATCAACACCAACTTAATAACGATCATTTGAAAAGACAAATTAATTATTAAAACTTCTATAACTTATGAAGACATTCAGATTTAGGTAATAGAAAACCCAACTTAAAATGGTTTATTAATAAACAGGGATTTCTATTCTCTCATAACAAGAAAGCTAGAGATGGCCACAGGCTTTGCTTGAGCAGTTCTACCATGTCATTTTCGGTATATTTGGAATAATCTGGTCATTCCCTTGTGGTTGGAGAATGGTTGGCACAGTTACAGACATGGTGTCTAAATTCAAGGAAGGAAGGAGGGGAACGGGCAGAGCCAGCCATGGTTATTTATCAGAAAATCTGAATATTTGCCAGAAGACTTTTCAGTTAGATTTCTGTTTACCCTTCACTGGCCAGAACTGCCACAGGCCATCTGTCACTATAAAGGAGGCTTGGGATGTGAGGTTTTATCTTTCTTAGTATCTGTAGTAGAGGTAGGCAAGGGAGAAAGAGTTGGGTAATGCATATTTCTCCCCTACTTGAAATCCTTCAGTAGCTTCCCACTTCTTTCAAGATCACAAAGTTCATTCTTAGTATAATGTCAAAGGGTTCCTGGTACTGATGTCCTGTGATAGGTCAAGTCTACCATTTGTCCACACTTCTTATAATTCTTCAAATGGACCATGATCTTTTAGGATTATTGTTTTTATCCATGTTATTTCCAACTAATAAAGTCTCTTTCTATTTCTTTCCTCTCTTTTCTCATACACCTCCAACAAAAACAAAAATACTCAAGCAAAAAAAGGGTAACTCTTGTTCTTTCTTGAAAGTCCAGTTCATAAGTTACCTCCTTAAGGAAACTTTCATGACTCCCGCCTCATAGTAACAATTTAGTTTGGTTTTTTTTTGTTATTGTGAGACTCTTAAAGACAGTCTATAACCCCAGTTCTTAGTTTAGAATCTGACACATAGTGAAGCTCAGTAAATGTTGGATGAATGAATGAATATTTGAAGTTTTCTACAGGTCAGTTTCATTCTCAATTCTCATGAATTTGCCAACTTCCCCAAATATCCGGTATCCCTCTTTTCCTTAAGGGGAAAGAGACAGATGCTTTTCATATTGTATCTTTTTTTAAATTTATTTGAGACAGGGTCTCTCTCTGTTGCCCAGGCTGGAGTACAGTGGTGTGATCTCAGCTCACTGCAACCTCTGCCTCCTGGGTTCAAGTGATTCTCCTACCTCAGCTGCCTGAGTAGCTGGGATTTCAGGCGCTCACCACCATGCATGGCTAATTTTTATAGTTTTTTTTTTTTTTTTTTTTTTTTTTTTTTTTTTTTTTTTTTTTTGAGACAGAGTCTCGCTCTGTCGCCCAGGCTGGAGTGCAGTGGCACGATATCGGCTCACTGCAAGCTCCACCTCCCGGGTTCACGCCATTCTCCCGCCTCAGCCTCCGATTAGCTGGGACTACAGGCGCCCGCCACCACGCCTGGCTAGTTTTTTGTATTTTTAGTAGAGACGGGGTTTCATCATGTTAGCCAGGATGGTCTCGATCTCCTGACCTCGTGATCCACCCGCCTCGGCCTCCCAAAGTGCTGGGATTACAGGCTTGAGCCACCGCGCCCGGCCGTTTTTATAGTTTTAGTAGAGACAAGATTTCACCATGTTGGCCAGGTTGGTCTAGAACTCCTGACCTCAGGTGATCCACCTGCCTTGGTCTTCCAAAGTGCTGGGATTACATGAATGAGCCACTCTGTCTGGCCCCATATTTTATTTTAGACATATAGTTATACCTTACTTATGTCTTACCCTGTGTTTTGTTCACAGATACACAGAATCAGACACTTTAGAAAATGAGTTGAAATTGGCCAGGTGCGGTGACTCATGCCTGTAATCCCAGCACTTTGGGAGGCCGAGGAGGGCAGATCATCTGAGGTTGGCAGTTCGAGATCAGCCTGACCAACATAGAGAAACCCTGTCTCTACTAAAAATACAAAATTAGCCAGGTGTGGTGGCGGGCCCCTGTAATCCCAGCTACTTGGGATCTGAGGTGGGAGAATCGCTTGAGCCTGGAAGGTGGAGGTTACGGTGAGCTGAGGTCATGCCATTGAACTCCAGCCCGGGCAACAAGAGTGAAACTCCGAAAAAAAAAAAAAAAAAAAGAAAGAAAATGAGTTGAAAATATCCCTTTTTTTTTTTTTTAATTGAAGGAACTTTCATCCTTTGAGAGTTTTAAATCAAAGTTTGATATTTAATGTTTTTATTTCAATTTATAATCTAAAAGTAATTCTGAATTATTTTGTAACCATTTTACCTTATAACCAGTACTGTCATCCAATTCCAGTTCCTGAATTTGTGTTTTACTTACAGTCACATTAGTGCCAAGTGGTATTGCTTTAACTGTCATAAGCTTAAAAGGAAAGATTTGAGGCAATTCTTTATTTATAATTTATGCATTCATGCCAGATGAGAGCCAAATGCTGTGCTTTGGTAATCTGTTTAACTAATTTTGAGAAATGTGGTGGTATATTTGAATAAAGAGCATCAGAAATGGCAAATATTGGACCGGGTATGGTAGCTCATGCCTGTAATCCCAGCACTTTGGGAGGTGGAGGCAGGGGAATTGCTTGAGCTCAGGAATTCAAGACCAGCCTGGACAATATAGCAAGACCTTGTCTATACAAAAAAATAATTTAAAAAATTTGTCGGGCATGGTGATGTGCTTCTATATTCCTACCTACTTGGGAGGCTGAGGCGGCTGATTGCTTAAGCCCAGGAGTTCGAGGCTACAGTGAGCCATTATCGTGCCACTGCACTCTAGCCTGGGCAGCAGAGCAAGGCCCTATCTTTTTTTTTAAAAAAAGTGAGAAATGGCAAATTAAATTAGAGTAAATATAGAGCACAAATTATAACATTGTCTTCTGGGGTGTATAAAACATATAGATGTTTGACACCTTTAGTGTAAAGAATGGCAGGGGAGTAATGAAATTCCTATACATTTGCAAAGTTTCTACATTTTATATGAAGTGGCATGTTAACCTAGGTAGAATGAAAAGTTAAGGATGCATATTTTAACTCTCAGAGCAACTAAGTAAAAAAAGCAAACCCAAGAGATAAACCCAACTAGAACTTCTAAAACATATCCAAATGACCTGAGGAAGGCAAGAAAAAGGGAACACAGGAACGAAAAACCAGAATAGACAGACTAAAAATAAATAATAAAACAATAGACGTAAATCTAACAATATCAATAATTACATTAAATATTAATGGGCTAAACACTCCAATTATGAGACATAGATGACCAGAATCGAGAAAGAGCAGGGCCTAACTATATGCTATTTACAAGAAATTCAGTTTAAGTATGAAGGCACAGACTGAAAGTGAATAGATGGAAAAAATATAAATGATGCAAAGAATAATCATAAGATTAGAGTGGCTATATTAATATTAGCTAAAATAGATAATCAAGGTAAATGGTATTAACAGAGACGGAGAGGGATGTCCCACAATGATGAAAGGACCAATCATTCTGGAAGACATCATCATAAATGTGTATCTACCTGATGTAAACATAACCTCAACATGTATGACATAAACATTTCAAAAGTAAAGGCAGAATTAGACAATGCTGTAATCATAGTTGGTGATCAACAGAGTTTAGAAGCATACCTCTTTCAGCAATTGATAGAACATCCACATAGAAAATCAGTAAAAATGTAGGTAAAGATCTAAACAACTCTACCAACTATCTTGACCTAACCGATACTTCTAGAAACACCACACTCATTGACCAGGTGCGGTGGCTCATGCCTATAATCCTAACACTTCGGGAGGCCAAGGCAGTAGGATCATTTGAGCCCAGGAGTTTGAGATCAGCCTGGGCAACATGACAAAACCCTGTCTCTCCAAAAATACAAAAATTAGCCAAGCTTAGCAGCATGCACCTGTAGTCTCAACTACTCAGGAGGCTGAGGTGGGATGATTGATTAAGTCTAGGTGGCCGAAGTTGTGGTGAACCATGATAGCACCATTGTACTGTAGCCTGGGTGACAGAGCGAGACCCTGTCTTAAAATGAATAAATAAATATTTGTAAAGAAACACCATACTCACATGACTCATTCACGAAGACAGACTATATTCTGGGTTAGAATACAAGTCAACATTAATTTAAAGGATTGAAATAATATAGATTATATAGGAATCAGTAATATCTCCAAGAAAATCTTGAATATTTTTAAATTAAATAACATTCTTCTAAATAATTTATGTATCAAAAGGAAACCATAAAGGAAATTTTAAAATATTTTAAACTAAATGATAATGAAAACACAGTATCTCAAAATTGTGACATGCAGCCAAGGCAGTGCTCAGAGGAAAACATATAGCTTTAACTGCTTATCTTAGAAAAGAAGGAAAATCTAAAATCAATTAGCAAAGCTTCAACCTTAAGAAGTTGGGGGAGGGTGTTGGGGGGAAAAGCAAATTAAACACAAAATAAGTAGAAAAAAGGACATAATAAAGGTAAGAGCAAACACAGATATAAATGAGAAGAGAAAACCAAATTAGACTCTTAGATCAACAAAGTTTATAAACTTCTAGCTAGACTGATCAAATAACTGATATGACAAATGAAAGAGTGGGTATAACTATGGAATCCACAGACATTAGAAGGGTAAGAAAACTGGTTGCAGTGGCTCATGCCTGTAATCTCAGCATTTTGGGAGGCTGAGGTGAGAGGATCACTTGAGCCCAGGAGTTCAAGACCAGTCTTGGCAACACAATGAGATCCCAACTCTCTAAAAAAAAAAAAAAAAAAATTAGCAGGGCATGGTGGCTTGCGCCTGCAGTCCCAGTTACTCCAGAGGCTGAGGTGGGAGGATCTCTTGAGTCCAGGAGGTCAAGGTTGTAGTGAGCTGTGATTGCGCCACTGCACTCCACCCTGGGTGACGGCGAGACCCTGTCTCAAGATAAAGTAAATAATATGAAAAAAAAAAAAGGATAAGAGAATATATTATACAACTTGATGCCCACAGAAGTGACAAATTAGATTAAATGGATTTTTTTTGAAAAATGTAACATTAACATTGATACAAAAATGTCAAACTAAGATGGCTTATTATTATGAAAATAGTTCTTTACTTTGTGGATTCCTAAAAGAGTCTTGTGGACGCCAGAGGTTTATGGACCACATTTTGAGAATTGCTGCTTTAGATGGGTGCAGTTTATTATATGTACCTTATATCTCAGTGAAGTTGGTTAAGAAATATATATGTACATAATTATATATATGCATAAAAATATATTGCATAAAAATGTGTGTGTATATATGTGCTTATGTGTGTGTGTGTGTGTGTATATATATATATATGTGGGGTACTGTGGAATTTATTTTACTTTAAGAAGTTTCTGTCATTTTGAGTGTATAAAACACTGCCTGACAGTATATTTAAGACTATGGCATTTTTGATAGTATGATTGAAACATTGTTTTAATTCCATTTCTGCTAGACATATATATATATATATATATATATTTTTTTTTTTGAGATGGAGTCTTGCTCTGTCACCCAGGCTGGAGTGCAGTGGCACGATCTTGGCTCACTGCAATCTCCACCTCCCTGGTTCAAGCAGTTCTCCTGCCTGAGCCTCCTGAGTAGCTGGGATTACAGGTGCCCGCCACTACACCTGGCTAATTTTTTGTAGTTTTAGTAGAGACAGGGTTTCACCATGTTGGTCAGGCTGGTCTTGAATTCCTGACCTCAAGTGATCCACTCGCCTTGGCCTCCCAAAGTGCTGGGATTACAGGTGTGAACCACCGTGCCTGGCTACTTATTTATATAATGTTTATTGGAAGAGTGATCTATAGACATCTATAAAAGTAAAATAAATATAGAAAATAAATAAAAACAAAATGCAAAAACAGTGAAAATGGCTTGACCAACTTACAAGGACAGCAAAAAATGTATAGGGAAAGCCTAGATATAAGGGAAACTTTCTAATCTTTATGTAAGTAATTTTTCTTATTGATTTATGTTTATCTATAGCTCTTTATTTATCTATCCACCTATCTGTTCATTCACTTATCCATCCATTCATCCAGCCATCCTTCCTCCTTGTGCATATTGTATCATGCCTTAGAACTACTCTCATACCAAGATCTTGAATTCTGACATGTCCTTCTCTGTCATACCCCCTTCTATTTCTGTACCTTATTGTGAACTCTTAATGAGTTCCCTTCTTACCTTCGTCAGGACCAAAATCTTCTTTGGGGGTCAGCCTGTCATTACCTTCTTATTTAACGTCACTTGGCAGTCTGCTTACTATAGACCCTTGGACCAACAGTTTTGAGAAACTTTGTTATTCTCACTTCACTCATGCAATTAATTAGTCCTGCCACAGTGACTTTGCCAACTCCCAGACTTGGTGACTCCTTTTCTATTCTTGTGCCTGGGAGGCATATCCTTATTGGACAACTTCACAAAACTCAACCATTTGATTCATTATGCTGTCTTGCAGTCATCACTGCCCTTTTGTAGTGTATCAATTAGCTGCTTCTTTGTAACAAACCATTTAAAACTTGGTAACTTAGACATTAATCATTTAGCTCACAAATCTATGGATTGGTAATTTGGGCTGTGCCCAGTTGGGCACTTGGTCTGGTCTGAGTCAGGCTTGGCTCATCACAGCTGGAAGTCACTCATGTGTTTTTGATGCGCTCTGGCTGACTCATGGTTTTCCACTACATGGTCTCTCCTCTTCCAGTAAGCCAACCCTGGTTGGTTCACATGTGGTTAGATTTGGGTTCCAAAAGCAGCAGGAGTGGAAGTGCATGAGGCCTCTTGAAGTCTGGACTCTGGGCTTGTACAGTGCCTCTGGTGACACATTGTTTTGGCCAAAGTAAGTCATAGCGGGTAGAGAAGAAGAGTCCTGATAGGAGGAGTTGCATAGTATTGTGGCCATTTGTGCAATCTACCATAGGTAATCTTTTGATTTATTTTTGGTTTGCTGCTGTCTGCTATCCCTAAAGTACTCATGGTAAGCTTTTTCTGTTCTTTTCCGTGGACAGTCTTTTCCAATTTCTTGGCTTTCATATGTATGGAAATTACTTCCACCAGACATTTTTAGGCCCAACTTAGTTTTTCAAAAATTTCAGACTGGGTGCTGTGGCTCATGCTTGTAATCTCAGTGCTTCGGGAGGCTGAGACTGGAGGGTCGCTGGAGGACAGGAGTTCAAGACCAGTCTGGGCAACATAGTGAAACAAAAAATAAAAAAAATTAGCTGGGTATAGTGGTATGTGCCTGTTGTTCCAGTTACTTGGGAAGCTGAGATAAGGAGGATCACTTGAGCCCAGGAGTTTGAAGCTGCAGTGAGCTATGATCATGCCATTGCATTCCAGCATAGGCAACAGAGCAAGAATCTGTCTCAAAAAAAAAAATTAAAAAAAAAAATATAGAGAGAGAGAAATTTATAATTTTAGAATATTCTAATTTCTGATTTCTAATTTTAGAATATTTTTCATCATCCCCAAAAGATTTCTTATCCCTGTTTGCAGTCAATCTCTGTTCCAATCCCTAACTCCATGCTGCTTTCAGTATCTGTAGATAGCGCCTTTCCTGGACATTGCATATAAGTAGAACCATATAATATGTAGTCTTTCGCATCTGGCTTCTTTCATGTAGCTTAATGTTTTTGAGGTTTGTCCATGTTGTAGTATGTATCAGGTAGTTTGTTCATTTTTATTGCTGAATAGTATATCATTCTGTGAATATACCATACTTGATTTATCCATTTACCAGTTGATGGACTTTGGCATTTCTCCCTAATGATTAGCTATTACAAATAGCACTGCTATGAATATGTGCTTAAAACCATTGTGTGGACATATATTTTCATTTCTCTTGGGCAGATAACCTAGGAGTAAAATTGCTAGGTTGTATGGTAAGTTTAATTTTTAAAGAAATTGTTGAGTTTTTTTTTTTAAATGTCTGTACAATTTAATATTCTCATCAGCAGTGTATGTGGGGTCCAGTATCTTGACATCCTTGGCAATATTTGTTATTGTCTGTCTTTTTTACTATAGCTATTCTATTGGATATGTAGTGATAGCTCTGAGTTTTGATTTGCATTTCCCTAAAGACTAATGATGTTGAGCCTCTTTTCACATGCTTTTTAGCTATTCATATATCTTCTCTGGTGAAATGTTCAAATCTTTTGTCCATTGTAAAATTGATTTTTTTTTCTTATTGAATTTTAAGGGTTCTTTATACATTCTGGATACAAATTCTTTAATAGATACATAGTTTGCGTATTTTTATAGTCTGTGGTTTGTCTTTTCATTTACTTAATGGTGTCTTTTAAGTGCAAAAGTTAAAAAATTTTAATACGTCCAATTTATCAATTATTTTTCTTTATGGATTATACTTTTGGTGTCATTTCTAGGAATTGTTTGCCTCATCCAAGATAAGAAAATAAGTTTTCTGCTGCTTTTTTCCCAAGGCAATTTAGTTTTGGTTCTTACATATAGTTTGTATAGTTTGAGTTTTTCTCTGTTTTCTGAGTTTGTAAATTGCTGGTATTAGTTTTTTAAAAATATTTGAAAGGTTTCACCAGTGAGCCCATCTGGGGCTGGTGTTTTCTCTGTGGGAAGATCTTTTCAAGTTGTTAATTCAACTTCTTTACTTTTTATGTGCCTCTTCAGATTATTTTTCTTCTTGAGTCACTTTGGTAATTTGTGCCTTTCCACAAATGGTTCATTTCATCTAAGTTATCTAGTTTGTTGGCCTAAAGTTGTTTATGGTATTCTCTTTTGCTCCTTTTAATTCTGTATGGTTGATAGTACTTTCGGATTCCCTTTTTGTTTGTCTAGCCAAAAAGTTGGGGCTTTTGTTATCCTGTCCTGTCGCACACTTCTGTGACCATGCTTGCATCCAGGAAGCAAGACAAAAACCAAACATAAAGGAATAGGAGTTTGCCCTGCCTTTGATATTGTTTAGGGGCTGTGAGAAAAGAAAAAAAAATGAGTGATTTCTGTACTTTCTCTGAGTCTTAAGAATTCTCCTTCTTACCTCTTTACCCAGAATTAGGGCACTTTTTCTGGAGCTCTGTATCTGAACCTCAGTACCCATTTCTGGGTTTCAGGCTGCACTGCTGCATTGCATTCAGTCTGGGGAATAATGGAGGTCAAAAATGGCAAACTCACCATTGGTTTTCATATACTCTGAATTTTGGCTTTTTTACTTCAATTGGCCTGCTGCTGTTTATGTTTCAGAATCCTCAAGTAGCTGCTCAATGCATTCTGTTCAGTTTTCAGCTACATTCAATGAGAGACGTGCTTATTCTACTTCATTGTAATTGGGAACACAAACTGACTTTAACTAGTCTGTCCTCCATCCATTTCAAGCCTGTTGCTTTTCTCTTTTTATTTATCTACCCTTTAGAAAATCTTGTAGGATTTTGACAGTTGGTAAGATGATGCTGGTAGAGATGTGTTTTGCTACATGTAACTCATGAAATACTGAAGATTCCATTTATTTTACCATTATACAAATTTTTTTAGGAATCAAACGTCAATAGATTTTTCATTTGGAAAAGTTTCTTTTCTTATATTTTGGTCCCATCTCATTATTCTTTTTTCTTTTTTTGAGACAGAGTCTCGTTCTGTCACCAGGCTGGAGTGCAGTGGTATGATCTTAGCTCACTGCAACCTCTCCCTCCTGGGTTCAAGCAATTCTCCTGCCTCAGCCTCCTGAGTAGCTGGGACACAGGCACATGCCACCATGCCCAGCTAATTTTTGTATTTTAGTAGAGATGGGTTTTCACCATGTTGGCCAGGATGGTCTTGATCTCTTGACCTCGTGATCTGCCTGCTTCGGCCTCCTAAAGTGCTAGGATTACAGGCGTGAGCCACTGTGCCTGGCAATCTCATTATTCTTTATATTTTCTGCATTTCCCTCCAACTTCTGAACATAAAATAGATTGAGATTAAAGAACTACTTGCAGATTTTAAAGAAAACAATATGTGTCTCTTCATGTTTACTGATGAGTTTACAAAGAGTAGAAATTTCACATTAAGAAGTAATTAAGCAGTAGACCATTAACAAGTTTTAAATTACTAACTGACTAACTTTGAAGAATCATTAAAAGAACATTAAATAAGTATATTCCTGCTACTGCCCACTCTGCAGTGAGCGGCATGCAGCAGGCAGCAGGCAGTTGTGAGCATTTCGGACTGATCTAGAGTGTGACTGCCTCTTGTTTTAAAAATGGTTGCGGGGCATCCCAAAGTGAATCCCAAATACAATCTTAATTGTTCAGACTCTCTTAAAATATTTGGGTTACCTAGCTATATGTCTGAATCATCAGATGTTTTGGGTGGGAGATAAAATTGGGAAATTTTGACTGGCTACTGCTATATTACAGTTTCTCTAGAAACCTCAGTAAGTAATGGACTCAAGCATGCCTTGAGCTGTTCGCTGAGAAACTATGGCAACGGGCCTTTTAATTAAAGCTGAAGTAGTGTGTGTAGCTTAGGAAAACAGAGATACTGCCAATTGATAGGGTGACAGTATGGGAATCATCCATGAAGCTAACAAGAAATTTCTTTTTAGATATATTCAGTTAACTCTTTGTTACCTATATTGTTCAAAGAAACACTAGTAAACTCTTTTAGTGGACATCAGTATTTGGCTTTGGAATATGTCACAATATTTTTTAAAGAATATATAGCTTCCGAATTTTTTTTTAAGAATGATATTAAAATTATTTTGTGTTTTCTGAGTACATGTTAAACTGAGAGTTGGAAGTTAATGGAAGGGTCAACCTAGAGGCATCCTTAATGTCAGAGGGTGGCCAATCTGAGATAGTCCACGAAACCAATGATCTCTCCATTTTGGTGATGGAGACATTAGTGTGCCTTCATTCTCTCTCTCCATGTCATTCTCTCTCTCTCTCCCCGCTCTGTGTTTCTCTCTTTCACTATATATATATGTAATACCTATTGTATATATATTTTATATATATATAAAAGTGCACTGGTGGGCTGATGATTGACAAATTAGTAAACTGTCCCTTTCTTGAGCTAATGCATTTACAGGCAGTGTGCTGGAATTTATAAGTCCAGACCATAACAAAAAGTAATTTATTATTGCTAGCTTTCCAAATTAAAAAAAAGAAAACTAAGTAGAAAAGCAAGAGTTGTCATTTTTTGAGGGTCAGGTATGTGTTATGCTAACAACCCCCAGTGATAGGCAGATTCTATTATCCCTTTGGTGGGGGCTGACGAGGGGGAGAATTTGAGTTTATGTCTGTTGTTTTAGCATTCCGTCTTAAAAAGTGCCCCTATTTGAGGATAAATTGCAGTCACCTGGTGAAGGCAATAGCTGGAAAGATGAGTAGCATCTGATTAAATACAATTTTCTACTCGGGAGGCTGAGGCTGGAAGATTTTTAGGAGCCAGGAGTTTGTGACCAGCCTGAGCAACATAGTGAGACCCCCATCTCTAAAAAATAAATAAATAAATAAATAAATAAATATAAAATAAAACAAAATGTAATAGTGACAAATGTAAAAGCCCCTAAGCCAGAGACAGTGTAGGAATTGGCTCTTACAAAAAAAAGCCTGTTATCTGATTTCCTTGGCTTTCGGTTTCAGTTCACTTTTTATGATACTGTTGGCAGAGTAAGCTATCTAAAATCAGATCTGATCTTCCACTCCTTTTGCTTAATGGCTTTTCTTTGCTTAATGGCTTCCTGTTGCTTACAGGGTAAGTACACCCTTTCTCGGTATCAGCTCCCACATACCTCTAATGCACACCTTAAACTCAAACAAGACCCAGCTGCTTGGTTCCCTGCCCCATTCTGTTTTCATTTCATTGCTCATGCTGGAATCCCTCTATTCTACTTTTTTTGTTGTTGCAAACTCCCATTTCTACTTAAAAATGAGGATTAAACATTGTTTTCTTCCTTTATCTCACATTCTTCCCTTAGTCTTCATGGACATTCTCCCTTCTTGTTATCGAACTGAACTAACTGGGGCCTGCTCACCTGGCACGGTAAGGCCAAACATCCACACTGAGGTTTGCAGTGGAAGAAAGGAGGGCATTTATTTGCAGGGTGCCAAGCAAGGAGAATAGGGCAGCTTATATGGCTTGCAAGTCAAGTTCTTAAAGGCATGGTTATGTTTTAGGAAAGCAGAAGTTACAAACAAAATCATAAATCAGTATGTGGAGGTTACACATTGGTTTGGCCTACAAAGGGTGGGATATCTTGAAGTGGGGACAGGTCATAGGTAGATTCAAAGATTTTCTGATTTGCTGTTGGTTAAGGAAGGGAAGCTTTGTTTAAGATCTGGGTCAGTAGAAGATGGTTAGCTCTGGTTTGTGGTGTGACTTCTTTCAGGCCCATCAGGAAGAAATTTACAGCAAAGAGAAGTGGTCAGAGATCTGTTCTCAGTTCCCCCTATCTGAGGTCTACATGCTGTTTGGTGGAGGTCCGGGTTTCTGAAAAACAACTCAGGAACATATGTTAAGATTTTATCTTTACTTTCTATAGAGAACCCAACATCCTATTATTTTAACTTCCTTAGATATTGTTTTAAGCTACTAATACCTGCTTGCTTATCTAGTTGCTCATTTATTTCTCAGGGAGTGCTAGGTGCCTGGAAATTCCCTTGAAGGAAATCAGGATTTTCCATTATTTCTATGCTTGGGACCCACAGACCCCTAAGAAGTGTCCCTGCTCCATCTCACTCTGGGACTTGGATATGGGGATCTAAGTCCCCATCTATGAGGGCACCAGATATGGGGATTTACGCGCCAAGGCAGGTGGTATGTAATTTTTATCTTGTTTCCATAGCCTTGTGTGGCATCTGGCATGGAATAGGCACTTACTATTTGTTGAATATTTGACTTTGGATAAATATTTGATGTATATAGGAATGGAATTAAGTGAGTAAACTAGTTAGAGTCATCAGGCATATTTGAGAAAACACAGAGTAGTTGAACTTCAGTTCTGCTGTTTTCCCTCCTCCTTCTCTCCCACCCTTCCTTGCCTCCCGGCTGCCTGTTCCTCCCATGCCTGTTCTGTGGCTTCCCAGAACACCTTGGTCAAGGAATTGCTCTTCCCTTAAATGCCCCTCTATTAATCCACTTCCATTCTGCTGATAAAGACAGATTTGAGACCAGGTTTGGAAGACTTTTTCTGGAAGAAAACGAGGTTTAATTGGATATAAAGTTCCGCATGACTGAGGAGGCCTCAGAATCATGGCGGGAGGCAAAAGGCACTTCTTACATGTTGGTGGTAAGAGAAAATGTGAGAGAAGCAAAAGCGGAAACCCCTGATAAAACCACCAGATCTCATGAGGCTTATTTACTACCATGGGAACAGTCTGGGGGAAACCACCCCCATGATTCAAATTATCTCCCACTGGGTCCCTCCACAATACATGGGAATTATGGGAGTACAATTCAAGATGAGATTTGAGTGGGGACACAGCCAAACCATATCATTCTGCCCCTGGTCCCTCCTAATCTCATGTCCTCACATTTCAAAACCAATCACACCTTCCCAGCAGTCCCCCAAAGTCTTAACTCATTTCATCATTAACCCAAAAGTCCACAGTCCACAGTCTCATCTGAGACAAGGCAAATCTCTTCCACCTATGAGCCTGTAAAATCAAAAGCAAGCTAGTTACTTTTTAGATGTGGTGGAGGTACAGGTATTGGGTTCCAAATGGGAGGAATTGGCCAAAACAAAGTGGTTACAAGGGCCCATGCAAGTCCAAAATCCAGCAGGGCAGTCAAATTTTAAAGCTCCAAAATGATCTTCTGTGACTCCAGGTCTCACTTCCAGGACACACTGATGCAAGAAGTGGGTTCCCATGTTCTTGGGCAGCTCTGCCCCTGTGGCTTTGAAGGGTACAGCTTCCCTCCGGGCTGCTTTCACAGGCTGGTGTTGAGTGTCTGCGGCTTTTCCAGGCCAACAGTGTAAGCAGTTGGTGGATCTACCATTCTGGGGTCTGGAGGTCAGTGGCCCTCTTCTCACAGCCCCACTAGGTGGTGACCCAGTAGAGACTCTGTGTGGGGGCTCTGACCCCACATTTCCCTTCTGTACTGCCCTAGCAGAGGTTCTCCATGAGTGCCCTGCCCCTGCAGCAAACTTTTGCCTGGGCATCCAGGCATTTCCATAAATCTTCTGAAATCTAGGTGGAGGTTCCCAAACCTCAATTCTTGACTTCTGTGCACTCGCAGGCTCAATACCACGTGGAAGCTGCCAAGTCTTGGGACTTGAACCCTCTGAAGCCATGGCACTCTTTGGGGACACAGAGCCAAATCATATCAGCCCCTGAGCTTCCACAATACCCTCTGCCTTTCTTTCCCAAACTTCTACCCTCAACTCCAATCAAAATGCCATTTCTGTACTGAGGAATGCTGCTAGATATAATTAGGGGATTATCACGTCAACCTAATTTATGCCAAGCTGTAAATGACTGACAGTGAGGCAACAGGAAGTGTTTGGATTTTGAATTCCACAATATAAGTGATTGATTTGGTGTTCAAATTTCTGACTGTGTATATAACCTTCTCTTTCACATAGTATATTAATGCCATCCTAAATATGTTTTCATGCAATGGTTTTGGATTATGTCATGCAATCGTGACAAAGGAATATTCTGAGAGCTGCTTGCCTGTAACCAGTTTCAGCAACATTGCTGTCTTTTTTCAGCAGCATTTGTGCAATTATTTGAATATTTTATTGCTTTTTCATATGTTTCTTATATAAATGAATGAACACCAGAAAAATTACTGCTAATGCTGGTGATGGGAAATTAGGTCTCATATAGCAATTCACTTCAGATAAAGATATAAAAAATCAGGTAAGCCAGAAAGAAGAAATTCTTAGCTTCAAGTGGATACTCTCTGAATTTAAGACCATCTAGAATCTGTTTTATTGGTAGGAAAAGAAGCAAAAGCAAGGAACTGTATGGAATTCTGGAACTCTGTCATTGATTATTGTATACAAAAAGGAAGATATAACTAAAGATTTTTAAACCTATATTTTAGGTTTTGGGTCCTGAAATCCAGTTTCTCATGAGATTCCTGCACATTTCATTTTTTTGTGTGTTTTCAAGAAAACATTTTATGCACAAGACAGGCTGCTGGTAAAAGGTTAGGAAAAATGCCTGGGTTTCCTTCAAGCTGTCCCTTCTTCGAAGTCATTAATTCTTGTCTTAGATCTTTTCAACAACTGGCATCTAGGTAATAGCTTTGCTGCAACTACTTTAGTAGATCCCAAAGTTAGGGCCCTGAGAAACCAAGATATGGCATAGGCCTGTGGGCTAGGCACTGAGTGCTACAAGATGAGGCCAGAGGCCTGCAAACCATCATCACCTTCCTTACCTGTTTGTGTCCTTACTCAGACACAATTACCAGATCCTGGAGGCCAGCTCACTTTGGGCCATTAGTTCTGAAGGACTTGGTCTTACTAACCCAACTGAGAGGAGCTTCTGTCAGAAACTTAAATGGAATACAATCAAGTTGAATAAGACTTGTCTCTATTTTTGAGGAGTTCTCTTTTCATTTCCTTTATCTTACAGTGATGGGTGATCAGATAAGAAATGAATCATTCATTGAATTTGGTGTTGATGCTTCTTTTCTTCTCTTCTTTGACTATGCTTGCATTTATCTGAGAGTTTTCTATATGTTTTATAAAGAATTAAAGGTAAATTGGGTTTATTAACATTTTATATATGTTTTGTATAGAATTACAGGGTAAATTGGGGTATTAAAAATTTAGTGTGGCAACCTTTGCTGTTACTGTTTTTATTTGTTTGATTTTTGAGAAGGTAAAACATTTATGTGATTCAAAAATCAAAGCATATAAAAGTATATCAGTGAGAATTCTTTATCTCATTCTTGTTTTTTATTTCTGGAAGAATAAATCTTCTAAGTAATGACTATTCTTAGTTTCTCTTAAATCTTTTCATTATTTTTCCATACACACGGAAATAAAAATGTATTTTATTTTCCCCTTTTTATATGGATAGTAGTATATTGTATACACTGTTTTGCATCTTGTTTTATTCACTCAGTGTATCTTGAAGAGCTTTCCATAGAGAAATACTTCTTTTTATAGGTGCATAGTATTCTACTGGATATATGAACATAATTTAGCTAACCATCCGCCTATTAATGTATTTGGGATTTTTCTAATCTTTCATTATTACAATCAATGCTGAAATGTAAAACCTTAGCCTTTTACATGTGTGCAAATGTTATCTGTGGGATAAATTCCCAGAAGGAGAATTGTGGAATCAAATATTTACATATTTCGATTTTGGTAAATATGATCACATGGCCATTTACAATGGTTTATTTTAATTATTGAAGCTTCATAACATGCTCTAGTCCTCCCTTATTGGTATACTCTTTTAGTTGTATTCTTTTTATTCCTATGTGAATATTAGAATTGGGTTGTCTAATTCCAAAGGAAAAAAATCAGTATTTTTGTTGAACAATTTTTTTTTTTTTTTTTTTTTTGAGACGGAGTCTCGCTCTGCCACCCAGGCTGGAGTGCAGTGGCCAGATCTCAGCTCACTGCAAGCTCCGCCTCCCGGGTTCACGCCATTCTCCTGCCTCAGCCTCCCGAGTAGTTGGGACTACAGGCGCCGCCACCACGCCCGGCTAGTTTTTTGTATTTTTTAGTAGAGACGGGGTTTCACCGTGTTAGCCAGGATGGTCTCGATCTCCTGACCTCGTGATCCGCCTGTCTCGGCCTCCCAAAGTGCTGGGATGTTGAACATATTAAATGTGAATTTTATTAAAGGATAAATGGAATATTTATGATTTTGTGTTTTCCTATCAGTAGGTATACTTTTCTGTAGTTCAACTCTTCTTTTTTGGTAGAGTTTTTTTTCATGTATTTCTTTCATATTTCTTGTAAAGTTATATCTAGTATTTTATCTTGGTTGTGATTAAAAACAGATCTTGTTTACATTATGTCTTCTGTTTGTAGTTTCTATATGTGAAGCTATTGGTTTCCTTATCTTAATCTTATAATCTGATAACTTATCTTACTCTTTGTAGTGGGTTTTATTATAGTAGAATCTCTTGGGTTTTCCAAGTATACTAACATATCATCTGCAAATAGTGATTATTGTATATCCTCCTTTCCAACTTTTGCATTTTATTTATTTCTCTTGTATAATTGTATTGGCTAGGACATCCAGCAAAATGTTAAATAATAGAAATAAGAGTGAGTACTGGCCGGGAGCGGTGGCTCACGCCTGTAATTGCAGCACTTTGGGAGGCCGAGATTGAGACCATCCTGGCTAACACGGTGAAACCCCGTCTCTACTAAAAATACAAAAAATTAGCCGGACGTGATGGCGGGTGCCTGTAGTCCCAGCTACTTGGGAGGCTGAGGCAGGAGAATGGCGTGAACCCAGGAGGCGGAGCTTGCAGTGAGCCGAGATCGCGCCACTGCACTCCAGCCTTGGAGACAGAGCAAGACTGTCTCCAAAAAAGAAAAAAAAAGAGTGAGTACCTTTTTCTTGTTCCTGACTTTATTGGGAAAGTCTCCGATGTTTCCTTAATTAGCATAAGTGGGCTTTTGGGTTGAGATATATCTTTGCTGGTCATTTACTCTTCGTCTTCCGGCTTCACCTCACCCTTCTATTCTATACTCCCTGGTGTTGGGGCTGGGACTCTGCTGACTATGGTTCCCAGACTCCTTTGATAGCACTTCCTGGTGGGCTCTTTCAATAGGAGGCACTAGAGGCAGTTTGGAAAGTGATTGCACTTTCTCATGGGCTCTGCCAATAGGAGGCACTAAAGGGAGCTTGGAAAGGGGAAGGAGGGAGAAGCACTTCCTGTCTCTATTGCTCTTCCTGTCAGATGTGCCCCAGTAGGGGTATGTTACCTCAGCTTTATGTATTTGTTTTTCTAGATTGCCAGAGCCAGCCTCATCACTCTGCCTTGTAGGTACCAGCAGCAGCTGGGCAGTGCCCACACCTCAGAGGTATGAGCCCCAACTCAGAGGCACTTCTCTCCTCTGAGCTCCTAAAGAACTAACAGCAGCTGAGCAGCTGAGCAGTGCCCCTTTCTCACAGGTCTGAGCCCCAGCTTTGTGGGGCCCTTCCTTTGAGCTCCCATGATCTTGTAACTTAATCTCATCCCTTTGGAACCCCTCAAACTGGAGGTGGTAGCTGCTTCTTTGCATTTATTGTCTGCAGCTTGCTCAGTGTCCTAGTTTTGCTGTTCCAGTCCTCTAGTACCTGTTTAAACAATTCCCTTTATTAAATCGCCTCTGTTGACATATCTAATATGTTTTCTGTTTTCCTGAAAGGACCCAATCCTGAGTGACTCATGCATTCCTATTTTATTGAACATTTTTGTCAAGATCAGTTGCTCATTTTTTTCTAATTTTTTTTCTGTGTCAAAGAGGGTGATTTGTATGGTTTTTCTTTTTAGACCTATGAAATATGATAGGAACTTTTCTAACCCTAGACACTTCTAGAATTTCTATAACAAATCTCCCTTCATCATATTGTATTATTTTAATGCAGTACTGATTCTACTTGGTGATATTGTAATTAGGATTTTTATATTAATATTTATATCTGAGATTGGTCTTAATTTTTCTCTTTTGGGGAAATCCATGTCAGGTTTTTATTTCAATGTTATATTTGCTTTATAAAACCTTTGGATTTCCCATAGTTTTGCTAATCTCTGTAACAATTCAGATAGCACTTAACATTAACATTTTCAGGCTTTTGTTGTTGTTTTGTCTTGTTTTTATTTTTTAGGATTTGGTAGCATTGCTTTGTGAGACTCTGGGACGGGTACTAGTTTGGTATCATATAATGGGAAACTTATTTCATTAAATGAATCCAGAAATGACTAACAGATAAAATGATGTTTGTATGTTCTGCATTAGCTGGGCTAGTTAAAAAGAAAAGCTTTTTTGGCTACCAGCATTAGTTCAGACCAAACTGTGAAATAGGCAACATGTCTCTGGTGCCCTTTTTAATCCTTTAATTATTGTACATATGTGTCTAATTAATTCTCCCTCTTACCTGCTCTTTTCCCTCCAATTCTGTTGCCAGTCTCTGCTGAAGTTACCTACTGATCCTGTTTTTGGAGGTATGACTCTGTAAATAAATATATGCATTTTCATAGAATTATGATATGCTCTTGGCAGAATCTTGGATCCTGGTATTGTATGTTTTGTGTCCCTTCGGCCTTCTAAGTTCTTCAAGTGCATGTATTCCTGAGGTGAAGCATAAGCGTAGCAGCTTTGAGGACAGCGTATCCTCCCATTAACTTAGTTACACAGATTTCATAAGCTCTACACTCAGGAACCTTAGAGAGCCTCCAGTCTTCCTCTTAATAAAAAGGTCACCACTTAACTACCTTTAGTATGAGTAAAGGAAAAGGTGGAATAACACCTGTTATTGTGAACTCATGGCTAGCTGTCTGACTCATCATTTCTTTTCAGTGCCTTCATGCATCCTCCTCTCTCTGGGCAGCAGGTCTTTCCTTGACTTTGTCCCTATTGCATCCTCACTGGTTCTTGGAGCAATGGCCTTGGCTTGCCTCACACGGTGGTTTCTCCTTCCCCTCACGAACTGACTCCCTCCTCAATTTTCCCTTACTGTCTCCTGAGCTTACTTCTATCATGTTACCGTCATTGTGTTATTTACTTACAAGTCTGTCTCCTTCACCAGGCTGGTTGCTCCTGAGGGTGCATTCCATGTTTGTTCTCTTTTGTTTCCAATGCTTAGCTCACTGCTGTCTATATAGTAGGTTTCAAAATATATTAGTTGAATTACTGAATAAATGAGACCCAACAAAAAATGGAGAGAAAGAAAGATGAGTGGCAAATGGATAAATGGACCATGTAGGAACTTTTAGTACCATGCTCCAGACATGTTCCAGATGCTAAAATGGTTTGTTTGGCTTTTTTAAATCCACCTATACTATATGAAAAGTAAACATAGTGTTTCATTCAGAGTGAAATTAATTTATATTTGATTTATGTTCACATTGTGGAAGCTTTTCTGGCAGCACACTTTCTACATCTGCTTACTCAGAAGACATATATCAGAAAAAGTCAGAAAGACAGTCATCAAGGCTATGGAAGTCTGAAATCCTCTGGTAGCTTTACAGTAATTTAGCTTTTGTGTCAGGAAATTTGGGTTTATTCTTTCTGCATCAGGAAATTATGTCCTGCTTCAGGAAATGATAGTAGAGATAAGGGAATCAAAGGGATTAATAAGGGATGCTAAAAATAGATTTGTTGGGAGATAAGATGACCTGAAAGCAGAGGATTAAATTGAGGGGGTTGAGGGAAATAAAACCTATTTCCATGATGCTTCCACTTGGAAAGTATAAATATAAAGAGAGCTTGGAATTATGTTTAGCTTGAATGTTTTCCCATCTTAAGCTGCTGGAAAAATTTTAATTGGCAAGCTGTGTTTGGAAGACAAAGAGAGGAATTTAGAATTCTTTGGAACTGCTTTAACCACCAAAATTATTCTGAACTGTGTAAACATTGTGATCCTTTTCCTACTCAAAATGTAGAGATATAAGAAGGCCAATTTTTACCTGTAAGTCAATATGGGTGCCTATTTCTTTTCCCTGTTTCTGCCGTCTCTGCCAGGGGCAGAGTGTGCTTTAACTCCTGACTACTGGCTTTGCCAATCTCCATAGGGTCTAGGTGAGAAAAGTCATATGCTCCCTATTAATGTTATTTTGACTGTATGTTTTTAAAAAATAATTGATTGGCCTAGCATTATTATGCTAAGAAAGCTTTTTAAATGGACTAACCATGGAGGTGCTCAAATAGATGATTTTTAATCCCTATGAAAAAAAACACTAGTGTGATGTTAGCCAATTCCATCAAAGTTTGGCATGAGATGGAATGTCCTGATCCTCCTCCTCCTATTTTATTAAATTAAAGAAATACTTTTATTAAAGCAAGCATTTGTAATATAGATTTTTCTTTAAACTCAAATGACCACATATAGAACTCGGTGTCCCCCTCCTCCCCATCTCTTTCCTACTATGCTGTTGGTAATGTAGTTTTCAATCCTTTGTTACAGGTGTTCTAATTATAAAAGGAGTAAGCTGGATTAAGTCCATTTCCACAGCACAGGAAAGAGGCCTCTCATTAAGCCTATTTTGAATTTTTACTGTGAATGAGAAGTTACTTAAGAACATTTTAGGTGACATAAGATAGGGTGAAATGAGAGATCTCTCCTGCACTGTGGATGGAGAGTCACTTATTCAAACATATATGTCACTTATTTTAACTTAATCATAAGAAGTATGGGCTTCTTGTGATTAAGTTAAAATAAGTGACATATATGTTTGAAAATTAGAAATGATGGCTTTGTATGTTTTCAGTACAAAAAAAAAAAAAAAAAAAAAGCTAGCTCTCTCTATATGTTTAATTTATTGCCTTAGTAAAATTTGCTTTACCATAAGAAAACATTGGTAGAAATCGAAGATGATCAAAACTGAGAAGAAACCAATATAATTGCTTGTATCAGCAAGACACCATGCTCTCAGATTTTCTTGTTTAAGCATATTAAAACTGTCGTCAGGCTATCTTTGAACACAGAAAAGCTGAACTGTGTGTGTATGTGTATACATACAGATAAACATGAATATAAATATTTAAAAATATATAACATCAGTCTCCATCCATTGGTGAGCTGGAGCTGGGGATCGATATGTATATAACTGACTCTCCAGGGAGAGCTATCTGATAGGGAGCTATATCAGCTAGGGAGAGCCAGTTATATGCTTATCATTCCAACTCTGCGTTCAGTGATATTATGGCCATGATGGGAGTGTTTATACCATGAATTTTGGCAAGCACTATGTGATGATTAATTTTATGTGTCATTGGCTGGGCCATGGGGTACCCAGATACTTGGCCAGACATTTATTCTAGGTGTTTCTGGGAGGGGTTTTTTTTTTTTTTTTTTTTTTTTTTTTTTAGATGGTGGATCGCTCTGTTGCCCATTTTTGTTTAGATGGTGGATGCTAGAGTGCAATGGCACAATCTCGGCTCACTGCAACCTCTGCCTCCCGGCTCAGGAGATTCAATTGCCTTAGCCTCCCAAGTAGCTGGGACTACAGGCATGTACCACCACACCCTGCTAATTTTTGTATCTTTAGTAGAGATAGGATTTTGCCATGTAGGCCCGGCTGGTCTCTAACTCCTGACCTAAAGTGATTCTCCTGCCTCAGCCTCCCAAAGTGTTGGGATTACAGGCGCGAGCCACCGTGCCTGGTCATAGGGAGGGTGTTTTTGGATGAGATTAACATTTAAATTGGTGGACTTGAGTAAAGTAGACTGCCTTCCATAATGTGGGTGGGCCTCATCCAATCAGATAAAGGCCTTAATAAAACAAAAAGACTGACCTTCCCCTGAGTAAGAGAGAATTTTACCCTTGAATGCCTTCAGCTGGAACATTGGATCTTCCTGCTCAATGACTTTTGGACTAAAACATTGGCTCTACTTGCATCTCCTGAACTACTGGCCCATCCTGTATATTTGAATTAACCAGCCTCCAAATTGCCTGAGCCAGCTCCTTCTCTGTTTTGTTTCTCTGGAGAACTCTGACTAATATACCCTACATCCGGATTTTTTTTTTTTTTCTTACCAGTGAGCCAGTTTACCAGCACCCATTCTCTCCATCTAACTAGGGAAAAAATCAAAATTCCCAAATAAGTACTTCCTGATCACTGTCTCTGTCTAAGCTAAGGAAAAAAATCAACAAGTCCCAAATAAGAACTTCCTGATAGGTAATCTTTTTAATATTCAGGCAGTTTCCTTATATTCTTATGTTACTCAATTTTAAAATCAGTAATTTCTCCTGAACTTAATTGAATTTTAAAAATTTAAAGGAATTTTTGATGTACCTATTGATATAATTATTTCTTCTTTAATTTATAACCGTAATGAATTATAGTAATGAGTTCCCTATTGAATCAGCCTTGACTTCTTGGAATAAACTTTACTTAGTCTTGGAATATTATTATTTTAACTAACTTTGATAGGTTTGGCAAGATTTTATTTAGGACTTTAAAACTTACATGTTAGATTGATGTATTGTTTATTTCCTTGAGTTTATCGAGTTTTGTTTTTAGGTTGTGCTAGGATCTTAACATGAATCTAGAGTTATTTTTGGCTTCTGGATGTTAATTTTAATTACTTTGAAACAATAAAATTTAGTAAATGTTTAATAAACACCCATTATAATTGTTAAACTGTGAAATCAGCATTATTTGTATCTGACCAGCTGTACAAAACTCATCCATTTTTCTTTTGACAAAAAGTAATAGAAATTCCAAACAATAAAGAAGAAACTACTCATTAAAAGTCATATTTACTAATCTAGCACCATAATTCCAGTCTTAAAACCCCCCATGCAGCTGGAAGGAGGATATGGAAGAGGTGAGAATATTGGAAATGTAAGAGTAGTTCTCAAGTTGGGGCCCCATTTTGCTTGCTCTAAGGCAAGAAAACAGAGGGTCTAGCAAAGAAAAAAGTCACTGAGGCTAGAGATTCGAACAAAAGCTTTTGGTTCAAAGGTAAAGGAGGCCCTAAAGAGCAGTAGAATCAGTGAATCTATAAGACAGTGCCTCATGAACTAGGCTTCAATCTTCTTGGCATCCAAGTCCTTTATAATTTCAAGGGTTTTTTTTTAGCCAGGTTTGGTATGGTATGCCATAGTTCTGAGCCAGATACATTCCAACCACATTGCTCAAAGTAAATCAAAGCAGGAACTGGACCATGATGTTGGTAGGGAAGGTGAGGAGGGTATGAAGGGCGGCTGCAGCTCCATGGGCTGGCCTGATGAGAAAATTTTTATCTTTTTCTATTTCTTAGAATAATTTGAAAAATATAGGAAAGACCTGTTGTAGGTTAGATAGAACTTGACTGTACACACACAGCCCTTTTTAACTTAAGCAATATGCTTCTGGAAATGGGAGTGCTAACTGAGTCAGTGCATGGGAAAACAGAGATTTTAATAATCAATGGGAATGGGAACTTATATATCTTAATGATATATGTATATATGGAGAAAGGATACATATGTATATATGTATTTAAGGAAATAATTTCATAAACGGCAATATAATAATAATTCAGTGCTGTGTGTAGCATTTAATAAGGGCTATGTGTGCAAAATCTTTGTGCCTAGAACCTTTTTTCATATTAGGTCTTTCTCCTATCCTCTTTCGTATCTTCTATGATTATAGTCCATTTAGATTTTTCTTCCTCTTTTATATGTTGAAGATAAATATATGAAATAACAAAAAGGATCCTTTTCTGCTGGTAGTCTTCCCAGTTTTGATTGCACCCCAACCAGTGAAATAAATTTGAGCATGCCCACTCAATATGTATATGTATTTATGTATCAATTATATACATAGACACCTATTCTAATGTATTATGTAAAACAAATTTCAACATGAGAAAAATGCAGTTAAACATGCTTCATTATTTTAAAAAGTCTTTAACACTATGTGATTTAGTAATTCAATGTCTGGTTTTAAAGTCAGTTTATTTTGATATTTGATTTTAGTCATTGCTATCTCAAAAAAAGATTCAAATGGAAGAAATGCATTGATAACTGCTCTTACTAATCACGACATTTGTATTTCAAGTTCATCCACTGATTATGCAAAGTTATTTAAAAATAAAATTTACTAGAAAATTTTCATCTTTCTTGATGTCAACTGATTTTCTTATAAACTAATCTGAAGGTGTTGATAGTTCTACTTTTAACAAGTGATTACAGAACTCATTGAAGATCTTCATTTGGTTGGCTTCAAAACATATTAGAAAACTCTATTTTCAAATTTTAAAATCTGCAAAATTAGAGCTTTTCTAGATAATAAACCTATATTCTTTGGGAGGAACAGAATCATGTTAGTAGAAATATATTCAAATTCATATTTTCAAAATGCTCTTTCTGTTCCACAAATTTAAAAGAGCCATTACTTTCTCATTCATTGTTCAAATATCACCTTTATTTGTTTGATTTATTTGTTTAAAAATGTCTGCCACTCTGCTGGCCATGGTGGCTCATTCCTGTAATCCCAGCACTTTGGAAGGTCAAGGTGAGAAGATCTCCTGAGCCTAGGAGTTCCAGATCAACCTGGGCAACATAGGGAAACCCTGTCTCTGTGGGGAAAAAAAAAAAACTTAGCCGGTCTTGGTTGTGTGTTCCTGTGGTCCCAGCTACTCCAGAGGCTGAGGCAGGAGAATCACTTGATCCCAGGAGGTTGAGGCTGCAGTGAGTGGTGATAGTGCTACTGTACTCCAGCCTGGGTGACAGAGCAAGACACTGTCTCAAAAAAAAAAAAAAAAAAAAGGAAGAAAGAAAGAAAAAGAAAAACTGCTGCTGATGGCATCTTGCTTTGGAACTCTTGTCTTTCTATAAAATAAAGCTGCATAATTCGCTTTTAAATTTGGCAATGCTTTGAAGTACTTTTTATAGACAACCAATGAAACTCTGTGATCCAAAAAATTTTTAACGGTTGCTCACTGTAGTAGAGACTGTGAATTTCTACCAAGAATTATTCTTCTCTTCTTTTTGTAATAGAAATGTCCTGGTTGTAGCTGGGCGCATGGTGAGTGAGCTAGAGACTTCATTTCCCAGCCTTTCATGCAGCCGTGTGTGACTCTTTGGCTAAGTTGTGGCCGATTGGATATAAGTGGAGGTGATATATACACTTTCTAGGTCAAGCCCTTAAAAGAAAGCAGCTTGCCTCCCATAGCTCCTTTCTTCTCATGCCTGGGAAGGAACTGTGGTGGTAAGCTAACTTCAACCCTGTGGGCAAGTAATATTGGAGGGGAAGGCTGAGCAATGATAGAGTAGGATCTTGGGTTCTTGGATCCCTTGGATACTGGGATCTTATTTGAATAGCTGTACTTTTGGATCTCTTTGTTACAGTAGCTAGCCTGTATCTTACTACGCTTTTTATCTCATTACAATGCAGTGTAAACAGTCTATATTTTTGTTGTTTTTATCAAAATTATTGTGTGTTTATATAATTGCTGTAAAAATAACCACATTGATTGAACTGGTGCAGAGCAGAGTGTTTAGATATATATATCCTTTTTTTTTTTTCCCCCGGAGACAGAGCCTCACCCAGGCTGGAGTGCAGGAGTGCAATGGCGCGATCTCAGCTCACTGCAACCTCTGTCTCCTGGGTTAAGCAATTCTCCTGCCTCAGTCTCCCAAGTAGCTGGGATTACAGGTGCATGCCAAAATGCCTGGCTAATTATTATATGTAGTAGAGATGGAGTTTCACCATGTTGGCCAGGCTGCTCTCAAACTCCTGGGCTCAAGTGATCTGCCTACCTTGGTCTCCCAAAGTGCTGGGATTAGAGGTGTGAGCCACCTTGCCTGGTCCAAATATATATATCCAAATATATGTAGGAGTTTAGTAAATGATAAAGATGGGCATTTGAAATCAATAGAGAGGCACTAATAGTTGTTAAAGTTGTTGGGTGATGGGTACTGAAGGTTCTTTTTTAAATCTTTTTATATTTTGGAATTTTCTGTAATAAAAAGTTAACACATTTAGGAAATTAAAAAATGAATAAAATAAATTCATTGGAGAAAGGATAGTTCCGTAGATGATGTTCCCCACTTGGCAGGAAATAAAATTAGTTTTGTCTCTCACACAATACTTAAAAATTAATTTCAGATGGATTAAAATGTACATATGATTAATTCCAGATAGATTATAAGTGTACATTTACAGGACTTAAAAAAATAGAAGGTATAGGCGAATGTTTTATAATTTTGCAGTTGGGAAAAGCTTTCTAGGACAAACATTTAAAAGTCATAAAGGAAAAGATTGGCAGTTTTGAATAAAAGAATTCTAAACTTATGTACAACAAAATGAAAAGACAGATTGCAACCTAGGCAAAAATACTTGCTGCATATGTAGTAAATTATTTTATTCATATTATATAAAAAAAACTTCTCAAATCAGTAAGACATATAAGTTGTACAAAAATGAGCAAAGGATGTGAACAGACAATTCAGAGAAGAAAACAATTCAGAGAAAAAAATGGCTTACAAAAATATAAAAAAAAAATTCAGACAATTCAGAGAAAGAAAAAGACTTGTAAAAATATACAAAGATTTCTAACTTTACTAATAAATAATGCAAATTAAAACTCACTCCATCACCCAGGCTGGAGTGCTGGAGTGCAGGAGTGCAGTGGCGCGATCTCAGCTCACTGCAACCTCTGTCTCCTGGGTTAAACAGTTCTCCCACCTCAGTCTCCCAAGTAGCTGGGATTAGAGGTGCATGCCAGAATGCCTTTTGTCCAGCACATAGGCAACAGATATAAAGATTTATATTATCCAGTGTTGATGGAGATAATATAATTAAAAAGGCACTTCCATAGTGTTGCTAGAAGTGTAATTTGGTACATTTTTAGGAGACAAATTTGGTACCTGTAGTATCTCTCAAACTTTTTCCTATGGACTGGAAATACCACTTCTAAGTAAAGAAGATTTAACTGAAGATATTTTGTTTATTCCACTGTTTATACTGGAAAGAAATGAAAATGTCCGAATTGTAGTCAGTAGGAGAATAGTTAACTAAAGTATGGTACATGCATAAACTAGAAAATTATTCAGTTGTAAAAAAGAGGGTGCGGTGACTCATGCCTGTTATCCCAGCACTTTGGGAGGCTGAGGTGGGTGGATCACTTGAGGTTGGGAGTTTGAGACTGGCCTGGCCACCATGGTGAAACCCTGTCTCTAATAAAAATACAAAAATTAGCTGGAAGTGGTAGCACATGCCTGTTATCCCAACTACTCAGGAAGTTGAGGCAGGAGAATCACTTGAGCCCGGGAGGTGGAGGTTGCAGTGAGCCGAGATTGTGCCACTATATTCCAGCTTGGGCAACAGAGCAAGACTCTGACTCAAAAAATAAAAAAAGAATGTGTTCCTGAAATGTTATAAAAAGAGCAACATAGAAAACATATATATAAAACAAGATCCCATTTTTGTTGAATTGATTTTATAGGAGAAGTCAAGGTGATAGGTACTAATATCACAGTGATTACTCTAGAGGGATGTATTTGAAGGTACAAAACAGGGACATTCACACTTATTTATGGGGTTCAAAAAACGGTTGCAATTATAGGTGGATTTAAGTTTCTAATTGTTTTTTTCTGAAATTTTCAGACAAGTAGATCTTTAAAAAGGAAAAATCAAACCCTAAGCATATTGAGAATCTATTTTGTGCTCAAACATAAGTAGGAGCAATGAAGGACACAAAGATGAAAAATAAACTGTCCCTTCCCTTCATATCCATGATAAGTCAAACTGTGATAAGTGCTATAAAAAAAGCCACATTGGAATAAACTTCTTTTAAATCAGTCTACTGGGAACAGTCAACAGGAATCATATGATTCAGGTTAAAAAGTTCATAGCTCTTGCCTAAATAACTGCAAGAGGGGCAAGAGAAGGTAACAAAAATCTCTTCAAAGCTTTTAGCTACTGATCTAGATTCAATAACATCATCTTAGGAAAAGGAGTCAATACAAGGTGACTTCTTATGCACAGTTTATGCAGATATCCATGTAATGCATTGTCAAAGACAGAGCAGAAGTGAACAGTAAAAAACGTTGTAGCCACCACAAAATGGACTAGCCACAAGCATTTCTCACAAACCTTTGATTAACCATCTTTGTTTAAAACCTGCTCCTGTTGGCTTCCCTGCTGCTTTTTCTCTGTCTTTACTCAATATAAACTATCAGAAGATTTTAGGTCATGAAAATATTTTTTCTCCTTTCATGCTAAGTGTCTTCAGAGTAAGCAGATTTTTAGAGAGAAAGTGCTGCCAGAAAAAGCACTTAAGATTTGAACACAGACCAAATACACATTTGGTCTATGCAAGGGCAATGGTTCAGCCCCCAGACAGAGTGCAGGAGTGGTCAGTCCTTTCTGGCGTGTATCCTCAGTGGGCTGTTGCTGTTCTTGAGAAATACTGGTCCTAGCAGTGTGTGCTAGGAGCCTCTGCCTGGTTTTTTTTTTCTTTTTCTTTTTTTTTTTTTTAGCATGCCTGGGGCTTGATGGTGAGTCTTGGCAAGCATCCATTTCCTGACTGCTGGCATGGGGAGCTCAGTGAATGCTGTTTCCCTACCTTAGTAATGTAGCTTACCTTTGGGACTTGAAATCCTGCCTGGAACTCCAGCCCAAAAGCCTGAATAGCTTGTGTGTGTGTGTGTGTGTGTGAGAGAGAGAGAGAGAGAGAGAGACAGGATCTTGTCTCAGGGCTATAGTACAGTGGCCCCATCATGGCTCATTACAGCTTGACCCCCCAGGCTCAGGAGATCCCCCCACCTCAGCCTCCCAGGTAGGTGGGACTACTGGTGTGCGCCACCATACCCAGCTAATTTTTTGTATTTTTTGTAGAGACAGGGTCTCACTATGTTGCCCAGGCTGGTCTCCTGGGCTCCTGGGCTCAAGCGATCTGCTTGCCTTGGCCTCTCAAAGTGCTGGTATTACAGGCATGAACCACTGCACCCAGGCCTTGAATAGCTTTTGTTAAGTTCAGGCACTGGCAGGGGTGATGCTCAAAATATTTAACAACCAGTAGAAAGTGAGCACTGAGCAGTCAGAACAGATGCCAGCTGAAGGTCCAATACTTTGTAGTTTCTAGATCCTGGGGGAGGATCAGGAACTCTAGGGAGGGTGTGTGCAACAAGAGGACACTCAGGGGTCTTAGGGCTTCTACCCCTTATGGCTGCCCAGGTCCTGCTCTGCTTGAACTAATCACCTAGTGTCCTATGGCTCTTGTGTACCTGGCTTTGAGGATTTGATTCATGGATCCTCTCATGTCTGTGCTGATGTATGAGCTCTTGCCTGTACATACTCATGACGCTCAGCCAACTTGTTTTACTTCCTCCCTATCACATATCTGTCATCTCAACTAGTCTGAACTATCTGAACCATCTAAACTATCTGCCATCTTCCCATCTGCCTTATGGCTTAGCCTGCCTGAGTCATGATAGGGTTGGCTTCAGTGCAGGAAATTCTCAGAGCAACAGTGTTGGGATTACATTGTACTTGAAGACAAAGATATTACTGGAGAATAGTTTGCTGGGGATGCTATTGATATAGCTATCGTTTAAAGATTAGTTTAACCACTCATTTTTCCCTTGCGTAAAGTGTTAACAGTTCAGTTTGCATATACATTTAGGTCTTTATTCTGTCTTCGTGTCCTCTCCTGTGTCTTGAGTGGTTTCTGATATACTGCCTGATACATTGACTTTTGTCTCCAAAGACTGATTTTGTAGTGGTATTGAAAGTCACTTAAGGATGCCCTTGAAATAGACTCAGGACTTTGCTGTGACTTATTGCACATTAGCACATGTTTTTTTCCTTTCTTTTTTTCATCTTGTTTCTTACCTTTTTTTCTATCCCTATCTTCACTCTCCACCCCCGTATTTTGTGCTGCACACTCAGTGGACTGCACAGCCTCATCTATCTCCGTTAACTTTCCTTCCTGTGCTCTTTTTGTGGACCGCTTTCTTTTCTCATCATGCCCCTCTAGGCTGTCTTCTTATGATTAGTGTTCCTGGCCTTTGCTTAGTGTGAACATTTACCACTTCAGAAATCTTGCTGTTTGGGCGCTATGTGGCTTCTTAGAATTTGCAGTTGGGAAGTTGTAAATGTGCCATAAAACATGCTTTTTTATTTTATATTTCCTAGCTGCTTGTCTTGAGAAGGACGTTATCTTAGAAATACATATATTTAATCCAAGACTCTTTTTATTTGTAGACATGGTCACTAGTGATAATGTCTGTGAGTAGTATCTTAGAAAAGGCTGCATGCAAACAGATTGTGCTCATATTTAAAGACTCGTCTATAAAATCCCTTGGTCTATAATTATGAAGGCTGGGTTATGATTTGCTGGTGGCACAGCTATTTATAGAGTCTGTCATTGCGCATGACTGTCTGTGCCCAGGGCTGTGGGCCCGTCGCTGAGAGGAGCTGAGCTCTGGCTGCCGCAAGAGCAGATTGCACTGACTGCTGCTCCTGTTTCTCAGTCAGCCTTCCTCATTTGCCCTCCTTAGCTTTGAATGGAGCTTTTTTCTCTCTAGAACTCTTGTCTCTTCCTGCTTTTTCATATGGTTACTGTTACCTGTTTCTGATGTGTATATTGCCCAGTGTTTTGCTGTTACTCTCATTTTTTGTATTGATGAATTTCCTGTCCTCTAGAAGCTCTGTGTTGCTGAATCTTTCTTGTCATTGAATGTTAAATATGGTTCATAAGTTATTGATGGCACTGTTTAGGAAATCAGACTGTTTGTTTCAGGTCAGCTTCCTAGGAAAATAGACTTTGAGATGGAGACTCTATGCAGGAGATTTACTGGGGAGTGCCCTCGGGAAAAACACCCTAAGATAGTGAGGGCCAGGGAGAAGTTGAATTATGTTGCATATGCAGATGGCCCTAAGATCCCACAGGAAGTTTCAGAGTTGTCCCTAGTTGAAACTATCACTAGCCCTTCCCTGTCGAACAGCATTGGCCTGGGGGATGGGATGTGAAAGCTAGCTCTTAGGCTGGAGGGCAATTCCCAGCTAAAAGCCATGCTGCCACCCTCTCAGCAACTGGCTCAAGGAATGGGGGAAAATGTGGGGGATGCTCCACATTATCCAGACTTGTCATAGTTTTGAATGTAGTGCAATTTCTACCCTCCTTTAGTTTTAACATAGATGCAATGTTGGTTCCATACTTAATATGGGTGCATTGTTTGTTCCATATTTAATATGGATGCATTGTTGGTTCCATAAATATGCCTGAAAGCCAAGCATATTTATTTTCTTTTTATGGTTCATTTTGGTACAAAACATGAAGTTGATGAATTCAGTCTAAGAAAAAATAGAGTGTAGGCCAATTTCAACAGAATAAACCCTACCTTACTGAACAGCCACTCTTCATAAAAATCTGCTGTCACTCACTGGCTGATGAGTTTATCCCTAAAAACCAACGCAGGAGATGGGAAGGATAAAGGATTGAAATCTATTGTACCAAAAGCAGTAGGGTTGATAAAATTTGTGCAGACTTTTGCCTGGTATTTGCAGTCTAAATATAAAGAAAATCATCAGATTAGAAAAATAATCCAACTGCATCATCTATGTGTTTGATGAAATAACATAACAGATGCTGTTTGATCTGCCTAGAAACTACAAACAGATGGAGTAGACATGGCTGCCAGAGGGAAATTAGGCTGACCTTATATTTCACAGACTAGGTTGTTGACTGAGAGTACAGATTAGCAGACCAAAACATCAAGTCAAAATTATTTTTCAGTCTATGTTAGAAACAGAGTGCTCAAGGCCCTACAGGATGCTATAGAGCAGGGGTTGACAACATTTTTCTGTGAAGGGCCAGATAGTAAGTACAGTATTTTTGACTTTGCAGGTCATATGATCTCTGTTGCAACTACTTAACTCTGCGTTTGTGGCAGAGAAGTAGCCATAGACAACATGTAAATGAATGGACATGGCTGTGTTCCATGGAAACTTTGCAAAAACAGATAGTGGGTCAGTTTGTCCAAAGAGCGATAGTTTGCTGACCTTTGGTGGAGAGCACATATTAGGTTGCTTGAGTTTCAGTCCTAGAGCAGATACTTAGAAAGTATTAGGCAAACTTCTAAGTATCCATTTTCTTATCTGTAAAATGGGCATTGAAATAGTATTTACCTACTAGGAATATTACAAGAAATAGTGAGATAATGCATGCATGTATTTGGCACATAGGGAATGCTTAATAAGTAGAAATTATTGTTGTTTATGGAACTGTAAAGAATTAAAGAGAGTTGAATGTAGTTAGGAGCTGAACAATGCTGGAAAAGTGTTAAATGGGACTCAGATTCTGTTTGGCTATGTAATAAGATGTGTAAATGGAGCTCTTTTTATCTTAGTTTTGTTTGAGGCCCCAGTAGTTGTAGTCAGAAAGGCTCACATTGCCAGAGAGAGGAGTAGACCCCTATGTAGGAGGTAGCTATAAATTTGATTTTGCCACCAGCTCTGTGGTAGACTGTGTTTTGCTCACCAATGTCTGTGTTCTCTTATTCTCAGCACATAACTAATTTTTTAGCTTCCCTTGCAACTTGGTGATGACCTTGTAACTGGGTTCTAGTTAATGAAATGAAAGAAATGATGTGTGCCATTTACAGGTCTGGTGTACTGAAACCATGCACACAATCCTGGCCCTCGTTTCCATAATCCAGCAGAGCGGAGAGGATATTGAGGACCTAAAAAGCCATAGATGGAAGGTGCCTGGTGTTCTAAATGACTCTTTGGAGCAGAGCGCCACCCCCACTTGCTGATCTATGCCTGACACGAGCAAGGCGTAAACTTTTATTGTGTTAAGTTCCTGAGGTTTTGGTGTTGCTTGCTATAGCCGTTAGTCCATGCTGATAGTTATAGTCAGCCATCACCAATTTTAGGTATATGGATAAAGACTAAGGTTTCAGCTGTGAGAGGTTAAAGAAGTGCTGTTCAGTAGAACTTTCTGTGAGAACACAAATGTTTTATCTGCATTATCCAATAAGGTCTCTACTAGCCACATATGCTATTGAGTACTTAGAATATGGCTAGTATGCCCAAGAAGTTGAAATTTTAATTTAAATTAACTAAAATTTAAATAAAAATATGTGGCTAGTAGCTACTCTGTTAGACAGGTCAGGATTAGAGACTAGGAAATGTCTTAGCAGTGTGCTGCGCCCCACCCCAAGCCTCCATAATAATTCCAAAGGGCCAGAGACTGTGGCTGGACTGCTGTTCTAATGGTGGAATGAGCAGAAAGGGCTGCGCTGGAAACAGCCTGCTGTCCCAGAATTTGCTGGGGCAAAGGATACATAAGTATTTTTTACGGCTGTCTTGGGAGAAAGAGCCTGGAGTCACTTTAAAGCCTGTCTAGGAGGAAACCAGGAGTGATGCGACCTCATTGGAATGGTATGCTTTTGTGACTAGAAGTGGTTGGGAGACTTTTTAATTATCTGAGAATGACCAGAAAAATTATAGGATCTACACAAAATCTTATGTAGTGTTGAGAGAAAAGGAACTCCTCATTGTGGATTTCAGAGGTCAACCAGGAAAGAAAATGTAGTTTTTTTCTGAGTGTACACTATGATCCCTGCTTGGGCTAATCTAACGTTTATAATTAAAAAGCACTTAAAACTCTTTAAAGGAGAAGTATCTCAAGTAGCTTCAACTTGTAGTCTTCGTTTAGTCTTTTCCCCACCCCCATCCAAGACTGTGTTTAGTGTCTTAGGCTCATTTGGATGCAGAATCAGAGACATATTATATTTTAAGGCATGTTGTATGTATAATTTAATGGAAATCAAAGAAAAGGATCCATATGAGGGTCTGGCTTTACATGGATAGAACTGGAAGTTGGTTACAGATTAAAGGCCTCACTCCTTGCAGTAGCGAGATGCTATAGGAATGACTTCATTTTACTCCACTAGATGCTTCTTTTCCTTTTGCCTGTTTCACTTATGATTTCTGGCCCCTGATAGCCTCAACCTATACCAGGGGCACACAGTTTCCATGAATCCTTCTACGTCCTTGTTACTCACGTTTGGTCTGCAGACCAGCAGCATCAGGATACTCTGGGAGCCTGTTAGAAAAGCAGACTCTTAGGCCCCAATCAGACCCACTGCATTAGAATCTGCATTTTAATAGGATTTCCAGGTGATCCATGTACATATTAAAGTTTGAGAAGCACTGATCTATAGAATTAATTCCCTCCCTTCCTCCTTCCCTTCCTCCCTTGCAACCTCTATGCTAAGCAGCCCAGGCTCTCAGTTTTCCTCAGACTCTCAAAGGAAAAACTCTGATAGACACAGCCTAAGTGTAAAGACCCAGCAACCATAGCTGGAGCGGTGTGAGGGTACGGTACAAAACATGCTTCCTCAGGCAGCAGGGACTGTGGGTGGAGCCTTTTGTTTAAGAAGGGAATGCTTGACATTATTAAGAGATTTTAAAATATTTTCATTTACAAAACTGCACCTAAGTTGTAGTTCATTTGCAATTTAGAAAATATTAAGGCTCTCTGGTTGTAAGTCAGAGCTTCTTACCAGAAGAAACTAATAAACAGTTGATATAATATCAGTCAATATGAAAGAAACACTGTATTACTAACCTGTGAAAGTTTATCTAAAATAAATGTACCGGCCGAGCGCGGTGGCTCACACTTATAATCCCAGCACTTTGGGAGGCCGAGGTGGATGGATCATGTGAGGTCAGGAGTTTGAGACCAGCCTGGCCAACATGGTGAAAACCCATCTCTACTAAAAATACAAAAACTAGCCGGGCATGGTGGTATATGCCTGTAATTCCAGCTGTTTGGGAGGCTGAGGCAGGAGAATTGCTTGAACCCAGGAGGTGGAGGTTGGAGTGAGCTGATAGCATGCCACTGCACTCCAGCCTGGGTGATGGAGTGAGACTGCATCTCAAAATGAATAAATAAATAAATAAAATAAAATAAAATAAATGTACAATTCAGCTAGGCACAGTTACTCATGCCTGTAATTCCAGCACTTTGGGAGGCTCAGGTGGGAGGATTTCTTGAGGCCATAAGTTTGAGACCAGCCTGGGCAACATGTGAGACCTTGTCTCTTTAAAATATTAAGTGGATGTAGTGATGCATACCAGTATTCCCAGCTGCTCAGGAGTCTGAAGAAGGGGGATCTCTTGAGCCCAGGAGCTCTAGGCTACGGTGAGCTATGATCACACAACTGTTCTCTAGCCTGGGCAACCGAGTGAGACCTCATCTCTATAAAATAATAAATAAAAAGAAATATGCAGTTCCTTAGACTTTTCCAAAACAGACTATTTGTTGTCATGATACCTCCAGGGACCAATGTTCTATACCAAACAATGACTAGTTATTAGAAAAGATTTTAAAAAGGTAATATTTTGACCCACTTTTACTTGCCAGGGAATACATTCTCTCTGAAAACAGAAAGGTATCTTCTAGATAGATTATTTCCCTTCCCCCCCCTGCTGACAAAGTGGCTTCCAGGACAAATCTTTTAATGTAGGGTTATTAAAACAACAAACAGCTAAATTGCTCTAATCCTGAGGGTCCCCCTGCATATAGCACAATGGGATACAGTATTATTATGACCAAAACTACTCACTCACCACACAGTAAGGGACAGGACCTTTGGTTTCTCAGACTGTACTCACGTGATGGTGGCATCAGCATCACTGGAGGATTTGTCAGGAATGCAGATTCTTAGCCCTATCCCAGACTTACTGAATCAGAAACTCCGAGGGTGTGGTCCAGGAGTCTGTGTTTTAACGAGCCTTCAAGGTCGTTCTGATGCTTGATGAAGTTTGAGAACCAGTGAGTCAGCGTAGTGCAAACTCCTATAGCAAATATACACTCATTGGCTCAAACAAAATACAAATGTATTTGTTGTTTATTTAAAGGTGCAGATGTGGGTAAACAGGTTGGTAGACTGGCCTCTTTCCTGTAGTTATTCAGGGACTTGGGCTGATGGACGCACTGTCATCTTCATTGTGTGACTTTCAAGGTTGCTTCAAAGGTCATGCCGGCCAAAAGAGGAGAAGAGCACGGAGAATTGGCTGTGGGAAGTGTTTATATGCTAGGTCCAGAAATGGCTTACATATATACACATTTCACTGGCTAGAGCTCAGTCACATGGCCTTATCTAACTGCAAGGGAGGCTGGGAAATGTAACTTAGCTTGTGACCAAGAAAGAAAAAGGCAAACATGGTTAAAAGACAGAATTATAAAAGAAACCAATTACATTGAAATGTAAGTTATTAGAAATATTTTTGACAGCAGTATAGGTACTTTTTAATTAATGCATTGAATAACAAGATCTAGTGGTGTTACAGGAAAGGAGTCCTAATTGAGACCCCCCAGAGAAGGTTCTTGGATCTCCCGCAAGAAGGAATTCAGGGCGAGTCCTAGAGTAAAATGAAAGTAAGTTTATTAAGAAAGTAAAGGAATAAAAGAATGGCTACTCCATAGACAGGGCAGCCCTGAGGACTACTGGTTACACATTTTAATGCTTATTTCTTGATTAGATGCTAAACAAGGGGTGGATTATTTATGCATCCCCCTTTTAGACCATATAGGGTAACTTCCTGACCTTGCCATGGGATCTGTAAATTGTCATGGCCGTAGGGGGAGTGTAGCAGTGAGGATGATCATAGGTCACTCTTATTGCCATCTTGGTTTTGGTGGGTTTTAGCCAGCTTCTTTGTTGCAACCTGTTTTATCAGGAAGGCCTTTATGACCCGTATCTTGTATCTTGTGCTGACCTCCTGTCTCATCCTGTGACTTAGAATGCCTTAACCGTCTGGGAATGCAGCCCTGTAGGTCTCAGCCTCATTTTACCTAGCTCCTATTTAAGGTGGAGTTGCTCTGGTTCAAATGCCTCTGACAGCGGCACATTTACTAACTACTGTGATTTTGAAGTAACAAGTATAAACAGTATTTCAAGAGATCTGCAGCCACTACAACTTAATATTTAAATCTATGATGACTTTTGGTGGCAAAAGTCACAGGTACTGTTAATGATACCAGGTTTATGGCCTACATTCATAATTGAGCCATGTTTTAAATTTCAATTATAAGTTATTGAAAATCAAGGAATATTTTTTTCTGCATACAAGTTCATGGACTGCCCTCTTCACCTCCCTCAAATTTTATCCATGGATCAAAGAGCTTCTACTGTACACATTATTTCTAGCCTGGGATGAGGGGAATCATTTGATTTTTTAATGGAGCATTATAGATTTTATAAGCAGCAGCTTATTGAGCTTTATAATATTTACATATGGTAAAATTTATATCTTCCATAACACAAAAGTAACATATATATACATATGTGTGTGTGTGTGTATATATATACACATATATATATGTATTTTCTTTTTTTGTTTTGACAAAGTCTCACTCTGTCTCCCAGGCTGGAGTGTAGTGGCGCAATCTTGGCTCACTGCAACCTCTGCCCCTGGGCTCAAGCAATTCTTGTGCCTCAGCCTTCCAAATAGCTGGGATTATAGGTGCGTGCCACCACGCCCGGCTGGTGGAGACGGAGTTTGACCACGTTGCCCAGGCTGAAAAGTAATTCTATATTAATGCTCAGTGGGTCAATGTGTTAATTTTCCATCTTTTCAGATGTGTAATCAGTAAACTTGACAGTAGTTTGACCTTATAAAACAATAATACTTACCCGAAAATATTTTTTTCTCAATTTCTGCCTCATTCATCTAAATTGTTAATAGATCTTTTCTTGTTTTAATCAGTCAACATGTATTCCTGAGCACTTCCAGTCATGTGGATACATGTAGAAGATTAATTCTAAATGCATTACTGCCTTATAATCTCTTTACATAAGAGCAGAGTGTTGAAGGGCACTGGTTGGAGTTAGATAAACCTGGGTTCTAATCTGGGCTTTTCTAATTGCAACTTTTTACCTTTAAGCAGATTACTTAACCCTGAAAAGCTTGTTTGCTTGTTTCTTCAGGGCATATATAGGCTTAGTGCATAAGTGGCGCTTAGTAAATTATTGCTATTAATATTTCATCACTTTTTATGCCCATCTACACATACACAGTCAAACAGCCTGGTTGTCTGAGTATTCGACCTCCAAGGAAAATAGCTAACCACCTGCAAGTTTTAACAGAAAGTGTATGCATTAGAGATTTTTGTTTGTAGATAACAGGACCTGACTGTCTGATTTAAGCCAATAGAGAATTTAATACACCTAGATCATGGAACTCACAATCAAGACCAAATGTCTGGTTAGAACAAACAACACCAGGCAGCTTCACAAGGTCTTTGGTGTAGCCATTGGAACTAATGAACTCCTACTGATTTTTTTCAGTCTTTACCTGCCTCCATATAATATTCACAGTCCAAGCAGAGAAACTTGCATTCACTGGGTCTTGGCCATGGGCCTACCCATGAAATGTACTGGGTTATTAAGCAAGAAGATCTAGAGTGGGCTCTGGAGCATCTTGATGTAACTATGTATCAAGACATTACTCATCACCGGGAAATAACAAATAAAAGTTACAGTGAGATATCACCTCACATCTGTTAGGATGGTTGTCATTAATAAGCCACAAGATAAAAAGTGTTGATGAGGAAATGAAGCGGCTACATTATCTGGGGTAAATACCTGGAGTTTGTTGTCTTGCACCAAGAAAATATAGGACAAGGACACACTTGAGGAGTTTAGGGGCAGAGGTTTAATAGGCAAAAGAAAGAGAAAGAAAAACATCTCTCTCTAGTGAGAGAGAAGGGGAGTTCTGAGAGGAAAAGGCTGGCAGGCAGTGGATGCCCCGAATTTTATAGTCCTGCTTGAGGAGGTGGTATTTGATTTTTGTAGGGCTCACAGACTGGTTTGATCAGGTGTAACATCTACATAGCGGGCCTGGAGGGCTGGTTACCCTACCCTAATATTATTATGCTAATGAATTCTTCCCTTGGCCAGTGCCATTTTGCCTTCTCCTTACTGTACACGTGGCTGGCAGAGAAGGGAAGATGGAGCCATCTTGAACACGTCTAGTCCCAGGTAGTTCTTTCCTGCGGGCATCCACCTGTGAAAGCTCTAAGCTTGCTTGTCTATGTCTGCAGCTCGACTTTACAGGCTGTTCTTTGTTAGAAAATGATTTTGGGTTGCTTTTCATTAAAAGGAAAACCTGACTGAGGACTTTTGTACCCTTACTATCTGCCTAGTAATTTCTTCTTAACTCTGGTATCAGAAGGCTACGGAGAAACTGGAACCCTTGTACACTGTAGGTGGGAATGTAAACTGGTGTAGCCACTATGCAAAACAGTATGGTGGTTTCTCAAAAAGTTAAAACTAGAATTACCATATGATCCAACAATCGCACTTCTGGCTATATGTACAAAGGGGTTGAAATCAGGATTTTGAAAAGTTATACATGCTCCTAAGTTCATTGCAGCATCTTTCTCAGTAACCAAGGTATGGAAACAATCTAAATGTCCGTGGAGAGATGAGTGGATAAAGAAAATGCAATATAGGCTGGGCGTGGTGGCTCACGCCTGTAATCCCAGCACTTTGGGAGGCCGAGGTGGGTGGATCACCTGAGGTCAGGAGTTCAACACCAGCCTGGGCAACAAGGTGAAACCCCATCTCTACTAAAAATGTAAAAATTAGCTGGATGTGGTGGTGTGTACCTGTAATCCCAGCTACTCGGGAGGCTGAGGCAGGAGAATTGCTTGAGCCCAGGAGGTGGAGGTTGCAGTGAGCCGAGATTGTGCCATTGCACTCCAGCCTGGGTGACAAAGCAAGACTCTGTCTAAAAGAAAAAAAAAAGAAAAAGTAGAGAAAAAGAAAATGCAATATATGTGTACAATGGAATAGTACTCAGCCTTGCAAAGTGAAGGAAATCCTGGTATATGCAATAGTATGGATGAACCTGGAGAACATTATGTTAAGTGTAATAACTCAGTCACAGAAAGACAAATACTGCATGATTCCACTTATATAATGTATCTAAATTAGTCGAATTAATATAATGCAAGAGTAGAATGGTAGTTGCCAGGGGCTGGAGGGAAGGAGAGATAGGAAGTTGCTGTTCAATGGGTATAAAGTTTCAATTATGCCAGATGAATGAGTTCTAAGGATCTGCTATATAACATTGTACCTAGAGTTAACAATACTGTATTGTGCACTTAAAGATTGAAGAGAGATCTCATGATAAATGTTCCTCACACATGCACATACACACCACACACACACACACATGACCACACATCTTGGGAAATGATTATCCAAAAGGTGCTGATAATTTGGGGTGGCCTAAAAATGATAGAAGTGCACTACTGACAGGCTTCCAAGTGTCCATCACCTAATGGTTAAAGAGTAACTCTTATTGGCCGGGCATGGTGGCTCACACCTGTAATCCCAGCACTTTGGGAGGCTGAGGTGGGCAGATCACGAGGTCAGGAGATCGAGACCATACTGGCCAATATGGTGAAACCCCATCTCTACTAAAAATACAAAAATTAACTGGGCGTGGTGGCACATGCTTGTAATCCCAGCTATTTGGGGAGGCTGAGGCAGAAGAATCACTTGACCCCAGGGGGTGGAGGTTGCAGTGAGCCAAGATCGCGCCACTGCACTCCAGGCTGGTGACAGAGCTAGACTCCCTCTCAAAAAAAAAAAAAAAAAAAAAAAAAAAAAAAAAAAAAAGAGTAACTCTTATTAACACCTGGAAGAACTTATAGCACCACCTACTGTTTCAAGCTAAAATTTCCTCCGTTAAAAGACATTTTTTTTTTTTTTTTAAATTATTACTTAGGACAAGAAAGTGTCAAAAATCAAGGAGCTGTAATTCTTTGCAGTTATTTAGAGAAATAAAGGTGAATGCTCATCGTTGTTTATGGTGTTTGTAATCATAGCTGTGCACTGCTGATGTGTAAATTGCTGCTGCAAGATCCAGAAAGTGAAGCAGTAATAATAAATAATAATGTATTGCTGCTGCAAGATCCAGAAAGTGAAGCAGTAATAATAACGATGATAATGTATTAAGTATTTTTTATATGCTGTGTACTGTTCTGAGTACGTAATGTGGATTATCTCATTTAAACACCACCATTACTCTATGAGAGAGGTATTGTTATATGCATTTGACAAATTAAAAAACAAGGCACAGAGAAGTAATTTAACCAAGATCACACGCCTAGTAAGTAATAGAGCTGATATTATATTTGAGCCCAGGTAGTTTGACTCACTGGAGAGTAACAAAGAACTCTCCTAATGATCGGTACCTCACATGTGTCTGTCTTCAAGGCATACCAGCAGTGTGACTCATTTTCCTATTTCCATCTGATTTCTTTTTTAGATAGTATGAATAATACACTATTGTGTTCAAGAATATATTTTATTCACACAAGTAATATACATGGTAATTATAGTGAATGCTTATGTACTACTACGTGCCAGGCACTCTTTGAAGTACTTTACCTACATTAGTTTATTCTTTTCAGCAATCCTATGAATTACTATTTTAATCCTTATTTTACAAGTGAGGAAATCATTAAGTAACTATTCAAGATCACACAACTAGGAAGTGACAAAGGCAGTATTAGAACTCAGATAGTGGCTGCAAAGTCTGTGTAGTATACTACAGTGCTTATAAAAAGTTATTTTAAAATAGTACAAGTAAATTTGGGTATAACAGAAATCACTGAGGCAGTGCTCAGATCTGGAAAAAAATGTTAAGGTGGAATGAAGATGCCTAAAGTTTAGGAAAGACTGATTTAAGTGGTTTAAAAATTTTTTGCCAGGTATAATGGCTCACACCTGTAATCCCAGCACTTTGGGAGGCTGAGCTGGGCAGATCATGAGGTCAGGAGTTTGAGAGCAGCCTGGCCAACATGGTAAAACCCTATCTCTACTAAAAATACAAAATTTAGCCGGGAGTAGTGGCTCATGTCTGTAATCCCAGCTACTCAGGAGGCTGAGGCAGGAGAATCACTTGAACTCAGGAGACGGAGGTTGCAGTGAGCTGAGATTGCGCCACTGCACTCCAACCTGGGTGACAGAGCAAGATTCTGTCTCAAAAATTTTTTTAATATCATAAATAATTCTGCATTGAATATCTTCCTGGGCATGCTTGGTAGAATTTCTCTGGGGTAGATACAGGGATATGAATTCACTAAGTTATTGTTTTGCAGAATGGCTGTGCCAACATGTTTTAATCTCTGTCGTTTGGTTACTTTAGCAAAGTTTTATGCAGTTTTTCTCCCTAAGTGTTTCTAGAATTTGTGGGCCACTGAGGACTATTGGTAATAATACCAGTTAAGCAAAATCTGGTTGCTTATTATTCATAAGAGAATCTACATTCTTACCAAAGAAATGTACTCAACTTACTCCACTATTACAGAATCTACTATATCATCAAATATTTTGTTCATTCTACCAGAACACCAAATTTCTGAATTAGAGAGAATGCAAGGGCTGTGAGAGATAATGCCATCTAGTGGTCAAACTAAATTCTGGTTCCTAGAGGTTCTTAGTCTTCAAAGTATAGAAAAATTACCAGAGAAGCTTGTTAAAAAATGAGATTCAGAAGGAGAGAGAGAGAAAAAATGTGTGTGTGTAGAGGGTGGAGGGGGCGGGTGGGTGGATGGAGAATGTCCAGGAAGCTGCGTAAAAAGCAGCCTGTATGGTTGTTGGTTTTGATGTGTGTGGTCTAAACTGCCCTAGAATTTGGTTCAGCATTTGGCCCAGTTCCCACTTCTCCTTAATCCTCTTCTCCAGCAGCTGCTGTAGTACCTCCTGAGTTACGTGGGAGTGGTGGGGATGTTCTGGGACTATTTTGGGTTGAAGAGGACCAGCTGAGCTTGCACACAGGGGCGGGATGGGAACAAGACTAATGTATTTGGGGATGGATTAGGAGAGCCCAAACAATGACCTTGGTTTTGCCAAATCCATTTGCATTTTCTCCTTACCGATTTCTGTTGACCTCATTGCTACTTTTGGCTCTGTGGGTAATCCCTTCCTTTTTTTCAATTCTCTCCTTCTTCATATCCTTCAGCCTGGTATGCAGGCTCTCCATAATTGGACAGTAGTCCATCTTCCGGCTCCCTCAGTGAGAATCCCACTGTATACATTAACCTTTCAGAATCCCACAGAACCATTATTACACCTTTTCTCATACTGCTTATCCCTTTGAAATTCTTACTCCTCATTTTTTATGCATTTACTGCAAACTTTAAGCCTTTTATACATCTTTAAAAATTCAGAAGACACACAAACTCAAAGAAGCCCTTCTTGGATCATTTACTGTTTATCTCTCACTAGTTTCCCACCATATTTAGCTTGTACCCTCATTCCAGCACATTAGCAAATAACGTTTCTTATTGTTGTAAATACTTCACTCATCTGTCTATCATCTGTCTATTATTCATTCATTTATGTTGTTTCCTTTGCGTTCAATATGAATTAATTCATTCTTCAAATGCCACTGACTCAACTAAGCCAAATGTAACTATTCTCAGCTTCATTCATTGATTTCCTTCTCTGAGATCTGCTAGCACTGAGAGTCTACTACTTTAACCCTTCGTTACACATTCCCCTGTGTTTTTGAACTCTATGTTAGATTTCTCCTTCTGCTCTCCAGTAAATTGTAAGCCATGAGGACCAAGACTATTTTATGTAATTATTGATATTTTCCAAAATTGCATGTTCTCAGCTGCATAATATGACTTAGCTGACATGTTTCCATAGTCTGAGTTGTCCTTATACTCATCTTGCTCTAAAAGAAGAGGAAAATGATAATTTTATTAAGCACTTCCTATGTGTCAGATACCATGCTTGGAATTTTACACACACACACACACACACACACACACACACACACACACACAATTTTATTTTTTAGATGGAGTCTCACTCTGTCACCTGGGCTGGAGTGCAGTGGCGTGATCTTGGCTCACTGCAATCTCTGCCTCCCAGGTTCAAGCAGTTCTCCTGCCTCAGCCTCCTGAGTAGCTGGGATTACAGGCACCTGCCACCATGCCCAGCTAATTTTTTTATTTTTAGTAGAGACAGGGTTTTGCCATGTTGGCCAGGCTGGTCTTGAACTCCTGACCTCAGGTGATCCACCCACCTCGGCCTCCCAAAGTGCTGGAATTACAGGCATGAGCCACTGCGCCCAGCTGGAATTTTACTTATATTTATGTTATTTAAAACTTAAAAGCCCTGTGAGTAGAATGTTATACATTTTGTAGGTTGGAACAGTTGGACTCAGAATTATTTAATACATTGTGTAGCTATAATTAAGAAGTCAGCATTTGGACCCAGGCCCATCTGACACCCAAACCCATACCTTTGTTCTGCCTCATTGCCCCCATTTGAGTTTGGAACCCTCACTTTGTGGTGTGTTGTAGTGATGCTTTGCATTCCTGCTCTTTCCTTCCTCAGAAAGAGTCTCTCTCAGGAATGTAAAGTTGCACTTTACCCTGGAATGATATCCTGTCCCGCTCCCTACACTCTACTTCAGGCCAAAGTGGAAATACTCTTCTTCACTCACAGTCTCCCTGATGCTTCAGTCAAGCAGTATGCCCACCTGCTTTCTTTCCCTCTTTTTTTTTTGGACTGACTTTACTCAATTAAGAACGTTTCTTAATGTAGAATAACTCTGGACCCTGAAATACTGGGGTGCTTTAAAGAACACTTGTGGGGAAAACTTACTTGCATTTGAGCCTCCTCCATGCTTACTTTGGGGGTGCACATGATCTCACTGAACATAGTGACTTTTGGAGCTTTTTGTATAACTAGCCCTGGGGAACTTCCAAACTAACTCAATACAAATCTGGATTTGCTTGGTTGTGTTTTCTGCCACAGGGATTCAGAGCAAGCCCTCGGCATATTAGAAGACGAGTTGCAGCAGCCGCAGCTGCCCGTCTGGAAGAAGTGAAGCCCGTGGTGGAAGTTCACCATCAGAGTGAGCAAGAAACTTCAGTGAGGAAACGAAGAATCAAGAAGAGCAGCCGAGTCCAGCCAGAATTTTATCACTCTGTTCAAGGTGCTTCAATCAGGAGGCCTGTAAGTAGAGAACTGTCTTTTATAAAAATATTAAATTCACTGTCAAATCATGTGGTGGTTCTTTTAGTTTAAAAACATTATCAGATTAACTTTGAATAATTAGGTTGTTGTTATTCCCAACAAGTGGCAGTGTACTCACATGAGTTCCAGCAAGGAATATGGTTTCCTAGAATGTTCTAGGGTGGATAGATAGCTGACAAAGAAGCAAGAGTTAGTCACTGTCAGGCAGCTGATATGAAAGCTGGTGAATTCCCAGCCCTCCTGAAGCTGGGGATCTAGAATGAGGATGGGGACATAGAGTCAACAAATCTAGGTGTGGTAATGAGAGAATTGGTGAAGAGGATGACAACAAAACCAGTGTCAGGATAGGAGAAGCAGTGAAGGAAGGTAGGGCTGGAGTCTTGGGCAGTAGCAATGGCTAAACTCCTCCTGGAGGCTCTTGAGCCAGTGAGGCCTGTGCATCCCTCTGCACCCAGCCCAGGGTAACTCTGTAAGTGTCCTGGCTTTCTCAGGTGTGGCCTTTATATTGTTATAAGGCAGCACCATTATCCCTTTGTAACCTGGTGCCCTGTGCTTCTGTTGGCCACAACCTCACCTTTCCTCAGAAACTCAGGGCTCAACTGGGAGCTGGTCTTCATCTCCTTCTCACATCCTGAGCACATTGTTCTATGTGCTCTGATTTTTCTTTCCTTGGTTCTGGCTCATGGGCTTTTTACCAAGGCTGGGGCCTGAAAATGCCATTTTAAAACTCGTAAAGTTATTTTATGACTGCAATAATTTTATGTTGCTTTGGCATTAGAAAAAAGTATCTGTGGTTCATCTCTATGCTGTGGGGAGCCTGTTGTTGTTTCTTGTGCCAACATAGGGGAGCCATCAAGATTTGACTTGAAAATGTCTTTGTAAATTATTGAAACAGAACTGCTCTTCTGTGGGAGTAACTGTGGGGCAGGCACATGTGGAGACTGTGAGAAGGCCAAGAAAATGTCTGACTCAGTAACCAGGCCAACAACAATGGAAGGAAGTTAAATTCCTTTACAGAAAAGGATCTGTTTATCATAACCAAGTGAAAAAAAGTACATATTTAGAATGAGGGTTTATTTTTCATGAGTCAATAAAACAAAGGGTAAGTAGAATTTGGTATCTATGCAGAGAAATATGAAATGGTAGGAAAATTTATTCATTCAACAAACATGCATTTTATACAGAAAATAAGGGACATACAAGTATATGTTAACTAACAGTTCCTGAGGGCTTAGTGTGTAACAGGCCTTATTTTATGTCACTCATTTAACAATTCTATGAGGCAGATGTTATGATTCCTATTTTATGGATAATGAAACTGAGCCCCAGAGAGGATACATAACTTGCTTCAGGTTACCTAGTTGTTTGGGGTACAGTTTAGAATTTGGATCTGGGTGGCTTGCCTCCAGAACCCAAGCATGAACCTCTACCATCTGTTACCTTCCTGTAGTAGGAAATCACAGTCGAGTCAATCAACAGACATGAAAACAAGTAATTATAATGCATGTTCTGTGCTTTGAAAGTACTGTTCTAGAGTTATACACAAGGCATTATGGAATCATCTTGGATCTCCGGAAATATTTACAGATAGGCAGACACCTGAGATGAGTCCTGAGAGATAAGGAGGAATTTACCAAGTACAAAGTAGCAGTAGGTATCTCCTGCATGAGAAAAACATATATAAAAGTGCAGAGATGTGGGAGGGTATGGCATTCTCAGTGAACAGCTTGAGGTGGTGCTGGCAGATGAGACTGGTGGGTTGGGTAGAGGCCAGATTAGAAAGGGCTTGTGTATTGTGCTAAATATTTGAACTTATTTTCTGTAATAGGGATCAGTTGAAGGTAGGGAATAGGTGAATTATTTCTCTTGCTCAGAGTCTAGCTAGTTCTTTGCTTCTTCTAATCTCCCCATGTGGATCAGGATTGAGAAGTAAGTGACTATCATTAAAGTTTAGAAACTCTCAACCATCATTATTCTCTCACAATCCCTCTACGTAACTGCCTTGGTTAATAAGACATAGTCTTTATGCCTCTATGACTTTGAACCTTACTGTCTACTTTGCCCTTGAACATTTATCCTCATTCTTTGTTTGCCTGGTAAACTTCAGTTCGCCTTTTGAGACTGACTCATGCTTGGATGGGTCAGGTGAAGTCTTTTCTCATCCTTCCTATCAGAGTAAGGTGCCCTTAGTTTTGATCCTCAGCACTCAGTACAAACCTCCAACATAGCAATTACCCCAGCAAAAAAAAAAAAAGAGGTCTCTGCGGTAAGACCCACGTGAGTTCAAATCCTGCTCTGTGTATCTGCAGGAAACAGCACACTAAGAGGATTTAACTGAAAAGAGCTTAATGAAGGGAGTATTTACAGAAATGTGGGCAGGGCTAAGCTGCTTCATCAGCCTTTAGGTAGAGTCTATTTATCTTCAACTCCTGGTCTAAGGGGTAGCAGAGGGCAGCGGTCTTAATGGATCCTGGTAGGAAGAGCTGGAGCAATGGAAGAGCCCTTCCACAAGGCCGGTACCTGAGGGATGCAGCTACTGCCAGAACCTAGTGAGTCAGGAGGGAGCAGGGCAAATAAATATACTGCTTTCTTAGCTCCTGCTCCCAGTGGTACCTCTTTTTGAACCAACCTACCTAGAAGCCAGAGGGCAAAGGAACTTGGATGATGTAGATCACAGCCATCAGTCTCCCAGGGACTGAGCAAGGAAGAGATGGACAGATAATCTGAGAGGGTGACAGGGACAGCAGAGAATAAAAACATACCTACCTGGTGGCCAAGTGTGGTGGCTCACTCCTATAATCCCAGCACTTTGGGAAACTGAGGTGGGCAAAACACTTGAGGCCAGAAGTTCAAGACCAACTTACCCAACATGGCAAAACCCTATCTCTACTAAAAATATAAAAATTAGCTAGGTGTGCTGGCACATGCCTGTAATCCCAGCTACTCAGGAGGCTGAGGCAGGAGAATTGCTTGAACGGGGAGGTGAAGGTTGCAGGGAGCCGAGATCATGCCATTGCACTTCAGCCTTGGCTATAGAGCAAGACTACATCTCAAAAAAAAGAAACAACAACAACAAAAAAACATAAAAAACAAAACAAAAAAAAATGGTATCCTTTGCCAAGGTATTTCAATTCTCTGAGAATCAGTTTCCTTTTCATAAAGTGATAATAAGGGAAAGGACACCCTTCTCAACAAATGGAAAAGGTTGGGCTAGCCACATGTAGGATAATGAAACTGGATCCTTGTACAAAAATCAACTCAAGATGGATTAAGGACTTAAATCTAAGACCTGAAACTATAAAAATTCTAGAAGATAACATTGGAAAAACTCTGTTAAACATTGGCTTTGGCAAGGATTTTATGACTGAGAACCCAAAAGCAAATGCAATAAAAACAAAGATAAATAGTTGGGGCTTAATTAAACTAAAGAGCTTTTGCACAGCAAAAGGAACAGTCAGCAGAGTAAACAGACAACCCACAGAGTGGGAGAAAATCTTCACAATCTATACATCTGACAAAGGATTAATATCCAGAATCTACAACAAACTCAAACAAATCAGTAAGAAAAAAACGGAGAAACAATCCCATCAAAAAGTGGGCTGAGGACATGAATAGACAATTCTCAAAAGAAGATGATACACAAATGGCCAACAAACATATGAAAAAATGTTCAACATCACTAATGATCAGGGAAATGCAAATCAAAACCACAAGGTGATACTACCTTACTCCTGCAAGAATGGCCATAATCAAAATGTCAAAAAACAGTAGATGTTGGTGTGGGTGCAGTGATCAGGGAACACTTTTACACTGCTGGTGGGAATGTAAACTAGTACAGTCACTGTATTAGTCTGTTTTCATGCTGCTGATGAAGACATACCTGAGACTGGGAAGAAAAAGAGATTTAATTTGACTTACAGTTCCCCATGGCTGGGGAGGCCTCAGAATCGTGGTGAGAGGTGAAAGGCGCTTCTTAAATGGTGGCGGCAAGAGAAAATGAGGAGGCAGCAAAAGCAGAAACCCCTGATAAACCTATCAGATCTCATGAGACTTATTCACTATCATGAGAATAGCATGGGAAAGACCGACCCCCATGATTCAATTACCTCTTGCTGGGTCCCTCCCACAACACACAGGAATTCTGGAAGCTACAATTCAAGTTGAAATTTGGGTAGGGACACAGCCAACTGATATCAGCCACTATGGAAAACAGTGTGGAGATTTCTTAACGAAGTAAAAGTAAGACTACCATTTGATCCAGCAATCCCACTACTGGGTATCTACCCTGAGGAAAAGAAGTCATTATACAAAAAAGATACTTGTACACGCATGTTTGTAGCAGCACAATTCACAATTGCAAAATCGTGGGACCAACCCAAATGCCCATCAATCAACGAGTGGATAAAGAAACTGTGGTGTGTATATATGATGGGATACTACTCAGCCATAAAAAGGAATGAATTAACAGCATTTGCAGTGACCTGGATAAGATTGGAGACTATTATTCTAAGTGAAGTAACTCAGGAATGGAAAACCAAACATCATATGTTCTCACTGACATGTGGGAGCTAAGCTATGAGGACGCAAAGTCATAAGAATGGTACAATGGACTGTGGGGACTTGGGGGGAAGAGTATGAGGGGGGCGAGGGATAAAAGACAACAGTGTGGTGCAATGTATACTGCTTGGGTGATGGGTGCACCAAAATCTCACAAATCACCACTAAAGAATTTACTCATGTAACCAAATACCACCTGTACCCCAATAACTTCTGGAAAAATAAAAAATAAAGTGATAACAATAGCTACTGTAGAGTGGTGAGGATGAACTGAGTTGACATATGGAAAGAGATTTCATGGTGATGACCTGCGTAGAATAAACAATAAATAGTAGTTTCTTCCTTTTTTTCCTCCTCCCCTAGACCATTAATTCTTTGAGGCCCATGTCAAGGGGTCTAGAATATCTCCTGGCATGTGGCATTTGGCATTTGGCATCTGAGTGAATACTATCGACTAAGTGAGTGAATGATATATGAAAGATAGCTGATGATGAGTGGTACAATTAGTAAGCATTATAAGAATTTAGAGAACAAAAGGGGACCTCTACCCCTAAATAGGTTGGTTAGGGCATAATTACTTTGTGGAAGAGTTGGGATTGAGTTGGGCTTTAAAATATGGGTAGTGCTGCGCATGTGGTGGCTCACACCTGTAATCCCAGTACTTTGGGAGGCAGAGGTGGGAGGATCACTTGAGCTCAAGAGTTTGAGATCAGCCTGGGCAACATATGGAAGACCCTATCTCTACTAAAAAATTAAAAACAAATTAGCCAGGCATGGTGGTGCATGCCTGTAGTCCCAGCTACTTGAGAGGCTGAGGTGAGAGAATTGCTTGAGCCCAGAGTTCCAGGCTGCAGTAAGCCATGATCATGCTGCTATACTGCAGCCTCAGTGACAGAGCAAGATACTGTCTGAAAAAAAAAAAAAAAAAGGTAGGAATTGGCTGGGGAGCAGATGCTGGGGCTGGGAAGTGGAGTAAACAAAAATGCTGAAAACTGACCGGATGTGGGGATTTATATGAGAGAAATACAAGATAAACTTGGAAAAAATAGATAGGGGCCAACATACATTTCAGACAACCACTGGTTTAAGCTTTCTTTTCTGTGCTTCTGAAGACACTGTAATAGGTGAGTAGTGTGATCATAGCATGATTTTAGAAAGATTAAACATGTACAGGGTGCGTCAGGAGAGCAGGACAGTTTGGTAGCTGCAGCAGTCTAGCAGTGAGGTGATTAGGGCCTGAATTTGGGCCTGACCCATGGCCTTCTGCTGACATCTGCTGATGACTGCTGTTGGGGAATCTGAGGATGGCCTCACCCTCTTTCCTGAAGGATCTGTTGGAAGAGAGGGAGATGAGAGGGCAGCAAATAGCCGTGGAGACTACTCAGTTGCTTGAGCAAAAAACCATTTTGAGGAGAGTTTTTTTTTGTTTGTTTTTTTGAAACGGAGTCTCACTCTTGCCCAAGCTGGAGTGCAGTGGCACAATCTCGGCTCACTGCAAGCTCCACCAACGAGCGTGTTTTTTTTTTTTTGAGACAGAGTTTTGCTCTGTCGCCCAGGCTGGAGTACAGTCGCGCAATTATGGCTCACTGCAGCCTCAACCTCTTGGGCTCAACCTTCCCATCTAAGCCTGTTGAGTAGCTTGGACTATAGGCATGTGCCAGCATGCCTGGCTAATTTTAACTTTTTTTGTAGAGATGGAGTCTGTCTGTGTGGCCCTGGGTGGTCTTGAACTCCTGGGCTCAAGAGAACAGCTTGGCCTCCCAAAGTGCTGGGATTACAGGCATGAGCCACCACATCCAGCTGGGAGAGTTCTTCAGGGCATCTTACTGCATCTCCTGTCAGTTGTCTGAGAGACTGAACGTTGTCAGAGTTGGTAGTGAGAAGGCTGTTGGCTCCTTGTCTCACACGATTCCTATGCAGGCTTCTAGAACCTTATGGCCTCTGCTGACATTTCCCTGCTTTTAATGCCATACATGAACTTGAACTGAGGCTTTGTGTCCTCTTCTGGATTTGGTTAGGTGCAGCCAGTAGTGCCTGCTAGAGCCACCCTATTCAACATGCATCCAAAGCCTGTGTCTTTTCTAAACTTACACATTTGGAGAAAATCAGTGTTACGACGTGCTGCCATGAAAGCAACTCTGATTATAGCTTGGAGACGGAGTAAAAATAAATCAGTTATGATGATTCAGGATTACTTGAATGACTTTATATGAAGCACTCCAGGCATTTCTAGTGGCAATCTAAATAAGAAATATGCCCATGAGTGAGAAAGACTGAAAACAGAAGTAACTGCAAAGGAGATGAGTCAGAAAGCGTGACTGTGCAGTTTTAGCTACTTTCAGTCAGACCATCCTCTTGAAGTGTTACATGAAATTTAAATAGTTTAGCATTCTTAGCTGTTTTAACCTATTTACTTATTCTGAATTTGTAAGCTATACGCAAATATACCTGTAAGAATTTGTAATGGGGATCACTAATAAAAACTTAATAATATCTAGATTTTTTTATTTTACTGCTTGTTTTAGATGTTTCTGAAAGTGAATAAACTAAAAATTTATCCTGATTTCCTCTCAGTACATATGTATTTGGATTTATAATGTATATTAAGATGTGTCACTAGGATGCTTAGGAATTTTTTTATCACTTTGAAACAGAAAAGATAAGATCCAGATCTCCATTTATTCCTTAGTATTTTCACATTACAAAACATTTTGTTTTGTTTCTGAAACCCAGGATTTTTAAACATCGTCATCATCATAACAAGAACTCTTGCATTACTGCATGTTTACCTCATTGGCAATACACGGGCATTGTTCTCTGCACTATTCTCCATTTTTCTCTCATTTTATCTTCTCAGCAATTCTCTGGGGTTGGCGCTCACTTTCCAGGGAGGAAACGTGTCAAGGTCGTACAGCTGGCAGATAATGGAGTTAACATTTAAACCTAGGCACTCTTGGCTTGAGCAGTTTTTGAATAAGGAATGGAGAATTCCCCATGATCACAATTCTAGTGCTAGACATTTATCCTTGTCAGCCTTCCTGAAGTATTTTAATTACTTTGAGTCTCATTCTTCTAACTGTGTAGATGGTAGATATAGATGAAATCTTTGTGTTTTTAAACTGTTACATCAATTAGAACGTATCTTAAAAATGGTATTGAAAACCATTGGTAAACCTCAGACATCGTTTTTGCCATCATTTTATTGGCCCCCTCTTTCTGTGTCAGAGCACCTAGGAGGTAGCAAGGCCCTACTGCCTGCTCACATGAACCTGTTAATGTACAACGTTCAGGCCCAAGAAGTATTTATGTGTTTGAGATTGGGGGTGGGTATGGGGAAATAACAGTTTTAGAGCATTAGGAAATAATCAAACATAATGACTCTATTCCTGTTACATTTCACTGATTCCAGTTTTTGGCACACTGCAACAGCATTGCCTGCATTTCCTGGTGACTTAGAATTTCTGAGACTTTCTCACTGAGCTGAAAAAGTCTAATTAAAAATTGCTAGTGTTCCCAGGTTATAGCCCAAGCTGCAGCTTGTTCTCCCTGCTGGCAAAATCTTAGCCTATGAGCATCTGTTTTCTTACTTTTGGGCTCCCACTACCATCAAGCAATGGTATTTTTGAGCCTGACAGTTTTGACTGAGGAGTTGGAGGACATATGGGCCTAACACAGGTGATTGGGTGATCCTCTTTTCTGAAATGGTAAGCACAAAGGAAGAAGCAGGTTTGGATTGAGGATTGGAAATAAACATTTCTGATTTGGATATGTGAAGTTTGAAATATCTATTAGATATTCTTGTCTCTGGATTTCATGGAAGATGTGGGAATTATTTGTACATAGATGTTATTAAATCTATAAGACTAGATGGGATGATTCAGAAAATGAATTTGGTAGAGAAGAGAAGACAATTGATGTCTGAGCCTTGGAGTCTGCCAGTGATGAGAGTTTGGGAAGAGGACTGAGGATCGCTTATAGCTTCCAACTCTTCTCTCAGAAATATAAATGCCTTTAGCAGAGATGGGTCCAGGTAGCTCTTGACTTTCATTTAAGGATCTTCATTTTAGGCTAAGAAAAGGCCACTCAGGTAGAGACTAGAGAAAATAGCAGGAAATGAAGTTCCAGGCATACTCATTAGGTTTTCCCTTCCCTGAACTCTCCCCCACTAAACCACCACTTCCTTGACCTCACCCTTCTTTTCCTTCTCTTGTGGGTTTCTTTTTTCAGTCTTGGGGAAATTTTCTGTTTTTCTGATTACAGCTTAGGTTTTTGTAAGGCTGCAGTATATTTTAGAACATTATATAGCTTTAATTTGTAATAACATTAACCAGATTTTGTCATCTTTGTAGTTGGGAACTTTTTGCAGTGTAGGAAAGACTTAAGCATATATCCTTGATCTCACTGAAAATATAGCAGGGTGTTTCTGTGTTCCTTTCCTGCTTAGATTATTAAAATGGTCTTCCGTTTCCCTTTCCTTTTCAAATATGTAGGACCAGGCAGCTTTATTTGCATAACCTCGGGACATTTCCCCTTCTGTGGAAGGCATAACTGTAGAATTCATACCTTACTTTGGCTAATTAACTAGCAAATCCAAAGCTCTTAGAGGAAACATTTGTTTCCTTTTCCCCTTTGGAATTCTAGAGAATGAATTGATTAATAAAGTCAAATTTCTTTTGCTAATTAACTGAAGAGAATTTTTTTGAATGACACCCATTCAGTGTACTGAGTCTTTGCTACACATTGCTATACCTCTCTTTTTGGTTCATAATTGATAGAATTTTATGAAAGATTTCATTTATGGCCAGGCGCAGTGGTTCACTTCTGTAATTCCAGCACATTGGGAGGCCAAGGCGGGCGGATCACGAGGTCAAGAGATCGAGACCATCCCAGCCAACGTGGTGAAACCTGTCTCTACTAAAAATACAAAAATTAGCTGGGTGTGGTGGCATGTGCCTGTAGTCCCAGCTACATGGGAGGCTGAGGTAGGAGAATCGCTTGAACCTGGGAGGCAGAGGTTGCAGTGAGCTGAGATTGCGCTGCTGCACTCAAGCCTGGTGACAGAGCAAGAGTCCATCTCAAAAAAAATTTTTTTTTCATTTATTATAGGCTTGCTATAATAAATTATAGTAAGGTATAGGAATAATTAATGCACAGGTGCACAGGAATGTGCAAGGTAGGTAGACTGTATTGAATGAACAGTTTATTCTCTATAAACAACTCATGAAACCAAGATTAACTTGGTAAAGGGATTCATGTGTTCTGCTTAGAGAAAAATAAGCATGTCTTTATAACTCATGATTCGTTTTTGAGGTCAGTATTTTGACTGAAGCAAGACCTCTTGCCATTCTTTTTATGTCTTTCTTGTATGTGATGACAACCTGTTGTCTTAAAAAAAAATTCTTTAAGCTCCAAACCAAGGAAACGTAAAGAAAACATTTGGATAGTCACTTATACTTTGAAAATTTTCGTGGACAACTGTAGATCAAAGGACTGAAAAGAAAGCCCCTTCAAAGATGGTCTAGTTTATTATTTCACCTCTAACCAGAGTTATCCTTAAATTGTTCTGGTAAGATGGGTATAGCTTCCTTTATTTTAAAGGACACAGCCATAGCTTACCTCAGAATTCTGTTTGGAATTTAACAGCCATCTCTGCCTGAAACAACTCCTTGATTTTTGCCCTAAATCCCATGGCTTACAATTTAAGACCATTTCTTATTGTGGAGAGGATGAAGCATAGCCACCTGCTACCGTGTCATTATCAGTCTTTGTGAATCAAAGAATAGTAAGGCTTGAGGGACTCTTAGAGCTTATTTGACTTAACAGTTTTCATAATGCTAGATTCCTCTCTGCTTCAGTACTTTTAGTGATACAATCTCCTACCATTAAGTAGTTCTAATTAGCAGCAAGTTAATTGTACTTGAAAATCAATAAATTGTTTCTTTTCTAGGCTCATGGTTCTGTCTCTCTGAACCCTTTTTCCTAAGACTGCTTCTTAATTTTTCCGAACGTCACCTTTGTTTTACTCTTCTAAACCACCTCCAAGTAAGTGATAAGGGTCTGATTTCTCTCAATATTGTCTCTCTCTCTCTCTTTATTATTTTAGTTGTGAACTGATGAGTGTGATTCAAAAAAAAAATCAATCTATGGAAATTGAACAAAACTTAGTTTGTGCTTTGGGAGAGGAGAATTCAGTTCTGGAAATGACAGTAATGTTTCAGGAAAATTATAGCTTTGGAGTAGTACTTTGTAGTTAAGTAGCACCTCATACTTTCAAAGAATGCTCATATTCATGATCTCATTTAGTCTGAACAGACACCCTGTGTGTTGGGTATGGCATATATTATTGATCTAGTTTGACAAAACTAAATCTCAGTGAGTAAGTGATTGGCCTAAGTTCATAAGGTCTGATAGAAGCAGACATCTCTCATCCTTGCAGTCTATTGTCTCCTGTGTTTATCCTATGTTTATTTAGTCTCTATCTCTGACAGTGCTTAGAGAATTGGGTGAGAACTTCCAGGGAGAATAATGTAGATTCCATTTGACTGGAGGGATTATTCATCATCCCAGTGTGACTCATTCCCAGGGAGTAGCTTTACATCTTTGAGAGTCTGCTGACAGCCTGCATTATGTGTGTTGGCCACCCTAGGGTACCAATGTATTGGCAAGTCCACTTTGGTCTAATACTATCAAGCCCATGCTGCAGCCTCCACACATCCTATTCAATTATCAATTGGTAAAGTAGATAATTAACTCTGATGCTGGGGAATACCACTAGCTACTCTACATGGACCTTTCTTACATGCAGCTCAGTATTACTAAGATTGATGAGGATCAGATACTGTTTTAGTCCATCTGTGTTGCTATAACAGAATACCTGAGACTGGGTAATTTATAAATAATAGAAATTTATTTTCTCACTGTTCTGGAACCTAGACAGTTCAAGACCAAGGCATAGGCAGGTTTGGTATTTGGTGAGGTGTCGTTCCTCATTGATGACACCTTGTTTCTGCATCCTCACCTGGTGGAAGGCAGAAGGCAAAGACAGCAAGAGAGAGCAAGGGAGCTCTTTGAAGCCTTTTTTTCTGTAGTGGCATTAACCCATTCATGACGGTGAACCCCCATGACTTAATCACTTCCAAAAAGCCCCTCCTCTTATTACTGTCACATTGGGGATTAAATTTCAACACATGAATTTTGAGTGGGATGCAACATTCAAACCAAAGCAGATACCTAAGCTAATATGGTGTTAAAATTAAGTTTACACACCCTTGTGCACTCTTGGTAGGAATGTAAAATGGTTCAACTGCTATAGAAAACAGTATGGTAGGTCTTCAAAAATTAAAAAATAGCATTATCATATGAGCCAACAATTCCACTTCTGAATATTGAACTCTGGCACATGAATTGTACTTTAGACTTGGTCTCAACTTGAAGCAAGCCTTTTGTCCCTCACCTCCATCAGTCATTGGTTATGGGCTGCTAGGGTTGGGGGTGTGAGGAAGCTTTAGGCTAGGGGAATCCCTGAAGGAGAGAGTGGCTATGAGCCATTAGCACCCAACACTCACAGTAGCCTGTATGTGAGTCCATTGGCCAGGTGGAAGGGATGCAGGCAGGACACCCATGGAAACCATCAATCACAAACTTGTTGGAGAAATGGCTGATTCCAGATCTGAAACAGAAAATATAGAATGAGCTTGGCACGTCTTGTCAAACCAGAAAGTAAGGAAGCATCAAAGACTACTGGGATCATGTCAGGATCAGGACTAAACTGGGAGAGGCTCCTACTGCTCAATCAATAAGAATAATGATCATGGCAGATTGAAATACATCCATATATTCAAAATCTATGAATCTATGATATTGTTTAAAACCATCTTATTGGTGACTTTTGGAGAATGCTAGGGAACTAACTCTTTTTTTTCTAAAAAGTGGTAAAGGGAAAGAAGCAAGCATTTTCCTGTCTTTGCTTTAAGGATTATTATACATGGTAATCAAATTGTTGTTGAAGGAAGAAGGAATGATGAAATTACAATTTCACCATCTTGCAAGCCCTGATAAAATAACGAACCTAGACACATCGATGACTGCTAATACACGAGAGACAACCATACATATGCGTCTCCTGATGAAAGTATACAAAAATACTTAAAGTATTCTTGCTAAAAAATTGAACGTAAATCAGATCAAATTGCTAGTTGTAATTATAGATTTACATAAAATACAGGTGACAGAGGAATATATTAAATGATAAGGCGAAGATAGTGAAGTTACGTTTAGGATTTAGCAAAGTTGCGGTGTGGGAAACTCTAAAACAAATACCCCCAGTTTCTTTGACAGATTATAAGAAAAAATGTGGGAGTGATAGTCTATACATGAAAAGAGACTTAAAAGAGCTACCAACCAAATGTAACATGTATGCCTTATTTGGGTAAATAAACTGAATATAAAAAAGTAGAAAGTGGGGGAAATATGAACAATGATTTTTTTTTTTTTTTGAGACAAGTTCTCACTCTGTCACCCAGGCTCCAGTGCGGTGGCAAAGTCATGACTCACTGCATCATCAACCTCCTGAATTCAGGTAATCCTCCTGCCTCAGTCTCCTGAGAAGGTAGGACTACGGATGTGTGCCACCATGCCTGGTTAATTTTTAAGTTTTTTTGAAGAAACATGGTCTTGCTTTGTTGCCCAGGCTTGGATATTTAATGATATTAAGACACTTATAAAAATACTTTAGATTGATAATGGTATTTTGATTTAAAATAATCCTTATCTTTTAGAGATGCATACTAAAATATTTAATAATGAAGTAAAATCCCTCAGATTGGTTTTAAAATCATCTGGTGGGGTAGGGCAGAAAATGTGGATAGGGGTATAGTTGAAATAGCACTGACCAGGAAATAGTGATTGTTAAAGCTGGGTGTGTAAATGGCAGTTCTCTATACTTTTCCTTTGTTGTATAAGCATAAAATTTTCTATAATGAAAGGTTTAAGAAGTTAGGTAAAAGAAACAAACCTTTACTTGAAGTTTGCATCGTCGACATTTTTGTTTTCCATAGAGCAAGCCTACATTTTTGGTAATAACATTTTGAGATTTTAGATATTGTGTTTAGAAAGGCAGAAGGTGGAAATATTGTTCCTGTGGCCATCTTCTGATTTCTTTTTACTTCTTTTTTTCTGTTAACAAAGAACTGTTTGCTTATTTGTTGACTTTTTACCTAGAACATTTGACAAACCATATTAGTAAGTGGTTTATAAAATGTGCTTATTATTTAAAACTTAAATAATATAAAATAGACAAGGAATTATATAGGCATATTCTTCTGTTTTAAAATCTACAATTGATTTTTTTCCCCCCAAGACTACTGTTTTTGTTCTTTGCTGATTTATTGGTCTGAGACTAGAATCATCATCAAAATAAAACTGACCTTAAAGACAACATGGGCTGGGTGCGGTGGTTCACAACTGTAATCCCAGCACTTTGGGAGGCTGAGGTGGGTGGATCACCTGAGGTCAGGAGTTTGAGACCAGCCTGGCCAACATGGTGAAACCCTGTCTCTACTAAAAATATAAAAATCAGCTGGGTGTGGTGGCATGTGCCTGTAATTCCAGCTACTTGGGAGGCTGAGGCAGGAGAATCAGCTTGAACCTGGGAGGCAGAGGTTGCAGTGAGCCGAGATTGCGCCACCTCACTCCAGCCTGGGTGACAGAGGAAGGCTGCATCTCGGAAACAAACAAGCAAACAAACAACAACAACAACAACAACAAAGCAACATGCTGTCACATTGCTTGACTTCGTCTTGCTGAAATTCAAACGATAGCTGTTCTAACAATTTTTTCTTAGTAAGTGGAATTCTTTCATTTTAGTGTTACTTTATTCCAGCAGATTACACATATATCTTTTCACAGAGGTCATGAAATTTTGATGATGGCTAAAATGTAAGATATTGAGTTGCTTAATCGATTTGAGTTAATCTTTAATATTGACATCACATGCCATTATGTGACTCTGCTCAGGAGATACCTTTCCAGTGGTGGATTATTTGCTTTTATTTTGTTGCTCATACTTTTAATTTTCTGTTACTAAATAGGGAGGCAAGCCAGTGATTTATACATTTCTAACTCCGTTCATAGCTTAATTAAGAAAGTTTGAAACTATCCTAAGTTAGGATGCTTTAGAATTATCTGTGAATTTTATTTATATATTAGTCTTATTAGAAATAGGCATTGTTAATTGAGAATGGAGTGTAATTTTTAGCTACTTTGCCAAACACAATAAAAATACCCCATTTACTTTCTCCAAAACTGGATAGCTGGATGTGGATATCTTTCAGAAGCAATGGGGTCCTTACAGGACATGTGCTTTCATGCTACTAATGTTCATAATTTGCAGCCACAGAATAATAGTTATTTTTAAGTGGCTAGCATTCATGTTGAAAATGAGTCCATTTTTCTTGGCCATCAGAATAACCATTTCCCTTGAACTATGATAATCACTTCTGACATATTGCTTTGAGCCTTTTCTCCTTCTGCATTTCAAGAAGGTTAAACATTATTGAGCATAAACCTTTGTCCCAGGAGTTCAGAAGGGCAAAAATTACACATTCAACCTGAACATATACTTTAAAGTGGATTTCTGTGTTGATTCAGCTCTTGCAGTTTTAACCAAGAAGCGTCTGAAAAATCGTTAGCCAAGTTTCTTGTGCACGTGCCACCCCCTCCCTTTATTTGGTGCTTTTTTTGGTCTCTGTGAAGCTAAATATTAGCCACCCATTTAATAAAATGTGAATGAGTTAGGCTTGAATTCTTCCACTAATGGCAAATTACAGAAATTATGATTTTTTTTACCAGTAAAGAGAAACCACTTGGATTAAATTTTTAGATTGTTGATCTTTTGAGTTGTACTATTTCTTGTTTTTAGGAGTAAAAGGCTGAATACGGTTGGAGAATTTTAGAATTCTGTGGCCTACGGCTTGCTCTTTAAAACTTGGATTTTTCAAAAACATAAAAATAAACTTTTGAGTTTAAAGATGGGAAATGGGGTGGGAAGATCAGTCAATTGGATGTCAGGCATTGTCTGATTCTTTTATCAGTTACTTGCTTTATATTCTGATTTTCACTTGTTCTTTTATTTCTTTGTTGTTGTTGTTGCTTTTTTTTTTGAGATGGAGTCTCACTCCGTCACCCAGGCTGGAGTGTAATGGCGTGGTCTTGGCTCACTGCAACCTCTGTCTCCCGGGTTCAAGTGATTCTCTTGCCTCAGCCTCCCGAGTAGCTGGGACTACAGGTGCGTGCCACCACACCTGGCTAATTTTTGTATTTTTAGTAGAGATGCGGTTTCACTATGTTGGTCAGGTTGGTCTTGAAATCCTGACCTCATGATCTGCCCCCATTGGCCTCCCAAAGTGCTGGGATTACAGACGTGAGCCACTGTGCCCGGCCTTATTTCTTTAGGTATATATAACTTTGAGAAAGACAGTATTTTATATTACTAGGGACTATACTAAGTGTTTCATTAATCGATATTTAAAAATATCTCTTTCACTAATTATGGAACCAGATAAGTTGAAAAACCGAAAAGTACTGCTTTCTTTTCTTCTTCTTCTTCTTCTTTTTTTTTTTTGAGACAGAGTCTTACTCTGTCATCCAGGCTAGAGTGCAGTGGTGCGATCTTGGCTCACTGCAACCTCCACCTCCTGCCTCAGGCCCCCAAGTAGCTGGGATTACAGGTGTGTGTCACCATGCCTGGCTAATTTTTGTACTTTTAGTAGAGACAGGGTTTTACCATGTTAGCCAGGCTGGTCTCTAACTCCTGACCTCAAGCAATCTGCCCGCCTTGGCTTCCCAAAGTCCTGGGATTACAGCCATGAACCACTGTGCCTGGCCTAATATACTGCTTTCTTAGAAACATACTAAAATGGTTCCTCCAAAGTAATTTCTTCATTGTAGTTCTATCTCTTATTCTGACTTTAATAATTATAAGAATTATGTCATTTTAGAGGAAAGAGACTGTGCTTTGTGTTCTAAACCTTAGCCCCAGGGAATTATAAGATTTCGATACATTTTTAATAATGAATCTCTAGACTATTTTATTTTTCTGAAGAGTTATTGCTTAACTTTTGCTAAGAGAAAATTGTAAGGTGAGAAGTCGGAGTAAAGAATGGATAAAAGGAAAATCATACGTTCTGTTATTGTGATGAATTAACAAGTTGGGTTGTATGTTACATATCCAAAGTACCTTTCTGGATACTCTTTTGAAAGTTATCTATTCATTGTGGGAATAGAAATTTTAAAAATGTCTTTATCATATGCTACAATAGCACCTACTTTAGTAATGGGCTAGACCCAGTTTAATTTTGCTTGAGCTACGACTTAAACCTGTTAGCAAATGTAAGCACTATCATGGAGGGTCTAAGAGTGTGCATTCTGGAACTATACAGCCTAATGTGAGTTTAAATTTTGGTTTCAGCACTTACCAGCTCAGTGCCTTTAGGCAAGTGAGTTATTTAGTTTCTCTGTGGCTCAGGTTCCTCCACTTTAGAATGGGGGTCATAACTTTATAGTGTTATTGTGTGGATTAATCTATTTATAGATTTGAGTAAGCAAGAAAATTTAACCATGGTACACTACTTAATTCAAGAGTGAATAATATTAAGATGCAATTAACCATAATATCACTGAATATGGATTTATGCAAATATTCTGTAAGAAAGGTATAATCTTTATCTATCTTAATAGGGACTGAATAGATGATGACTATAATTAATAAACCTAGACATACCACTATATGCATGTTACTTGGAACTATTAAGATAAATGCGGTAAGATATGTAGAAAGTTGAAAGTGGTTGTGTCTGAGAAGGTGGGAAGAAGAGCCAGGGGACCACAATTTTTGTGTATAATCTATTTATTAATTCGAGTGCAAAGAGAAATTAAATGTATTCTTCCTCACCAATCACCATTTAACTCACTCTCTACTCCTAAGGAAAAACTCAAGGCAGGTGCCACAGCTTTACTGGTGATTCTTAGATAATAGAAAGTCCTTGAGTCACTGTCAAGCATTAAAGATTTTAGCTCCATCTAATAATAATATAACTCCAGTCTGGCCTCATGAATTATTACAACTTCATATTCACCGTTAATATTTTTTCCCTTCTCTCAGCTTGACAGAGATTCAGGCTGCAGTGGCAAAGGACATGGTTGGTTTTTTCCTCTCTTCTCTCCTCATTTTCTCCTATACCCTCCTGTTGTTGCTTCTGACTGCTCTAGGATTGGCCAAGGAGAAAGGGGATTAGGGGATGAGGGCCTAGTTTTGCACAGCCCTTATAGTTATGACCTGGCAGTTGGTGTCCTCTAAATGTGTTGTAGTTCCTTTCGTCTGGGAAGAGTCTTTTCTTTGCTTGTGTATTCCTGCCTTGGTCTTCTGAACTTCTGATGGTTCACCCCCTCTATTTGGTCCCTCCTTCCATTCACAAAGTCCTCTTGGATAGGAACCCTTTGAATAGGAGCTTAAACTAGCTCCCTCTGTCCTTGGGTCCATGACAGACCTCCCAAAATCATGTGCCATGGAGGGGCAGCTCAATGCCAAGCAGATCTTTTATTCTGGCGACAGTCTTCACCTTTAGAGTCTTTTGGTGAGAGTCATATTCTAGTCACATGGTCCTTAAACTCCAGGGGAGACATGTTTTGCCCTTCAAGCCCTCTCCCTTGATTTAAGGCATAGGATATGCACACCAACCTCTCTTCTAGGAGGAAATGCTCAAGGCATCAATAGCTTTCTCCAAAGCGATCTCTCCTCTTGGTTTCTGGCTTTGTCTACCTCTCTTAGAGGGGTGATGGGCTCATGTTGCTCTAATCTGTGTCACACTGACTTAACATGGTCATCACAGATGGTTTAGCACAGGGCATTTCGTACATTTGTGGGAAAGATTTTTTTTTTTAACTTCCAATTCATTACAGGTCTGTACCTGGCCCTTTATTGCATGACTGGTCTTCAGTTCACATCACACTGGTGACATATTATGTGAGTTCAACAGCACCTGAAATAGTCTGTTGAAGAAGACAAGTCTATTGACCAGTTGTAGTTCCAAAGCAATGTCAAATTATTCTAAAAGTCTCTAAATACTTCCAATTTCTGTATTTATCTTATAGCAAACCAATAAAAACAGTTATCAGACTAGCATTTGTCCATGGGCATACTTTGAGTTATACTGTTCCAACACTTTCCTTTAGGATTGGGAGATAGTGGCATTTATTGCATTGTTCCCAGCCTATGGGATATCAGTTGAAACTAACTTAAAAAGTTCTAATTTGATATCCTGTTAGAATAGATTTTTATTAATTCCACATATATTTTTTAAGTGTTTGCTCTGTGCCACGGATCCCATAAAAATAAAAACAAATAACTAAATTTATTTATTTATTTATTTTGAGATGGAGTCTCACTCTATCACTCAGGCTAGAGTGCAGCGGCACAGTCTTTGCTCACTGCAACCTCTGCCTCCTGGGTTCAAGTGATTCTCTTGCCTCAGCCTCCCAAGTAGCTGGGATTACAGGTGCCTGCCACCATGCTCAACTAATTTTTTGTATTTTTTAGTAGAGACGGGGTCTCACCATGTTGGTCAGGCTTGTCTTGAACTCGTGACCTCAAGTGATCTGCCCACCTCGGCCCCCACAAGGTGCTGGGATTAAAGACGTGAGCCACTGCGCCCAGCCAAATAACTAAATTTACATTATGCTAAGAGGTGGTAAATGGTATGAAGAAAAATGCTTCAGGTAAAGGGGAAGATAGTGTTGGGGTGGGATGATGGGTTTACATTGCACAGTCAGGGAACATTCTTTGATAAGGTGACATTTGATCAGAGCCGGGTATCTAGGTAAGAGCCTTTTAGGCCAAATGTTTTTTAGCATTATTTGCTTTTAACTTACAGGCACGTTTTACTTTGATACAATACAAATCAATTTAAAGATGAATGGGGAAAAAATGACTAGGAGATAAAGACGTGGAAAGAGCCTTTATAAATTACCCTTTAAAGGAGTTGGCCTAAGAAGAGACAAGGAATTAAGGCAGTAAGCTAGGGAGGATATAGGATTCCGAAAGGTCTTTCAAAAGATGGGAGACATTTGAGATATTTTAGGGAGAAGAAAGGGGGCCTTTCCTGGGCCTGGACAGAATGCAGGTGAGAGTAAGAGTAGAAATGGATACATTTGGGGATAGCTAGAAGTTGTTAAAGAAAAACAGTGCTGAGAACCCAGCTGATGTTAGATAGTTGACATTTGTGGAGGGATTAAGCTGCTTCATTGAGTAGTGTTTTCAAAGCACGTTTCAGCCATTTAGAATTGGGAGTTAAGGTGAATGTTTCAACTGATCCAAGATAGAGGGTGGAATTGATAGCTCTAGAGGAGGCGGCTGGGATATTGATGTCGAGAGAATGCTTGAAATGATGCATCATGAGACTTGATGAGGAAGAACAGGAAATCTTAATGGTAATCATGGGTCTGACTGGGAACAGAACATTAGAGGTCTGGATTAGCTTGAAGAGTTGTGAGAGAGATGGAGAGCCAGAAATTGTAGGTCACATTGTTGGATTACAATGAGAGGTCTCAGAGTTGGTTCAGTACCAGGTGATGTCATCGTCCAGAATGGGGCCATGGCATGCTGGGAGAAGAGGAGAGAAGATAAAGATTATTTGAGCTCAGGAAGCTAGGAACTTTTGTGGCTGAGGTGTTGGCTGGCCCATCCACATGAATGTGGAACTCTTCCCAGATGACTACACTCAAAGTGGAGAAGAAGCAATGAGTCAGGTTCCAAAGTCCTCAGCAAATGAGGGGGTGTGGCCAGAGGCCAGACAGTGACAATTCAGGGAAAGGAAGAGAGTGGCGTCGGATGATGGTTCCTTCTGAGATTTCGATGAGACATGCAGGAGAAGCAGAAGCCTCTGCTGGAGAGATGCAGAGGTATAGAGAGCAGGCACTTAACAAATACACGTGGAATGATTAAGGTAAGACAAGCACTGGAGATGGCACTTTTGTGAGGAATTAGAGCTTCCTGACAATTAAATGAAGGTTTCAAAGGGCACCTAGAAAAGAGTTTACTAGGAGGGCAGCAGTGGAGCAGCTACACAGTAGCAAAAGGATGATAGTTTTTGAGAAAAGAGTTGCCCATGGGGCTTGAATTTGGGGTAGTATACAAGTGTGGTAGGCAGAAGTGGTGTGGTGGGTAAGTTCACCTGTACTAAGATTCCAGCAGCTCTAGGGATGAAGCCAGGGGTAGCCCCGGACAGCCCTCTGCCATTGAAACCAATAGTCTGTAGCTTTGCTCCTGGCCCGATGGTGTGTCCATTAGACACTCTGGTCTGTCCTTAGGGTCCATGAGCTCTTCAAAGGCTTTTTGAGATCACTGGGACCTAAATATATATTATTGATTCCAAAATAAGAAGCTTGGAACTTAACTTTAAAAACAATCTTTAATTAAATACTAGTCATAATTTCAACTGCCTAGTTGCAATTCAACATTTGTATAATTGTGTATAAGTGAAATTTAAAATTACACAAAAATATCTTTTAACAAAATATATTTTTCGAATAATAAAAGCCCTTTCAAGCATTTAATGGAAAATGTATTGAATGTGTCTGAGTATATGTCTCACGTGATGGGATCTGTAAAACAGTGGCTCAGGGCCCTGTGAGCATCTTAAAACATCTCTGGCAGGCCGGGCGCGGTGGCTCACGCCTGTAATCCCAGCACTTTGGGAGGCTGAGGCAGGCACATCACGACGTCAGGAGATAGAGACCATCCTGGCTAACATGGTGAAACCCCATCTCTACTAAAAATACAAAAAAATTAGCCGGGCGTGGTGGCGGACACCTGAAGTACCAGGTACTAGGGAGGCTGAGGCAGGAGAATGGGGTGAACCCGGGAGGCGGAGCTTGCAGTGAGCCAAGATCGCTCTACTGCACTTTAGCCTGGGCAACAGAAAACAAACAAACAAACAAAAAAACAAAAACCATATCTGGCTTAGGTTCCAAATAGAAGCTCAGTCAGGAGTTGTTCAGAAGGTTATGTGTTTGTGTGTGATTGAAGATGGTATTAGTAAAGATAACTAGGCCTTTAATGTGACCTTGTTTAGGTGGCTGAGAAAGGGATCCACTAGTCTGAGGAATCTCACCTTTCAAGGGTGTTAGTTTTGGCATCTGCTTTTGGTGATTTGGTGCTATTTTATTATATCTTCGAGATCTCTTAAATATCACATGATTTGAAATGCGTGTGGAGCGATTAGGAAGGATATTTTTCAGGCTCCTGTGGAAAAGAATGCAGAATTTGGAGTTTAAGAAATGGATTTAAACTGGAACAGTCACTTATCTCTTTTAGCCATAGTTTTCCCTTACGTAGAATGAGAATGATAGCAAAGCACATTTCATAAGATTGTTGCAGGGATTAAATGAGATAATATTTTTGAAAAGTTTTATGAGCTAATCAAAACAAATGTAGTTATGATTGATAATGGTTTTAGGTGGTGATAAGAGGGATGAAAAGAAAGTAAGATGGTGAATTCATGACACCCATTGGCTTATGTGCCACTTTCATTTATTTATTTAATTTATATAAATTTATTTTAAATTTTATTTATTGATTTTTTTTTTTAAGAGATGGGATCTCGCTCTGATGCCCAGGCAGGAGTGCAGTGGTGCACTCATAGCTCTCTGCAGCCTTGAACTCCTGGGCTCAAGTGATCCTCTCACCCTGGCCTCCCAAAGTGCTGGGATTATAGGTGTGACCCATCAGATTCAATCTTGTTTTTAATTTTTATGGATACTAATAGTTGTACATATTTATGGGGTACACGGTTTTTTGTTTTGTGTTTTTTAAGAGATAGGGTCTCTCTGTGTTGCCCAGGCTGGAGTGCAGTGGTCATTCACAGGTGTAAAGTATACTACAGCCTTGTATTCCTAGGTTCAAGTGATCATCCCACCTCAGTCTCCCAAGTAGTAGGACTATAGTTATGCACCACTGAGGCTGGCTTACATGTGGTATTTTGATAGAAGCACAATGTGTAATGATCAAATTGCAATTGGGATATTCATCACCTCAAACATTTATCATTCTCTTTGTGCTGGGAGACATTCCAAACCTCTTCTAGCTATTTAGAACTATACAATAAAGTATTAATCACAGCTATCCTGTATTGCTACCAAACACTAAATCTTGTTCCTTCTGAGTGTACTTTTGTACTCATTAACCAGCCTCTCTTCATCTCCCCTCTCCGCCCAACCTTCCCAGCTTCTGGTAAACACCTTTCAATTCTCTAGCTTCATGAGATCCACTATTTTAACTCCAACATGAATGAGAACAGGCAGGATTTTTCTCTTTGTGCTTGGCTTACTTCCCTTAACATAATGCCTTCCAGTTCCATCTATGTTGCTGTAAATGACAGAATTTCATTCTTCTTCATGACTGAATAATATTCCAGTGTGTGTGTGTGTGTGTGTGTGTGTGTGTGTGTGTGTATCACAATTTCCTTATAATTTCATCCATTGATGGACACTTAGGTTGATTTCATATCTTGCTATTGAAATGCCTCAGTACATTGGTCTGGGCAAAGATTTATTCAGTAAGACCTCAAAAGCACAGGAAACCAAATTGACAGGTGGGATAATATCAAGCCAAAAAGCTTCAGAGGAAACAATCAACAAAGAGAAGAGACAGCCCACAGAATGGGGAAAAAATATTTGCTAGCTATTCATCTGACAAGTGATTAATAACCAGAATATGGGAGGAACTCAAGCAACTCAAGAGCAAAAAAACAAATAATCTGATTTAAAAATAGGCAAAAGATCTAAATAGATATTTCCCTAAAGAAGACATACAAAGGACAAACAGGTGTATGAAAAGATGCTCAACATCACTAATTGTCAAGGAAATGCAAATTAAAACTACAATGGGATATCGTCGCACTCTGGTTAAAATGTCTATTATCAAAAAGAAAATAACAAATGCTAGCAGGGATTCAGGGAAAGGAGAATGCTCGTTGGTAGGAATGTAACTTAGTACAGCCATTATGGAAAACAAAATATGGAGGTTCCTCAAAAAACTAAAAATAGAACTACTGTATGATCCAGCATATAGTAGTTCTTGCTGCTGGGTATATAAAAAAAAAAAAAAAAAAAAAAAAAAAAAGGAAATCAGTGTATTGAAGAGATTCTGCACTTCCATACCTATTTATTTTTAAATTACTCTATCTTTCTATCTATCTCATAGGTACCTATACACCCCCACTCAAAACAAAAGCTAAGATCTTGGTAGTAACCTATGTCTAATGATATGGTCTCTTTTTCCATTGGCCTGAATCTTCTTACTCAAGATAACCATCATTCTGAAACACATTTCATCATTCTTTTGTTTCCCTGTTCAGAGTTTTATTGCTAGTCTATTTATTCCTGAAAAGTTAATTTTTTTTTTTTATTTATGTGTCTTCTTAGAGGTGGAGTCTCACTCTGTTGCCCAGGCTGGAGTGCAGTGGTGCCATCATAGCTCACTGTAGCCTCAAACTCCTGGGCTCAAAAAAGTGATCCTCCCACCTCATCCTCTTGAGTAGCTGGGACTACAGGTATGAGCCACTGCGCCTAGCTTAAAAAGTTTAAATTTTAAAATTTTAGTTACTTTTAACTTAATAAAAAATGTTAGCATACTTTATGTAATTATTTGAAACTAACTTTTTTCACTTAATATGCTATTGCTAATAGTATTGCTAATAATATTGTTCACTATAGTTTATTTGTTTTGACTTTTGTATGACTATACCACAGTTTGCTCATTTGCTGTCTTGTAAGTGGACATTTGTTTTCAGGCCTTTACTGTATGAGTGCCTCTATGAGTTTTCTTGTACATGCCTCTTACTGTTCACGTGCAGTTTTTCTTGTGTATATGCTTAGTGGAATTACTGGATCAATTCTTAGTAGAATTGCTGGATATACATAAAAGTTCAACTTTAGGAGATAATGCCAAACTCTTTTTCAAAATATCTGTGCCAATTTATACTTTCCTCAGCCACGTCTAAGCGAGCATGAGGAGCCACGTTCTTTTCAACACATAGTAATATTAGACTTAATTTTGTTTCCAGTTGAATACATGTAATCTGTTAACCTCATTGTGGGCTTGATTTGCTACCCTGATTGTTAATTATGCCACACATCTTTTCTTTTTCTTTTTTTTTTTTTTAAACTTTTAATTGTATTTATTTTAATGCTGAATTTACTCCCGTACTGTTAAGTTTTTGTTTCTTCAGTTTCTTCTGGGATATCTTTTTCTTCTAGGCAACCCTCTCTTCTGGTTTAGGAGCAATTTGTTCCTTTTCAGTAAGGATCATCTCGATGTGGCAGGCAGAGCGCATGTATGGGTTGATCCAACCACGAGCTCTGTAGGTCCAGCGACGCGTCTTAGGTGCTTTGTTCATTTGGATATGCTCAATGACCAGAGAATCTCCCTCTAGGCCCTTAAGTTCAGCATTACTCTCTGCATTTTTAAGCATGTGCAGCAAAAATTCAGCACTCTTTCTGGGCCACCAACCTTGTGTCCAGCCCCATTGCTTGGCCTGGGCACACCTGCCAACTCCAGCATTGTAACGTTGGAATGGCACACACTGTTTCTGTAAAGTGACATCTTTCAGATACTTCATGGCTTTTCATATATGCATACCCTTGATGTCCTGGGCAGTTTCATGAGTGTTCTTAAAGTGAACATAAAGATCTGAACCTCTTGATTTGCATGATTTTGTGGGGTTGTCTGGGTCAAGTGAATAGTGAACCATTTTCACAGATTACCTCAGGCCACTTAGGGGAAGAGGAAGAGCCCCACACATTTTTTCGTAGTTTATATCTTTTTGTATGTTTATTAGCCATATATGTTTCCTCTTCTGCAAAATGCCTGTCCATTTCATTTGCCATTTTTCTTGTTTGGTTGTTTGTATGTTTTTTACTGATTTGAGTGGGTTCTTTGTATATATATTCTTTGTTCACTGAATTTTAATTTATATTATTGTATTTTATTATATTTTTCATTGCTTGGTATTTTTGATAATCTCTTATTCCTAACTCCTACTTTTGATACTCTTTTCCCTCTATTTAAATATATAAAATACGTTTATTTTATATGTAATATCTGATAATTAACATACCTGAAGTTTTTGCCTATGGGTTTGTGTCTATTGTTTCTATAGTTTCACCAGTGGGGCCTTGTTTCATTGTGTACTTTGTGACTTTCTTGTTGCCCAGGCTGGAGTGCAATGGCATGATCTCGGCTCACTGTAACCTCTCCCTCCCGTGTTCAAGCGATTCTCCTGCTTCGGCCTCCCGAGTAGCTGGGATTACAGGTGCCTGCCACCACCGCCTGGCTAATTTTCATATTTTCAGTAGAGACAGGGTTTCACCATGTTGACCAGGCTGATCTTGAACGCCTGACCTTAGGTGATCTGCCCACCTCGGTCTCCCAAAGTGCTGGGATTATAGGCATGAGCCATTGTGCCCGGCTGCTTTGTGACTTTTTACCACCAGCTCATTTTTTTTTTTTTTTTTTTTTTTTTTTTGCAGTTGCAAGATTTGATAGAGTGAAAACAGAGCTCCTATAAAATGGGAGAGGACCCAAGGGGGGTTGCTGTTGGCTGCTCGAATGCCTGGGTTTATGTCCTGATCACTGTCCCTCCCTCTGTGCTCTCAGGCAATAGATGATTGACTGTTTCCTTACCTCCTGTTTTTGCCTAATTAGCATTTTAGTGAGCTCTCTTTACTACCTGATTGGCCGGGTGTGAGCTAAGTTGCAAGCCCCGTGTTTAAAGGTGGATGGGGTCACCTTCCCAGCTAGGCTTAGGGATTCTTAGTCGGCATAGGAAATACAGCTAGTCCTGTCTCACCACGAGCTCATTTTTGACTGAACTTTATCTGTGGTAATTTTTAGAGGCTAGGATTGAAGGTACATTTCTCCAGAGAGGATATTCTGTTAGTTTTGCCAGGGAAATCTAAAATAAAAAAAATCTCAGCTGGGCGCGGGTGGCTCACGCCTATAATCCCAGCACTTTGGGAGGCCGAGGCAGGTAGATCACTTGAGCTCAGGAGTTCAAGACTAGACTGGGCAACATAACAAGACGTCGTCTCTACTAAAACTCAAAAAAATTAACTGGTCATGGTAGTGGCACCTGCCTGTAGTCTCGGCTACTCGGGAGGCTGAGGTGAGAGGCTCGTTTGAGCCTGGGAGATTAAGGCTGAGATTGTGCCATTGTACTTCAGCCTTGGTGACAGAGCGATTCCCTGTCTCAAAAAAATAAATAAACATAAAATCTCAGTTTCAGAGTTTTTCATACTGCATAGATGCTGCGAACTTGGGCCATAAAATGTGCGTGAGAATCAGCTTGAAGTTTTTATTTTTCTACTCTGTCCAGCCACAAGCTTGACATGGGCAAGTGTCTTTGGAATCTCATTTGGGTATTTTTGTTTGGTTTTCCTAGTTCATGCTTCCCTGGCTTTATTTATTTCTGTTTTTGTTTTTGTTTTTTTCACTGAGTCTCCTTTGGCTTTGTCTTTTGTCCCCTGAGCAGGTCGTCCTGCTCTTCTGTCCCCTGGGCGTCAAGTGAAACTTTAGATGAGAGGGAATCAGCCTAACGTTTCTGTATTTGTGCTTTTGCTTTTCTATTGCTCTAGCCTCTAAGAATTTTTCTTATTTTCCTGCCCCTTTGCTGATTCATTTAAAAATATTTTATCCAGCATTTTTAGCTACTGTATAGCAGGCAGGTTTGTTAGGAAGTCAAGTCTGTGATATATCTGAGAAACCTTTGCCTTGTTTTTGTATGACTAAAGAGACTCCCCAAAATAGGTCCCCTCAGATCAGAGCCGTATGTACCCCAAAGTTCTAGCATCCATCCCTAGAGCCACCAAAAGTTTTTTAAAAATCTGTACATCATTATCAAAGTACACCAGCCATTGTCTGCCAAGACATAGCTTTTAGTCCTTATCTTTAGTATAATTTCATTTCTATGTAGGGCTGTGTAGTACAGTTAGCCAATTATTTCTCATCTCTTGGTCTTAAAGCAGATGACACAGGACCTTCATTTCCCAGAGAGGATAGAATTCATGTTTACATAGGGTATTGAGAAGTGCTGTAGTGACTCACTTATTTCAAGTCTCAAATTTCAGTACATATTTGTCATTTCTGTTAGGCCAAATCAACTTCCTAATTGCATAATGTTGTTTTATAATTTGGAGTTGAACCTAAAACCTCCAATAGAGAAAATGTTCATGGAATATTTTTATGATAAAATCAGATAAATTATTAAATAGCAGTTGTGATTGTCAAATTATTTTATTTTATTGTTGATTTATTTTATCATTGGCTTTTATTTGTTGTTTTTGGTAATTAACAACATTCTAAAAAAATGTTATAGTCCAAAATACACTTCTTTTTTTTTGAGAGGATGGGGAATTGTGGCATTGGGACAGGATATTTTCCGTTTGCTTACATGTGCTACTCAATATGCAATATCTCTGACTCGTTAGCATTTAAACTTAGTTCAGGGTAACTATATAAAGAGGCTCTTTAGAAGTGTGAAAATGAAACATTAAAGGTATGGAATTTGTATATCAAAAAAGCTTTAGAGATGAGGGATTCGTGGACAATTTAGGAACATCAAAAGTCATCTAGTCTGAGTTGTCATTTTGAGGAAACAAGGTCCAGAACAGTGATCTGAGTTGCTAAACTGTCAGAGCCACGATTGGAATCAAGACCTCATAGTTGAGAACACTCTCTTCAATGCTACATTGTTTCCCTGTTTATATGCCATGTTTAGCTAAGCATTTAAAATTTTTTATACTTACAAATTAAAAAACATTATTTCTACTTGCATGTTTTGTAAAATGAACTGACACCCCCCCCATGTTTAAAATTGACTTAGAAAACCCAGACATTTAATGTTTTTTTTTTTTAAAAACTACATAATAATATTTGGAGCTTATGGGAGTATTAAGCAGGCAACACAGCTTTCTCAAGTTTATTTCTAGAACATGGGTAATCACCATGACTCCAGGCACACCCGTCTGTTTATTAAAGCAAAAGAATCAGGAAGTCTGAGATGCAGACGTTTCAGGATACTAGGGAAGTGAAAAATAGTTTTTTCTGAAATGAGAGCCCTGCTTTTTTTTTTTTTTTTTTTTTTTTTTTGATGGAGTCTCGCTGTGTCGCCAGGCTGGAGTGCAGTGACACGATCTCGGCTCACTGCAACCTCCACCTCCCGAGTTCAAGTGATTCTCCTGCCTCAGCCTCAGCCTCCTGAGTAACTGGGACTATGGGCGTGCCCCACCACACCACAGAATACCCTAATTTTTGTATTTTTAGTAGAGACGGGGTTTCACCATGTTGGCCAGGGTGGTTTCGATCTCCTGACCTCATGATCCGCCCAACTTGGCCTTCCAAAGTGCTGGGAATACAGGCATGAGCCACTGCATCTGGCCAAGCTCTGCTTTTTATAAACAAATGACTATCATTATTTCCTATTTTTAAATCCTTTAAAAACGGTTTTGGAACTTTATCAGCTCCCTGTAACTCCAGAGATAACCATAAATGAGACTGTAAAAGAAATGAAGTTATAAAGACAGGCATTTCGTATCAACAGTATTTTTATTGATGCTGACCAACAACATTAACAGTAGTGAGCATTTCTTAAGCACTCCCTATGAGTCAGGCTCTGTGCTTGGCAATGGGCATTAGGTCATTTAATCCTAACACCAACCCTAAGAGGTAGATGTTCTTTATAAATTGGAAAGCCAAAGCTCAGAAAGTTTAAGTAGTTTGTCCAAAGTCCTACAGCTAATAAGTAGTGAAGCTGGGTCAGGAGGCAAAGAGCTCTGCCAGACTACAGGGCCAGGTCTAGCCTCAGTTCTCTGTTATTTCCCTAGTTAGCTTGCTGAGAGCAATCCCATTTTTGATTTATGGTTAGGAGGGTTTAACTGTGGGTTATGAGACTATGTTGTGCTTTAAATCTCTTGTTCTATAACAAGCTTCAGGGCAAGTATTGCAGGCAATGATAAATAAGATAAATATGGATAAATAAGAAAAAACTAATATTTATTGCAGGAAATTGGTACTTACTGAGTACATACATACTGTGTGCTAGTTAGTACAGGTGCTTTTGCAAAATTCTTTTACTGTTCATTTTCGCGTTTCACAAATATTTTCTGAGCATCTGTTATGGGTTTGTCACCATGCTAGGAACTGGGGACACAGCATGAATGAAACAAAGAGCTTACTTTTTGGTGGAGGAGACAGACAACAAGCAGATAAACAGGTAAATACATAATGTGTCAGATGGTAATAAGTGGCGGGGGAGGAAAGTGAGGCAGGATAAGGGGCATAGAGTAATAGGTGGGGAGGGTAAAGTTACATAAGGCTTTTAGGGGAATAACTTTCTTTAAAAGGGTGCCGTTTGAGCAGAGACCTAACAGCACATCAGGAGGCCTTGTAGGTCATGGTACAGGCTTTGGATTTTATCCTGAGTGAAGTGGAAAGCCACAGGAGGGTTTTGAGCACAGGCACGATGTACTCTGACTTAGGTCTTTGAAGACTGGATTTAGCTTCTGTATGGAGAATATATTGTTGAGGACAAGGAGGCAAGCAAGATCAATTGGAAGATATTTTGCAATAATTGTTCAGGCAAGAGGTGAATGTGACTTGTAATAAGAACAACATAGCTCTGGCTGGGCATGGTGGCTCATGCCTGTAATCCCAGCACTTTGGGAGGCCCCGGTGGGTGGATCGTCTGTGATCAGGAGTTTGAGACCAGCCTGGCCAACATAGTGAAACCCCATGTCTACTAAAAATACAAAACAATTAGCCGGGTGTGGTGGCAGGCACCTGTAGTCCCAGCTACTCGGGAGGCTGAGGCAGGAGAATGGCGTGAACCCGGGAGGTGGAGCTTGCAGTGAGCCGAGATCGCGCCATTGCACTCCAGCCTGGGGGACAGAGTGAGACTCTGTCTCAAAAAAAAACCCAAAACAAAACAAAGAAAACACATAGCTCTAATTTATTGAATGCCTACTATGTACTTTATGTATATCATTTTAGTAATCCAGTTCAATTTAGCTATCCTTGTGGTTTAGAAGATGATAAAACTCAAAATCTCCCGGTGGCTTAGAATTGCTCTAATGGGAGCATTTCAGACATTGTGGCAGCAGTTTTTGGTAGCAGATTTTCAGACTCCCATCAGATCACATCAAAGATTATATTCTACCTAGAGAATCAGGAAGGCAGGTGAGAAGGTAAGGCCATCTGTCCCTATGACTCAACAGAGCGGTAATGATGAGCTTTTACTTTCAACTAGGGAAGCAGGGCTGAGCATGGTGGCACATGCCTATAATCCCAGCACTTTAGAAAGCTGAGGCGGGAGGATTGCTTGAGCCCAGGAGTTCCAGACCAGCCTGAGCATCACAGTGAGACAATCCCCTGGCCACTCTTCCCCCATCTCTTCAAAAAATAAAAAAATTAGGCAGGTGTGGTGGCACACCTGTAGTCCAGCTACTTGGGAGGCTGAGGTGGGAGGATTACTTGAGCCTGGAAGGTCAGGGCTGCCATGAGCTGGGATCTCACCACCACACAGTGAGCTGTGATCTTACCACCACACTTCAGCCTAGATGACAGAGCAAGATGCGCTCTCTCGCTCTCTCTCTCTCTCTCTCTCTCTCACACACACACACACACACACACACACACACACACACAGAGAGAGAGAGAGAAAACTAGGGAAGCAGAGAGGTGGATTGTCACAATTAAAGTGTTCCAGGCCATATTTCTTTTGAGTGGTATCCTGAATTGGGCTAGGCTGTTTCTGTTAGGACAGACTCATTTGACTCCTTGAATCTCTGTCTCTGTGATTGTCAGAAATGGCTCCAGGAAAAAATCATGATGTAGACAGCTTATCTACTTCTAGGAACCTCAGTGTTCCCTTTTTGTTTTATCTAAACACTTCTGCAGGACACAGTCTGGTGGCCTTATTCATACTGAAGTATAAATAACTGATACTGTGCCACTTAATATTTTTCATCCATGGGTAGTTTGGTTAGAAATAAAAAGCTTTACATCAAAAGACTGTATCTGTTACTAGAAATTTAGGCGATAGCATGCAGGTGATGTGAAGGGAGTTAGATTTTTTTTTCAAGTCCTCAAAATGATATATTTTTGGTCATATAGCTATAATCACTGCAATTCTAAATACTTGATATCTAGTTTTTATTTTATCTTTTTATTTTATAATAAATGCTATGGAAATGTATTTAGTATGTGCTGAGCAGGCATCATATTACAGGATTTACATACATTATTTCATTTTAATAATATCTAGTGAAGTAGATATGACTATTCATGTTTAGAATATGAGCAAGTTGAAGATGTTAAGTAATTTTCTTGTGTGGTAGTATATGGGCAGTTAATTATGGAGCTGGGTGAAGCACTCTGGCTTCCTAACTCAGCTTGGTAAAAGTCCGGCACACTTTCCATAAAACTGTAAAATGTGAATTATGGCAGGTGTTTCTACTTCCCTGAAATGTAGTAAAGGTGAGTCATAAGTCTTCTATGCAGTAATATGGTAGACAATTGTGTTAGTTAGGGTTCTCCAGAGAAACAGACCAATAGGCTGTATTAGTTATAGCACACATACACACACAGAGATTTATTTATTTTAAGGAATTAGCTCATGCAATAGGGCTGGGAGATCTAAAATCTGTAGGGCAGGCCAGCAGGCTAGAAATTCAGAAAAGAGCTGATATTGCAGTCTTGAGTCCAAATTCTGCAGGGCATCAGGCTGGAAACTCAGGCGAGGTCTCTACGTTGCAGTCTTGAGGAAAATTCTTTCTTTGAGAGATCATGGTCTTTGCTCTTAAGGCCTTCTACTGATTGGAGAAGGCCCACCCACTATATGGAGGATAATCTACTTTACTTGAAGTCCACTGAATAAATGTTAATCACTTTTAAACATACACCTTCACAACATTTAGACTGATCTTTTATGAAAAACTGGGTACCATGGCCTAGCCAAGTTGACACATAAAATTAACCATCACATCAATAGCCAGCGATTTTCACTGAATAGACTTTTAAAGGTACCTAGGTACCTGGATTCTCCACCTGCATATTCTGTAGCTGGTTCGTGTGCTGTGGACACAAACACAAGGCCAGTTCAGGAAGAGAAAGAAGGATGGCACAAGGGAACAGATAGTCATATGTTCTATGGTGTGCTTGTTTTTTGTGATAGAATTCATCATATTGTTTTATGGACACAGATATACATTTTTAAAAATTCCTCTTTGCTTTATTATTGTTGGAAGAAGCTATTAGGCTGGCTTGGAAATCCCCAGTTGAGAAAGGGAGGAGAAAAAACACCCAAGCAATATTTCAGGGTCAGGAGGGCAGCTGTGAAGGGGAGGAAGGTCAGGGGACTGGAATTCACACAAATCCTAAGTGTACATGATGACTAAGAAGGAGAGGGGTGTGGGCTGCACAGCTGTAGCACAGGATTCTAACTGCCCTGTGATGGGCACTGTGAAAGAATGAGTGAATTTGCTTCATAAATGCAGTGGGAACAGTTATTACTTAGAGACAATTGGAAGTCAGAAGAAATAGGGGTATTTTTATTTTTATGTTTTTAAGTAGAATATCATGGCTCGTAAATGTTATAAGAAGTATGTGTAAATGGCATGACTATTATGTTCCCCAAAACAATCCTGTGTGAAAGGGGACAATAAACAAGATGGTTTATATACTCTTGCTCTCTGTGTGTATGAGAAAAAGGATGAATAAGGGATGGAGTGGCTCCATAACACTTCATTACCAGCATGCTACCATCTCAGCAGTCCCTTGCATGATGCTGACCAGCTGCAGCTTCTCTAAGGGGCAGGTTTCTACCACTCACTCACAGCAGCTCCAGGAGCCACAGCTGTAGTTGGAAGAAAATGCAGGTCTCTTGGAGGTTGGTGTCTAGCCAGCCTTGTATCTTAAACCAGTTTGAGTCATCACAAACTAGGAGGCTTATCAAAAGGAACGTCATCATCTCGAGCTCTCCTTGTATGACTTGCCTGGGACCCACTGATTTTCCTACTACTATTCTCTGTCTCCCCACTATTATAGTTTTGCTTGACTTCTGACCTTCTTCTCATTCCCGCATAGTAAGCTAGTTTCACTTCTTACCTTAGCAGCCTCAGCCCTACCTTTGTCTAGCCTTCTTTTTTCCAGTCTCTAAATGTTTCCCAAATTCATCCTCCCCTTTCCACCCCCAATTCCAATGGTTTAGTTCAGGCTCGCATCATTTATTGCTGGACTGTTACAGTAACTGCTCACTAATCTTGTCTGAGTTTGATCCCTCTTCAGTCCATGAGTCACGCAGCTATACAGGCAAACTACTTATAACCCGTCAGCAACAATCCAGGTCCTACAAGATGAATTCTGGGCCCCAGTGTCACATGCAAGCCCTGCTGTGACCTTCATCCACCACCTGCTTTCCAGCTGCCTCTGCTGCCACTTCCACCTGATGCTCTCAAAGCACCTTGTGCTTTTCTCACTTCTCATTCTGGGAGACTAATTGGATAACTCGAAGGTCCTAACATCTTCCCCCCTCAAACACTATCTTCTTTTCTTACCTGATTTGGAATAAGGTGTCAATAAGCAAGCAGTGAAATATATTCTCTTCTTCCCTGGATCTAGAATAATTCAAGGCAGCCTTAAAATGAGAAATGATGCTGGAGGAAGGAAGTAGCTGCCATGCTGATCCTGTTAGTGGGCTCTGTGTATGTGTGTGTGCGAGACACAGACGGACAGACCCTTGGGGCATTTTTAGCCTTTGTTGTGGCAGAGCTTTCTTTCTGAATTTCTACTCACATTTGACCAAGCTGCTGAAGCCAAGCTGCCAAGCCAATAAATTCACCCAACAGACATTCATCAGGGGCCCCCTCCTAAGACCTGGGATTCTGAAGTACATAAGAAACAGTTGCTACCCACACGGTGAGGTTTAATCTCAGTCTATACACTCTGGGGTAAGAGGTGTTCCTTTGTCTTTTTTTCAACTCACCTCAGGTTCTGACTCCCAGGTCTCCATGAGGCCGGGCCTGGTGCTCCCCATTTCCTTCACCTCGGAATTGTGTTAAGGTTCTTGGGTCCTGTAAGATGCATGCCAAGGTGTCAGGGAATGGGAGGGAACATTTGTGCCTCCAGGTTATGCGCATCTCAAAAGATTTAGGCTTGTGAAAAAGGTATTCTTGCAGGCTGTTTCTGCTTCCTGTCCTGCCATATAGCTTCCTCTAGGGGTAAAGCAAGGAAGGGACAGGTCCAGATCACCTCAGGAAAGAGAGATAAAATGAAATCTACTGTGGGCTTTAGTGCAGATATGGGGGCTTTGAGCCACACAGTTGTTCCAGATGGATCTCAGGTGTTCTAAGATGAGGATGTGCAACAGATGTCAGGGGAAATCCCATTATTAGTTAAGGACATTTGGAATGAACTTAGCATTTATTCTCGAGAGGAGGCTGTGGTTGGATTGGTTTGCCACTGTGCAATATGAATCATCGCACCTGAGCAGAATTTTCCACCAAACCAGCTCAGAGGGATCAGGCACTGATCCCTGGTTCCACTTGGGTGTGGCTTAAGGTAGCAACCGAATTGTTTGCATTTAATGTACATGGAACAGCCCTGCTTTCCTCAAAAGAGGGCAGTGGGAGTGCCAGGCACTTAAAGTTTCATAGACCTTGTTTCTGTACAATAATAAAAGTTTTTGTTTTTAATGAAAAAGTAATTCTTTCACTTAAGTACCTACTGTTTGAAGTGAAAGAGTAAGTGTGTAAAAGCTATTATCAAAAGCAATTTTCTGAAGTCTCATTAATGAAGACAGGTAATGAAAATGGAAGCATAAAGAAGGTATAAAGACATAACTTTGCTTATGTGTCAATAGGGAAGAACTGAATATCTATAATTGCTTTTTTATTTACACTAACATGGTTGTCTAAGTTTTTGTTGTCTCCAGTAACGGAGACAATGAATTTAAAAGAAAAAAACCTTCTGAATTACAAAAAGTTATGTATTGGAAAGATACAGGGACATCTCAAAGGAGGTTTAACAACCAAGCTTGGAGGGATAGATATGGAACTCATGGACTTTGTATCCCGAGAGCTGTTACTAAGGTGACCCAGTTGCAATAACTTCTAGTTTCTATATTTCCTGAAGTGACAATTATGTTGGCTTAATCATCTACCCTTGGATCAAACAAGTGTGAATAGACAACATCACCTAAGAGCTAAAATTTACTAATGCTTCCTACATGTTGACCAAGGGTAGGTATGGGAGCAAAAACCAGCAGGGAGTCATCAGCAGTAGTGATGGGTGGGTGGGTCCAGCTAGATTCGTGGGGATCGTGAGCCAGCATTTACATGAGTCATACAGCTTTCTTCCATTTCCTGGGCACTGGAAATGTTAACCAGGGTGTTTGGGGATACAGCAGAATGAAGTGAACACTTGGATGTCAGTAGAAACATAGAATTATCTATTTTTGTTTGTTGTCCATTTAACTGAAATATTTTGAAAGCTTTTTGTTTGTTTTATCCCCTCTTCTCCAGTTTTCATATTTTTAAAAATTTCATCTCCATTCTATCAATTATCACGATCCCTACCTCTCCTCCTCTATCTTTTCCTTTACTTTCTGAATACAGCAATGTCATCCATCACTTACTTCATGCTAGGGTCTCCAAAGTCATACGTCTCCAGGGGTCAGGTATCATACATGCAAGGACGGTGTCAGACTGGAAAGCACAGGTGTTTTACGTGTCCTTTCTTTAAAGGGAAAACCACTAGGGCCAGTATTCCACATCTGAATTTTCATGTGAAAATTGCCAATTTTTACGTGTTTGCTGTTAATTTGTTTTTAAAAATGAGTAGGCCAGCCATAGTGCATCTACAATGATGGCTGTATCAGCAGTGAACAGTTTTGGATAGGATACTCTTGGAAGAGTGAAGTGAGGGAGCTGGGGAACTGTATCTCCAGCCTGGCTTCTGAAGGGACTGTGGAGGCTCGACTTGATTTAGCCTCTCTCTCTTCATCAACTTTATACTGTGAGCCATATTTTTATGTATGTATTTATACTATTCCACCAAAATACATATTTTTAAGCCTAACAAGTGATGATAAGATGACTGATATTTAATTATAAATTGGCTATTTTGTCACTTCTGCTCTCCCAGTTAGATTTCAGGCCCTTCTAAGGAAGAAGCCTATGGGTACTTAAGACATGTTTTTAATTAACTGACATAAACATCCATTTAAACTATAAGATTAAGTATTTTCTAGTTAAATGTATGTTTTCAGTATTAGAGTTTGTCTTCCTAATGCATTTGTTTTGTGGGGCTATTTTTGGAGATATGTTTGCTTTTCTTTTAGGCAAGTTATTTAAAATGTTCTTCCTTTGGTTGGAAAAACTATTTGTAGATACTCAAATGTAAACTAGTTCTGATGTCTCTATTTCTATAATTTTCATATGATTGGGATTAGGTGGACTTGCAAAAAAAAGATGTCTGAAATTTTTTGAAAGTTTTTTTACATTTTTAGAAAAATTTCGTATTTTGATACTTTGCATAGTTTTTATTTTATATGTAATCTGTTTGGGGAGATTTATGGAGGTGTGGGAACACATAGGACCAAAGAATCTTTGAGTGGAAAGAGACCACAGAGTAAGCGAAGGCTTGGTCCCCTGGAATAGGAGAGTGCTTACTATACACAAAGCAGTCTGGGAGTACTATAGTTGTGCATTTTGAATGGTTTTTCTTTGATGTGAACTGATACCTGTCATTTCCATGCGTTGGCCCTAGTACTGAACCCAGAACAGGTCTAGTCTTTTTGGGATCCCCAAATATATGGTAATCTTTAGGGCTGTGAGTATATGTTCCCCTAGTGCCAAGGACCACATGTGGTCAAGAGCACAGGCTTTCGTGTCAAAAGGACCTATATGGAAATCCTGGCTGCACCTTGTACTGACAATGACTGTGGACAAGTTACTTAATATCCCTAACTGTGCATTTCTTTATTGGATTTCAGTGAGTAGTAAATAAAATACTTAGTGAAAATGCTTAAATTATAATCACCCAATAAATGAGGCATCTGGATAGAATATACTAAACTGAAAGAAAGGAAGAAGTCTTGCAGAATGTCTTAGTGCTGAGCCTTGATTATCTAGGATTCAAAGTGATATACCTATTGGGAACTGAAATTAATATGTTGAAGAGATATCTGCACTCCCATAGACATTGCAGCATTATTCATGATAGTTACGTTATGAAATCAACCTTCCTCTGTCCCATCAGCAAGCTTGGTGTCCAACTTGGTGTTACTTAGTACTAAGTAACACTAACCAGTGTACAATCATTATACCCTAGAAAGAATTTGTGTTCTAAATTCCAGTGTTCTTTCATAGGCTGATGAACTGGGCTTCTCTACCTAGAAAGCAACCTTTGACTTCCTTAACTCTGCCTGACACTGCTTCCCTTGAGTCAGAACTTAGCAGCAACCTGCTTCCTCTCCCTCTGATCCCCCTTCCTCTCACCTCCACCCAGGCTCTTCTGCCTCTTGGAGTTAAGGGTTCCTGCATATCTCCCCTAATAGAAGAGAGTGAGAACCAGCTAATGGCCTCACTACTAGACCCCCTCTCCCCTACTTACAACTTAAAGGTGGTTTCCAGGTAAGACTTAACTGAGAGCTATTTATTTGGTAAAAGATTTCATACCTTAGTTGTTCAACAAGTTTTGAAAATTATTAACTGAAGCAAGCACAAGTTGCCCCAAATTTACCATATCTCATTTTTTCTTCAAGGAGTTAAGCACATTTTCCTTAACTGTTTTCTCCTACGTCTATTTATTTGTGGTAGAGTTTATTTTCCTTGGGACCTCTAAAATCAGATAATGTGCTCTTGCTTTCTAACTTATTTCTAAGTAAAAAACTAGTCATATAATGATAGTTTTGGGCTATAACATATATTTTGATACAACATTGAGGAAGTTAGTATTTGTACCTACCTACCTAAGGGAATTTTAAAGAAAATTGTGTCTTTAATTTTCCTAATTTTGGAGAAAAAATTTTCTGTTTTTGTTCGTATATCAAAATTATGTGATACTGAACCTATCTTGTGTTCACTGTATTTTACATTATTAATAAATGAATAGCAGAGGAATTTCTTTTATATTTTTCTGTCTAGAATTATGCTTAGGACTAAGGCAAGCAGATTATCTTTCTTTGGTGACTTCTTGACACAGGCCACTGCTTCTAGTGCTTCTCTAAGTGTTTATGAAGAAATGTTACGAGAAATTTCTTAGATCAAAACTATCACTTTGTCCTTGCAACCTGTATATGTTGATTTTGTGAGCACAGGAATAGACTAAGCAACACTTAAACACAGCGCAAAAGACCTTGCTGTGTGCAGTGGCTCATGCTTGTTATCCCAGTACTTTGAGAGGCCAAGGCAGAAAGATCGCTTGAGGCCAGGAGTTTGAGAGCAGCCTGGTCAACATAGGGAAACCCCGTCTCTATAAAAATATTAAAAAATAAAATTAGCCTGGTGTGGTAGTATGTGCCTGTAGACCCAGCTACCCGAGAGGTTGAGGTGGGAGGATCTCTTGAGCCCAGGAGTTCAAGGCTGCAGTGAGCTATGATCATGTCTTTTTGCACTCCAGCCTGGGCAATGGATCAAGACCTTGTCTCTTAAAAAAAAAAACAAAAAACAAACAAACAAAAAAAAAACCTTGCTATTTCCCCCTCAATTCTTCATTTTGAAAAGATTCAGATTTATAGAAAAGTTGAAAGAGTAGACCAGTGAATACTTATTGTTAGCCTATTATCACATTTAATACTTTTCCTTGTTTTTATTGAAACAATAAAAATAAGTGCAGACATCTTGGGTTTCGTCAGCCTGCATCTCCTATGGATAAGGACACTTTTCTACATAACCACAATAGTATTATTGCACCTTAGAAAACTAACAATAATTTCCTAACATTGTCTAATAAACAATCCATGTTGCATGTTCAAATTTCCCCAGTTGTCCCCAAAAGACAGTTGTCCCCAAAATGTCTTTTTAGCTTTTAAAAAAGAGTCAACCCAGAATCCAACCAAGGTTCATGAATTAGTTGTGTCTCTTTTGTCCTTTTAGATCTAGAACAATTCTTCCTTTTTGGGTGTGTATGTTTTGTGTCATTGACCTTTTTGACGGATCTAGGACAGTTGTCTTGTAGAATGCTTCACAATCAGGATTTTTCTGTTTCCTTGTGTGCTTTCTATTTTTGGGTTTTTTTCTGGTGAATATTTTGAAATACACATACAGAAATGTGCTTAAGTTATAAATATGTGGGTTTGTGAAAGTTTACTTTTCAGCCTCTGGGATTTAAACTTTTGGCTACTTTGCAAACTCTTATCTCTGCACTTCTTTCTCCATTGCCTGTAGAGAATGCCTATTGCCAAGACAATTTCCTGGCACTTTCCTACAGATCAGGGTGCTAAGGCTGGGCAGCATTCAATTTAGGCAGTTGCATTGTACTTATCTCAGATCCCCCACTGGGGTTTCAGTTAAAGAAGGTATTGTTCAGTTCCCCTTCCGAAAATGTTATTATGTAATTATCCTGGCTTTAGGAGATTTGGGTTGTTTTTATACCATGTGAATGAATTGGCTATCAGGAAAGTCATTTTAAAGCTTTTGGTGATCTAATTCAATTGTTAAAACTGCTTTAATAACTAAATTGTAGAAGACACAACATAGCAGGTCCTTGAATAGTGTTTTGTTCAATGTCTTTTTGTTATAATGTTGATGAGAGAAAAAAAAAAAAATCAATTCCTGGCTGGGGCCACTGTCAGTGGAGTTCACACTTTTTCCCCATGCCAGCGTGGGTTTTCTCTGGATGCTGCAGTTTGCTCCCACATTCCAAGGATGTGCACATGAGGTTAATTGGTCCCATTCTGAGTGACTGTGGGCATAGATTATGATTGCACCCTGCCATGGGATGGTGTCCTGTCCGGGTGTGGTTCCTGCCTTGTGCCTTGAGCTGCTGGGATGGGTTCTGGCCACCCTTGATCCTGAACTGTAATAAGCAGGTTGGAAAAGGAACGCATGAATAAATGCAAATTATTGTAAAATAAAAATTTGTAAGGTCTACAATAATCTTACAAATGCATGACAATAAACGATGTGGTATGAAAGTGCTCAGTGGGTCTGCCATATTTGTGATTGGCTTTGAACTGCATGGCGGTAGGAGGTACTCCTTATATTTTTCATTTTGCAAACATTTATTCCTTGATTTAACCCCCCACCCCGATGACTGCCGTCATTTACTGATTTACCAAAAATTGGGTACATAATTATCTTATTTTGTATTAATCTTCTATAAATGTATGTATAACTCACATTTATTTCAGTGTTTAATATTAGAAGTGTTTTGGTCTTCTCTTAGAAGTTTTGTGATATTTTTATGACCAGAAATATTATTTGCTGTAGGAACTTAACTCTCACTTATATTAATTAGTCTATGTAAAATTGGTTTTATTATATGTCCTTAGACTTAAAGCAGCAGTTTCCAAGAACCCATTGATGATTTTAAGCGAGGATTTACTGTACAGGGTTTTTGGCTTGTAACCATCTAGTGCTTTTTTGGTTGCAGAGATTCAGTATCAGTCCAGAAGTAGCTCATGGTCATTTATGAAAAAGGCCAACTGTTAAAAAGTATTATGACCTAGGCCAGCTTTATCTTCACTACCCAAATTACTCTGCCCCCTACTCCACAGCTCTTTCATGTATCTCTTATTTTCAGCATACATGCCAAATGGGGATGACAAATGATGGTGTGAATTGGGGTCTTAACCTGGGGTCAGTGGGTCAGTGAATCCCATAAAATGATATGCAAAGTTTTGCATGTATTTACTCTTGTACTTTGTTCTGGAAAGAGGTTTTCATAGATTTCATTAACTTTTCAGGGGTGCCCATGAGCCCAGAAATGTTAAAAACACTGACTTAGTTACTTCTTCATAGAGTTGTCCATATTTTCTCTAACCCTTGACATAAAATCTTTTTACTTTTGGTAATCTTTTTATGTACTTGTATTGGATTAAAATATTATAAGGAATAAAATTAAATTCATTCAGAATCTTAGTCATCACCCAAAAATAATCGCTACTTACATATGGGTAACTATTACATGTATATGCACATGCACATATTTTAAGAAATCATTCTTGATGAATTGTTTCTTCTTTACTAAATATATAACAATAACATTTTTGTTTAATTGCTATAGAGTAGACTATGGTATCCATATAACTATATTTAAACAGTCTCCTATTGATGGACATAGCTCCCATATTTGTATTTTAATAGGAATCAAACCTTAGGCAACAGTAGTGGAATACTAGATAGGAACCTGGGGCTTTTGTTGATTACAGGAGCCCTCTTCCTTTGTCCTGCCTTTCCAAGCCCCACATCAAAGGTTAGACTCTGGCCTTTGGGTGAGAGAACATATTTGCTTTTCTTAAAACAAAAGGGAACTGTAGTTCCACACTCTTCTCTAGCCCCCAAGATAGTAACATGATTTGGCAAATCATTTCAAATCAATAAAGAATATAATAGGTTTTCTTTAGGATCAATCCACTTTAAAGCAGCTCCATTTAAATCTGTTCCCAATTTTCAGGGTTCAAATGGGCCTACTTTTGTATAGTTTACCTTATATTTTTAAAAAGTATTCATGAAAATTTTTGTGGGAAAAAATCCAATACTTTAATTGTTAAAACACTTGGATCATGTAGCCTGGGAGAGACTTTACCACATATAAATATGTATGATTTCCCTCAGTTTGTGTGTGTGTGTGGGGTCCATATTTTCCTATGATATAGTGCTGAAAGAAGTGTTGTTGATTGTCTTTTCCTCTTTTTCTCTCTTATCTGTTTACCAATGACACTACCAGATTAGAGGCTGCACCAGTCAACACCCATGGGTCCAGGGGTGGTAACTGTTCCCATCTGGCTATGAGTGATTAATGGTGTTTATGTCATGGCATAAATCACATTTCGTTGTTCAATCAGCTGAGACTCAGGCCATTAAAAAAATTTACTCTACAAAAATCAATAACCAGTGGGTTTTAGAAAGCAGTTCTTTAACAGTTATTCTCCAAATCTGTCTGTAAAGATAAATAATCAAATTACTATACTCACTAAAATAGTACAGGTAACAAGAAATATAATCTCACAGATAAAGGATGACCTTAAGTAAGGACAGATAGGAAGCCATTTTTAGGAAGATAGAAAGCGGCCAAAGAAACCCAATACACTCTTAAAAGTCTTTAAGAATGTCACCCTTTTATACAGAGCCAGCCAAAAACAAAATCTCAGAAAGCTCAAGATGGATTTTCAGAAAAGCATGGAAAATAAATTGGGTTGATAATAGCATGCTGTGACTGACCTAATGCCACTCACAACTCCCTATGGATTGTAGCTACAATACAGAAAATCAATTTTATTTACTTTTTGCCTCAAGTTTTCCTAATACCTTATTGTCATTAGAAAAATATACAGACTCTAAATAAATTAGTCAAGATGGTGAAATTTTATGGAAAGTTAAATGGAAGACAGCTTTTTTAGGGGGAAAGAATAGAGAGCTACATCTTACATACCTCACTTTGTGGGAATATTACGTGAACTTCTAAAAGAATGGGGTTTACACCTACTATGTGCCCACAAAAAAGAAAAATAAAATGAAATAATGGTGTTGACCATGCATAGCCACATGCCTAAACAGATTGAGATAAGGTTAGTAGTCCTGATGCAATTAGAGATTATTTCACGTGCCTTGGGTGAGTGTTTTGGGATGTGGCTCACATAGCCTGTTTGTGCTGCAGTTGCCACTGCTTTTGTGGGAAGCCCAGTGTTTTTGCTCAAATTGGAGCATGCCTCACTGATTTCTGCCTGTAACTTGCTTCTTGGGAATCCATGGCTGCAAGTTACATTTCAGGAATTCGAGTTATACCAGTTTTGCATCTTTACCATGAGTCTCAGCGAAGTAGAATTCTCAGTAGGAAAGTCAAGACTTCCTTTTGATGTGTTGTTATGTTTATAATTTTGCAGCAGAGATAGTCAACATCCTTGTTTCATTAGTAAGCCAGTGGCTCTCTAAATAATCACAAACACAACCCAACAAAGAAGGAAGGAATAACACCTTGTGCCTTTTCCCTCTATGGAAGATATAACACTTTTATGCAAGACATGACCCTGCAGATTTGCTCCAGCTAGATGAAGGGAGGACTAACCTTCAGGCCAAGTGCTTTGGTAAAAGCATCATGCTTCTCATTTCACAGTGTAATGACCAGGAGCTGAGAAGAGCTCTGTTTCCTGTCACTGAGCTGCATCATTCTCATTTACATTATTGGCAGCTGTTACTTTGCTGGAAGTTTAAATTACCTCAAGAACTCTAAACCGAGTTCAGATGTTTGTTTATTGGCACTGCCATAGGCTTCTGAAAACAGTCTTTTGTGTTCTCCCAGTCTTAAGAAAAGGCTCTTCTCAGAATCAGCCCTTCCTCCCTCCTTGCTCTTTTCTGGGAACCTGCTTCAGTCTCATGAAGAAAATTAAATAAAGAGGACAGGGGCTTAAAATCGGTCGGAACAGAGTCTCCAGTGGTGAGGTGACTTGAAGCGGAAAGGAGTTGGGACTCAACATCCTGCATTTGTGCTTTGTTTTCGAAACTTCGAGTTAGTTGCATTAATGAATTAACCAGCAGGCTAGCAATGGAAAATGTTTCTACTGTCCTGGTGGGGGAGCCAAATACTATAGATTTGTAACAGGAAGGCTGTTGATTCTGGCTTCATTGTTGGGCCAGTCATTTGTGAGCTGGTGGCCGGACCACAGGCCACACACTTCTTCCGTGCAAATCTTCATGTATTGGAACTGCCTGTGTATTGTTTTTACGATTGGAGACTTGGCCAAGAAAAGATGGTGAGCCCCGGGTTTCATTTTTTTGGTTTCTGTATATTCCCTCAGCTCTGAGGATGGTGCAGGATATGCCAGACCCAGTTTGGGGGCAGGGAGGGCGGCGGTGGTGATGGTGGGGATGTTTAAATCGATGAGCATATGTGAGTATTTTGCTGTTAATGCTTTTTCTGTGTCATTCTCTGTAGAGTTCCGGGAACGCGTCCTATCGCTGCTCTATGTCTTCCTCTGCGGATTTTTCCGATGAGGATGATTTCAGCCAGAAATCTGGCTCCGCATCCCCAGCTCCGGGAGACACCTTACCCTGGAATTTGCCTAAACATGAGAGGTCGAAAAGAAAGATTCAAGGGGGCTCAGTGCTGGACCCTGCCGAGAGGGCAGTGCTTCGGATAGCAGGTAAGAGCATCTGGGGAAGGGGATGGAGTGGGGGAAGAGAGTTGCGGAAATTCGCCCATCTGCTTCCTGGGGGGCCATAGCGGGAGCTGATGCACTGGGCAGGAATCTGTGCTCAAGGTGGGGGAGGATGATGACCATGTTTACTTTATGCCTTGTTTTACTGATAGAGCCATTTGCCCAGCCTGCTGGTGACTAAGCTGTTTGGCCCTGCCTTCTGGTTGGATGAATCGATTCCTTTGAAATGCAAGGAAATATTGCACTAAACTTTCCTATTTACTGCATTAGTTACCGTAACATTCTGAAAGTATTAGCTGCAGTGATTGCTAGTATATTTGCGGGAAGCTGGAAGTGAGCAGCCTTTATTTTCATTTTTGCCCAGGGGCAGTGAGCTACGCAGATTTAACTCAAGAAGATTCACGGTTTTCGGTACCCAGGATTGCAAAGCATATTCCAGCAACTTGGATGTTGTTTTTCTTTAAATGTAGCATCTCTGTCTGCATCATCGTATCCATAGCAGCTTTCTGTCCTTAGTGCTTTTGAGGGTTTGGCCATCACGCCTTCCTGATTAATTAATACATGAGATGTGCCAGTGTTTCTGTTCTGTGTTACCCGGTGTTGCCTTGCATTGGCCCTAAAAGCTGAACCAGAAGTGATGGCTTGTTTTACCCAGCTGAAAGCTGAGAACACTGTGGAAATCAACCTTCGAACCCCCGTGTGGTTTGTGTGTATGTGTCCTGTGCATGAGAGGTGCTTCCAGGGGTGGTTGTTCCTTTCTTCCCTCTCTCTCTCTCTCTCTCTCTCTCTCTCTCTCTCTATATATATATATATATATATATATTTTTTTTTTTTTTTCCATCTTGGAAATGGTAACAGGGAAGGATGGAGTGTGTCCTTGGGGACTTTCTTGCAAAGGCAGAAGGCCAGGTGTTCTTTAGGTTTGTTTCTGCATCCAGTGGTTCGGGCTTCCTTTCCTTCCCTCTCTACCACTCTTAACTCTGGAGGTCCCTTTCCACAGTTTTTTTTTTTTTGCCTCCTATACTATATTGCAAAGTTGGTACTTTCTTTTCCTCCAAGGGGGCTGGCGGGGACCAGCCCAGATTCCAGCCATCAAGGCAGCTGAGAACCCCCTTTTTGTCCTCCCAATGGGATTTTCTGATTACGGGAAAAACAAACAGTGCCTAGCCAGCCATTCTTTAGTCAGGGTTTCTGGGGCAACAGCCTTGAGCTGCTTCTGGTTTCCGCTGTGAGATGCTGGCTGGTCTCACCCAGGCCTTTGAAGAACAAGGGGTCGAGTGAGAAAGGAGAGGCGGAGGGAGGATGGAAGCTGTAAGAGTGAGCAGGGGTAGCCTTGGAGAGTCAAGGCAGACCAGAAAATGTTTAGTCACTGAGGCCTGCCTCCTTGCCCTGTTGAGAACTTTTCCGCAGGTCTGAGGCTCCAGCAAGACGAATGCCTATACAGATGACACTGCCCATACCAGATGTTTGACTCAGCAGAAAGGGAAGATAGATGAAAGAAGGGTGTGAATGAGAAGTTACTGGGGGCTGATGGCCCACTTAGGGCATCAAAATGGGATGCCTGTTCTATGTATTTTTTGGAAGGCAGAAGGTGCTTCTGGGCTGAGAGTTTTGGTAGTAGTGGCAGAGATGGATATTTTGCTTTCAGTAATGAAGGAGGGAGTTATGACAGAAGGACAGGGCAGGTATTTGTTAGGGGCAATGAGATTATATAAATTGGGAAAAACTCTACTGGGCAGGAAGTTATGAGAAATGTAACCATCAGTGTACACTGCAGGTGGGGAAGACATTGAAGAACTTGATGTTCTAATGGGATGCAGTGTACATGAAGGTGCTGATGCTGTTAGTAGACTGTGGAGTCATTGATGCAGGGGCCATCGCTTGTTAATTGTAAAATGTTTACTGAGTTTGTAGGGATAGCTGTGAAGTTGGTGGCAGTTGATGCACTGGGGACCTCAAAATTCCATTCTTTAAAATTTACAGGCCAGGCGTGGTGGCTCATGCCTGTAATCCCAGCACTTTGGGAGGCCGAGGTGGGCGGATCATGAGGTCAAGAGATCGAGACCATCCTGGCCAATATGGTGAAACCCCGTCTCTACTAAAAATACAAAAATTAGGTGGGCATGGTGGTGTGCGTCTATAGTCCCAGCTACCCGGGAGGCTGAGGCAGGAGAATTGCTTATACCCAGGAGGCAGAGGTTGCAGTGAGCTGAGATCCTGCCACTAAACTCCAGCCTGGTGATAGAGTGAGACTCTGTCTCAAAAAAAAAAAAAAAAACCAAAAAAACCCAAAAAACCAATTACATGAATTCTTCAAAACCAGAAAAAGATAAAATGAAACAACAAACAGTAGTGAAGCATATTATTTTATTTTATTTTGAGACAGATTTTCTCTCTCTCTGTCACCCAGGGTGGAGTACAGTGGTGCTGTCTCCAACCTCTGTCTAATGGGTTCAAGTGTTTCTCCTGCCTCAGCCTCCAAAGTAGCTGGGACCACAGGCATGCGCCACCATGCCCAGCTAATTTTTTTTTTTTTTCATTTTTAGTAGAGATGGGGTTTCACCACGTTGGCCAGGCTGGTCTTGAACTCCTGACCTCAAGTGATCCACCCACCTCAGCCTCCCAAAGTGCTAGGATTATAGGCGTGAGCCACCACACCTGGCCTATGATTGTATTTTAAATAAATATTGGTAAATTAGCTTTTTGCTAGACAAATCATAAACAATAATCATACATGGAGGATAGACTTGGGGGACCAGTCCACAAATACCTGTTTAACCTATAATGTGGCTAAATTATGAAATTCAGCTATATTATGTGTTAAACTGGCCACTGATCACCCAGGGTGAGGATGAGGGGTACATGTTATCTAATGGAATTTGGTGCTATGGATAATATGAAAACATACAATTGGAATTTCAACTTCTAATTTTATTACATATTTTCATACTCTTCCTGAAACTTACCCCCTCCCTGAAATTCACCCTTTTTAGGAAATGAGGTGAAGTTCAGAAATGGTGTGAGGATGTCTGTAGTGGTCATTACTTAGTAATAAAAGAGCTGAGAGTTTAGTATTTTTATTTGTTTTTAAGGTCCTAAAAATAGAATTGATTGTGAAAATGTCTATCGAGTCAAAAAGACTATGTGGTCTATGGGATACCTTAATTCACCCACATTTAGCAACTACTTATTGAGCCCCTGCAATGAAATGAAGATTAGCACACAGTTCTGCCTTTAAAAAGTAATAGTTTCAAGAGAGATTAGTGAATGGATACAAACTTACAGTGAATGGATACAAACTTAAGTGAGTTAGGACTCACTTACAGAAATGAGTCCTAATATTCCATAGCAGAGGAGGATATCTATCGTTAGCAATAATATATTATATATTTCAAAACAGCTAGAAGGAAGGACTTGAAATATTACCAATACATAGAAATGATAAATGCTTCAGGTGATGGATACCTCAAATACTCTGACTTTATCGTTACACATTGTATGCATGTAAAAAGTACTTGCAGTATGGTACCCTCATTAATATATAAAATATGTATCAATAAAATAAAAAAGAATAAGCTGGAAAAGAAAGGTCATAGTCTAATATGATAAATGGATGTGTTGTTAAACCGTTACAACGCGGTAATTATTAGTTGTTACAGGGATTAGTTGTGATGGCTCTAAGCACATAAAATTAAAAGAACCCAGAGGAGAGTATAATTAACTTGGGGGGAGAAGGGAGGCGTGGGAGGTTCCTGAAAGGTTTCTGAGAGGAAGTGCCACTTGAACTGAGATTTAAAGAGCTTGATGGAATTAGGGTGAAAGGGAAGCCCACCTTAGAGGGATGGAACTACAGGAACAAAGGTAGGGAGATGGTTTAAATGAGAACTGCAAGTAATGTGTGTTGCTAAGTGTGGGATTTGGAAGGGAAAGACAGAAACTGTAAAGATGTTTGTGTGCAATCCTGAGGCAACTGGACTATTTATGTAGTAAGTGCTAGGGAACCGCTGAAAGATTTTTAAGCAATGGAGTGGCATAATCAGGTTTACGGTTTGGAAAGTCATATTAGTGATGGTGTCACATGACGAACACTTCTTATTATTTGTTTATTTAAAAATTTATTTATGAGTTGAGGGTTTGCTCTGTTGCTCAGGGTGGAGTGTACTGGCGTGATCACAGCTCACTGCCACCTCTAACTCCTGGACTCAAGGGATCTCCCACTTCAGCCTCCCGAGTATCTAGGACTACAGGTGTGTACCACCATGCTTGGCTTATTAAAAATTTTTTTTTATAGAGATGGGTTCTCATTGTGTTGCCCAGGCTGGACAAGTGATCACTCCTGGGCTCAAGTGATCCTTCCTGCCTGGGCCTCCCAAAGTGCTGGGATTATAGGAGTGAGCCACAGGGCCTGGCCAACTTCACTTTATTTTGTTTGTTTGTTTTTTAGACAGGGTCTTCCTCTGTTTCTCAAGCTGGACTGCAGTGATGTGATCTCAGTTCACTGCAACCTCTACCTCCTGGGCTCAAGCGATCCTCCCATCATAGCCTCCTAGGTAGCTGGGACTAAAGGCTTGTGCCACCATGCCTGGCTAATTTTTGTATTTTTGTAGAGACAAGGTTCTACCATGTTGCCCAGGCTGGTCTTGAACTCCTGGGCTCAAGCGATCTGCCCACCTTGGCCTCCCAAAATTCTACTATTACAGGCGTGAGCCACTGTGCCTGGCCCAACTTCACATTTTTAGTGCTTTTGTATCTATTGTGGTTTCATCATATTAATATCTGAGACTATAGTATGTTTACTTCTTATCTCCTCGGGTCAATGTGAGAATAAAACAATGAAATATAAGGAAATGGGCTTTTAAACACCCATTGTATAAATGCTTTTTACATATGAGCAATACAGATCTGCTGTTCTTAGCTACAGGATATTGTAAGTTGGGTTTTTTAGTCATAAACTACCTATAAAGTTACATGCTTTGTCAGTGATAATGCTATTTTAAGAAAAGGATTTTTGTCCTATCCAAATACTTTGAAGATGGAATTGAAGGATCAAAGGAGAATCAGACTTTGAACTCAGGCAAACTTGGGTTTTAATTCCTCCTCTGTCCATGACAGTTGTGTTTACTTGGACAATTTACCAAACTTATCTTAGCCTCAGTTTCTTTATCAAAGGGGTCATGGTTGTGGTGATTAAATATAATAGTGAATGCAAACAATTCTAACTCCTTGGCACATCAAATGCTCTATAAATGATAGCTTACCCATGGCCAGATGTTCTTCTAAGCACTTAATATGGTATCCTATTTAGACTCCCAAGAACCCCATGAAGTAGGTACTACGATTTTCTCCATTTTCAGTTCAGAATCTGCTGAGAAAGGAAGAGAAACTTTGCTAAGGTCGTAGTGTCAAGAAGTAGTAGAGCTAGGACCTGAATTCAGGCAGTCTTTACTCCAAAGTCCAAGCTATTTACTGCTATGCTTTTGCCTCCTCTCTATGGAATACACTATTATTATTAGCATATTAACCCAATGTTACCCTTCCAAGAATGCATGGGGCAAAAGCTATTTTTAAAAACAATCCCAAATGCTGCTTCTGCTCATTTTGACTGGTTCCTTAAATAGATGATTAAAATTACTAAGTGTGTGCTGACTATATGCATAAAACTGGATGCTGCTGAGTGTCAGTCTCAGATAAAGGCTCACATATGCCTTCAGTGACCTTACTGATTGTGAAGGAGACATTTTTGAGAGACCTATGTCTATGCATGTGTGGTCTGTAAATGAATGACTCTCAGGGATCTAATGCTAACCCTTTTATTTCAAGAAGGTGTCCCATATGATACGTGGTTGTTACTTCATGAACAAATGTGCACATAAATGCATATCAAGCTGTAATAAAACTCTAGTAACCTTAAAGACTTACTGGGATAAGGGTTCAGACTCAGATTATAAACCAGTGGTCAGGATAGAAAAAAGAGATATGGTCTTGCTTTGTTTGGAGTAACAAAATTAGGCCAATTGCTGAGGAGGAGTGCTCCAGTTCTATCTCAAGTCAGTTTTCTTTTTTTCCACGAGTACACAATTTTTTTTTCCAACTCATCCCTGTCTAAGCATTAATGGAAAATGGTCAATAGTTCACAACACCCAACGCTAACAAAGAAATAAAAAATCATGGAGGGCAAAAGGTCAGTATATATGAAAGGAGGAAATAGGGAAGGAAGATTTAGACAAGAGGTGAAGTTGACATAGGTCAGAGCGTCAACAATCAGCTGATTTATCTAATAATAGTAGTAGCAGTGAGGTATCATCCTGTCACTGTACTCCAGCCTGGATGACAGAGTGAGACTCCACCTCCTAAATAAAGTAGTAGAAGCAGCAGCTAATCCTTATATAACACCAGGCATTATTCTAAACTTCATTTACTATACAGCTTTATGAGTTAGGCACTATTATCGCTGTTTTACTGATGAAGAAAGCTCAGAGAGGATAAGTAACTTACCTATGTGACACAGTAAGGAGTGAAGATTCTATCTACAGCAGCCTGACCTCACTCTTTTTTTTTTTTTTTTTTTGGAGATGGAGTCTTGCTTTGTCGCCCAGGCTGGAATACAGTGGCATGATCTTGGCTCACTGCAACCTCCGTCTCCTGGGTTCAAGCAGTTCTCTGCCTCAACCTCCCAAGTAGCTGGGATTACAGGTCCCTGCCACCACGCCCGGCTAATTTTTGTATTTTTAGTAGAGACGGGGTTTCACTATATCTGCCAGGCTGGTCTTGAACTCCAGACCTCGTGATCCACCCTCCTCGGCCTCCGAAAGTGCTGGGATTACAGGCGTGAGACACCACGCCCGGCCAATCATTACTCTTAAACACATCTATTTACATGTCTGGGTATCAGTTGGTTCCTCCAATGGACCCTTAAACTCACTCACTTTAGTATATGATACACATATATCTAATTTAAGGGAACTGTATCCATTTTACTCAGTTTAATGGACACTAGTACTATGTAGAATGAATAATAAGAGAGCAAGAGGGAGGTGACAAATATGGGACTGTTGTGAACCTATAGGCCCGCCGCGGAGCCCAGCAGCAGATGCGCCTGCGGGCTCTGGGGGGCAGAAGGGAGGGACCGCGCGGGCTGGTCCTCGGCAGCCTTGGGGCGGCCGGGCGCTCAGGCGCAGGCGCGGCCCGGCTGTCAGGCGCTGATGCGTGGGGCCACCTGCAGAGGCCTCCTCACCCCGTCCCCGGGATGTCCCCTAGACGTGGACCCCCGTGCTCTCCTTGCCCTGTGCTGTCACAGAGTGACCTGAATCCTACCATGCCAAAAAAATGGGTGGAAGAAAGTATTTCCAACCCTCCTCCCGATCATCCCTTACCGAGGGAGAGCCGCTGGCCCCTCAGCAGGGGCTTGCGCACGGCGGTGGAGCGATCTGCGGCTTTGTTTCTCAGGCACCTGTTGTGGATCCCAAATAGAAACGTCGCCCTTGGGGATTCGGGACCGGGCAGCCAGTGTCCGGGGGTGGGCGTGCTTGGCTGCACGGTCCACCCGGGTGGGCGGGCCTGGGGAGGGGGCCCGGGGCTCTGTGGCTCTGCCTGGGAGGGAGGGGCTGAGTGGCGCCGGGGACTGAGCTGAGCCAGCCGGGGCGCTGACCGCCTCGCTCGCCCCCTCCCTTCCGCCCTCCGCCCTCCACCCTCCTCCCTCCCTCTGTCCCCGGCGCGGGCGAGTGTCTGCAGCGCGGCGGCCAGGAAATGCCGCAGATGCGCCGCGCAGCATCCCCGGCGGAGGCAGCGCGCTGGTCCTCCCGCACCACCGCCGCGGCCTCGGCCCCAGCCCGGCACGGAGCAGGCGCCCCGTGCAGGGCCAGCAGAGCGGTCAGCGCGGCCGCAGAGGGTCTGGGCGCCCGCCGGCCCCAGCCGGCCCTCGCCGCACTCCCGGCTCCTCAGCTTGGCGTGGCGCTGCACGTCGCCGCCCCTGGGCTCGCCGAGATTTGCCGCTGCTGAAACCCGAGAGGGACTCAGGCTCCTGGAGCGGGGCGGCCCACCCTCGGTCAGCCAGGAGGCCTGGGCGTTTCCTCTGCTGGCCCCGGCGCCTGGCGCCCGTCGCCCGCCACCTACTGCGCCCCCGCTCTGCGTCTTCGGCTTCCGCGCTCTTCCCCAGCCTGCTGCTCCTTCCTCTTTTCCAGTTCCCAAGGCTGTGTCTTGCTGACTACGTTACTGTCCGGGGGTTACGAGGGGGAGAGGGGAATTGGCCAGTCATCGCTTAGATAAACTTCGGAATGGCGGGTTACCTCTCCCCTGCTGCTTACCTGTACGTGGAGGAGCAGGAGTACCTCCAGGCCTACGAGGATGTCCTGGAGAGATACAAAGGTATGTGGTCCCTGCCCTGGGGCCGCGGAGCTTGGCACGGATCAGAGAGGCAACCGCTACCTTTCCTTAATCAGAGCCACCACTCCTTGGGCACGAGTAAACAGGTGTCTGGACCAGTTCTGGGAATGGACGAGGTCTTTTTGCATGGGATTTAGTACCCCCAGCGCAGGGAGGATGGTGGGGTGGGTGACAGTCTGGAGACGCCCTTAGATGAGCGGTAGAGATGGGGGAAGGGGTTTTGGTTTCCAAGAAGCACATTGCGTTTTCTCTTCCTTGTAAAAGCTCTTAAGCACTACGCATAATCATAATTCTTCCTGGGAGGGTGGATACTGATTATTCTCTATGGGATTACTAAGGCATTGCTGCTGCTGCTTGGCTAGGGTATTGGTTAGCCCTGTAAAAAAGGTTCGGCATCACTAGGTCATTTTCCTTAAAATGATCTTACTTATTTGAAAAAGTTTGTGACTATATACTTACTCTGATGTATTGTAAAAATTATTTTATAGCGTGATTGATAAAAGACTTTAGTTAGTGAGTTTGTTGTAAATTTAAATGTAAAGAATATATTTTGAGATTTTGTTTCTGCCCATCCTTTATGTTCAGGAAATTCTATGCCAACCTGATATTTATGTTTTCGTATAATGTTTACTTTGACTTCATAGCTAAATATAATGACGAAATACAAATTGCAGCTGTCCGTTTTTTAAGTCTTTTTGTCTCTGGAAATGTGTTTTTAAGTGTGTATATACCATCTTTTTATTGTGGCTCCCAAAACACTCCGAACTCAAGAGCAGCTCAGAGAGGTTTAACGTGTTTATAGTGAATAGTGGCCCATGTCATAGGTAGGATTCAAATGGTTTTATTTCTTTTGAATATTTGCTTTGGGTTTGGTAACTCAATGTCTGCAAATGCAGTGGTATTGTATGGTTAACAGTACATGTAGTTTTCTATTAGTAGAAAGTAGAAATAAAAAAAAAAATTGAACTAAACAATAAAATTCCAAATCCCCAGAAAGCTCAAATCCACTCACAATTATTTTCTGTCTTTGTAGAGTATGTTTTATAACTGAAATTCTTGCAATCCATGTAGAATTTTGTAAACAATACAATGAGAATTCCTTTGTGCCAAGACTCTTATTGTGTATAATACTGCCACTGAGCAAGTGCAAATGATATTTTAGGCTAAAGCACATTTGTGACATTTGTGTGTGTGTGGATAATATACTCATGTTTACCTCCATCACTCCATTTTAAAGTAAGGTTTGTAATTAGTTGTTCCCAGAGCTTTATAAAAGAGGAATATTGCAATTTAGACCAACAAACCTTACCGAAGAAATACATCTGTGCCCTATACAGTCAGAAACAAAAAAATCTGAAAGTTCTAAAGTACATACATTTTATACTTTTGAAAAAAATTACAGCTGAATGAATTTTTGTCACATGAAGTTATACCTAAGTGACACGTGGGTGATTTCAGGTGACTGAAAACAAGTGCTTATTTGACTTTGTCTTAAAGAAGCAGGCATTGTTTAAAAGCTTGTCTTTGCCTTTGGAAATAAAAGGAAATTAAAGATCTGAAGGCCAGTGTACAACAATCAGTATTGCCCTTAAACATATACATTTTCAAACATGTTGTTTAGACGTCACTGAAAAAGTGATGGGAGTTTTCCTCATTTTACTTACGGTTTTTAAAATGCTTAGTTCATCAATTTGTACTTGGCTTTATAGTTGTGCTATGTTTATTTAGTCATGGAAAGGAAAGTAAGAGTATTGGGCAGTGTATTCCATGAAAAGCTGAAAACCTGGAAAACTCATTGTTTCCCGATGTGTTTTGAAGCCAGTTATGATTTCCCATCAGCATCCAGTATGATGACTTCACTACAGTGCTTATTATCCTGATGACTTGCTGTGGGGACTGATCTAATCAGAAAAGAATTGTAGGCTTTGAATAGGGAGTGTCAATTCACTAAACGTTCAGAATACAGTTGCTCACTTTCTGAAATCATGCATTGTTCAAAACATTTTATGTTCTCATTTAAACTTAAAGAGAAGTTATTTTGATTTTTATTTCTGACAGAGTTCCTTGGTTACAGAAGGAGTTTGCATTCATCTAGAATATTATCAGGTTGCCAAGTTATCCTATGCCTCAGCTGTTGAGTAGTGTAAGTGGTGGAGTCAGCTGGAACCAATTCAAAATCTGCCTGTTGTCAGAAATGTAGAATTGTAATAATCCATAATGTTAGGAAATATAAGCATTAGATTTGGAAGTCGAGAGCTTTGTTAGGCTTAGTCTTCAGACAGCCTTGAGAGGACTTCAAATCATAATCTCTGTAGAAAAACAAGAATAGTGTAGAGTGAACGCTAATTATTTATGTGTAGTCAGTCTATTCTCATATCTTGCTTTGATCCATTACTTCTGAGCAAAAATAGGCAACTGTTTGCTGAATTAGAATAACACAGAAAGAGCTATTTGCTACAAAGAAGGGTGCAGTGTTCTGATTCATATTTGAGTCCCGTTACTTGTAAAATGTATTCATGAAATATTCAGGGCCATTTGATTAAAAAAACCATATTTCTTCAGCTGATACCAAACTCTGGCTGAATAAAGGCATTTATTTTTGAGTAAAACATAATTCTTTATTATTGTTTATGCTAGAAATTTTCTGACGGCTACTTTCTTTTATATCTGTAGTAAATTATCCAGTGTATATACGGTGTAATACAAAACATTCTTAGTAGCTTAGCTTAAAAGAAACAGTGGTATCTTGTTTTTCTTCTTAAGTGTAAGGAGACTAACCCATATGCTGTTGTTATAAATGATTAATTAGCTCTCATATTATGAAATTCTGCTTTTTGAGTGTATCATTGGAATATTTTGTTTTCTCAACACATTGTTACTTTGTAGTATGATGTTCAGTGAGAATATGAGATAATTAAGGTGAATTCAATACATTTTATTCTATACTTTATAGATGTAATTTTAAAATGTTACATTATTTTGGTTCACCAAAATGGTTATTTTTCTATTGATCTGGAAGTAAATCCGTTGTTCCTAGACAATCATAATGAAAGTGTTGCATTTATCATTCTCTATGAAAGCTGAATGGTCGTTTTGCTTACTTATCTATAATATCACTAACCCCACTCCACCCCACCACCCCTGCAAACTGCTGTTTAGGCAATAGGCAAAGTTTTCTCTTTTTTACAAATAGCTTGTATAATTGCTTTAGTTTCTTCTCTCATTAGGGCTATAAAATCTGCTTATGTGCATGGTGACAAAAGGAACTAAGACTACCATAATTTTCATTTTCATTTCGGGTTTATTGCCTTTATTGATAGGTGATTAGTAAACATTCTGTCATTTTACTCTGTAAATTGGCTCGGACACTCCCTTGAAAATTGGAGTATACAGATTTCAAGGAATTTCTCTGCAGCGTGTAATGATCTAGCTCAGTGGTTTTCATTTGGCTTCTAGGATTCTGTAAAAACTTGATTTTGAATTTTTTCTTCTCATGCTCTATTCATAGGTAAATAGTTACATAATAAGTGAACTTTAACTGTGCTGCATCATAATAATGTTATATTGTAGCTAGTCATAATAGTATAAGTCTGGGATTTTTGTTTTCTTTTAAAAGTGAAACAGGCTGAATTTGCTGAGTGTTAGTTAAGATTATATTTGACTGTTTGTAACAGAAAACAAGTGATAGTGCTTAGCCAAGTAGATGTTTTCTTTTTCTCAGGTACTGAGAGGTCCTAAATAGGCAAAACTGGGTTGTAGGGTAACCCCATTTGCCAGAAGGGACTCAGACTCCTCTATTTCTGTGTAGCTATTTATAGTGTATCTTGTGGTGGTTTTGTGATCACAAGATGGCTGCTCCTCTTCCAGCCCTTATGTCTCCATTCCAGGGGACAGCTGCTCCAGGGGCCATCTCTATCTACAGGTAGACTAGAAAATGTAGATTTTAAAACTGGCTTCATTTAGTGCCCTGAACAAAATTGAAGTTTTGTTTGTAAGGAATAAGGAAAGAATGGCAACTGGTTTTGCAACAAGCAGTGTCTGGCATATGGAAGGCAGAGTGTCTGTGCTAAAATTGGAAACTTAAGATTTGGATACATATTAACAATCATCACACAATCTATTTGACTTCACTAAAGTTTGAGGAAGATCTGAGAGCTCCATGAGGTTTCTGAGTATTTTCAAAATGACACAATTGAATGTTTTATGTTACAACATGGGTTTGAAAAATCATTCTCACCGAATAATTAGGATTAAATTGTGTTTATTGCCTCACACAATAAGGAGTGTGTATCAGTTCAGAAATGTGGGAAATTATTAGGTATTGTTAGTGAATTTAATTTTAAACTTCTACTGATTCTCTTTTCAGTTTCTTTTGTTCTGACTTAGAGAGTTATCTCAACATTTATTTAGCCCAGATACTTTAAAAAGAAGGCTTATACTTTTTAAAACTTGTAGGTTTTTTTTTTTTTTTTTTTTTTTTTTTTTTGAGCAATTTGGAGAGCCTTATTTTCTGGCTCAATAAATGTTTTAGGTAATCAGTGTAAGGACAGGTGGTGAGAACAATTTATTGTCTTACTGCTATCTTGTCGTCTGACAAAGAAGTGCTTGTATTTCTGCCTTTGGGTCATATGTGCCTCAGGATCCTGGTTCTGACCAAAGCATCTTCATGCAATTGGAGATTACGAAAATATCTGAAGCTATAGAGGTGACAGCAAGATGGAATATCTAGGCTGTCATATTCATTTCTGTTTTAGTTCCACAACTGAGTATAAAAGTGTACAAGAATGTACCCAAATCATGTGACCTGGTGGACTAATTGGGAAGAGAAGATGATTTGTAGCTTAGAATATTTGTTATTTCATATTAACTAAACACAGATACTTCTGTTTCATGGAAGTCTTCTCTCTGTAATGGCTTTGAAGAAAATACAGGAAAGACTTCCGTGTCCATTTCTTAGTTCTTAATATTTTAGGGATTACATTCTACCTACTTCCAAGGAGGAATTTCAGGTAATTATTTACTGAAGTATGCATTGTTTCTGTAAGTGATCAAATGAGACCCCTTCTTATTCATTTTTTTTTTTTTTTTTTTGCTTGTCCTTTAATGCAATTTTGTTTGCTTTTGTTTTCTGCCTGCTTCATCTCTTCCAAAAGAAGAGCAAATAATTCTGCTGAGGTTGAGTGTTGGGGAAAGCTTTGTATTTGGGGTCAAATGGGATTTCACCCTGTGAGAAGGTGAAAAGTACCAGGGAGGAAAACTCCAAGAGGAGAAACTAGCATGACTGTTCCATTTCATTGACATAATTGCCAAAATCATTTTGGTTGTTGGCTGAAGTGCACCGTAGGTTTCAGAGAAAGGATTGGATAGAATTTGTAGGAAGATGGAAATGGATGAATGGTGGAGGGTTATGCTGTACCAGACTGAAAACAGTCTTGAGTGGCATACCCAAGACTGAGTTTGGGCTTTATTCTTTAGGCAATGAGGGTGACCCTTTATGATCCCCAGCAGGAAGTTAGATATTAGAAAGGGCACTCTCGCAGCAGTGTGGAGGATTGAGTGGAAGGGAACACTCAGGCAGGGAGACAGGTTAGGTGGGTACAGTAAAATTGCAGTGATTGGAATGGAAGGCTAATTCAAGAGAAATTTCAGAAATTGTCAGGATGGCTGATTAGTTGGTTCTGCAAGTGGGGACAGGAGGTGGGTGCAGCAACTTTTATTGTTGAAGTTATGTCCAAAAAAGCTTGAGGTGTTTCCTTTTTAAGTTTTTAAAAAATTTGTAGTATTTATTAGAAAAGGTGTTTTAAAAACATTTTTATTATTAATCACAATTAGACCTTTCTTGGTAGTTAAATGGAACGAAAGCTATTTTGCTTGACCTTGGAAATACAGCAAGTAGTGTGCCCTAGAAAACTGGAATGCTCTATTTAATGTAGAGCTCTTTAAGTAATACCTTATCAGTCTGTTTGTTGTGAATCCTCTGAGCATGATTAGTAGCATCTTAGAGCAGTGGATCTGTTTTCCATAAGCAAATAAAATAATTGAATTCATATCCTTTTAAAAGGTAAATATATATGATGAAAAAACTTTCAATATATGTCAATAATTTTTAATATTTGTTTTTGTTTCAAAAATCTTAATTTACTCATTGTTTATTTTCTATATAAACTTCAGCAAATGTGTAGAGTTAGTTTGGTGTATAAAAAGTTCAGTGGTTTTAACTTCATTTAAGTTCTCAGTTACCTACAATTTGAGCGTTGTCTTAAATTTTTAATTTAAAATTGCAAAACAATAACTACCATTTATATGTCTGCCTACTCATATGCCTGGCATGATGCTGGGTATTGCATGTGAAATACATGTATGTTATGTATATGTATATAAGTTTAAAGAATCACATAGCTATAGTGGTAGAAATGGCATTTGAACATCAAACGTATATTTGGCCTAAACTATATATTTTGAGTGTCATATTGACTGGGAGATATTGCAGAAATGGTTATGAAAATATATTTATTAAGATTCTGATTTTGATTAATACTACAGCTTTCTGAGATATGTTAAATAAATGCATGAAATTAAAGTTAATAGATTATAAATTTATAGATACTACTTTTATTCAAATATTAGATTTTCGAAGTCAAACTGTTGTGTCTTAGTTGTATTATAAATTCTAATGACTAGTTATAAAAAGAAAATAAAATTTTAATATGAGCATTTCCAGTGTGTATTTGGGTCGAGAAGATTTTGAAAAGAACTGTTTTTGTAAATGTCACCAATGAATATGGCTGCTTTGATACATGCCTGAAATGTTTCCTGGAAATAATTGTCAAAGAGAGTTGACAAAGTCTTGATTTTACTCTAGTGGGTGAAAATATTTCCCGGTGAACCCTGGTATTAAAGATATTATAAAACATACTATTGTTCTAATGGCCCTATATTCAGTGTTATGGTTCTCCATGCTGGCCATGCCAGTGTAATGATGTGTTTTCTTGATTTTTGGTGTGAAACAATACTACTTGTCTAGTGAGGTAGACACTGGGGTAATAAAGGTGGGATAAAATAGAGCATATGGAATATTCTGAGCAGTAGAGATTATGTGGTAGTCAATGAATTAAGTAGACCTAAGAACTCAAGTACTGTGGCTCTTCCTACACCAGTAGTCTTTAAAAAAATGCATACATTATTTTTTAGAGCAGTTTTAGGTTTACAGCAAAATTGAGCAGAAACTACATAGTTCCCATATACTCCCTCTTCTTCCCCCATAGTTTCTCCTATTTACGTCCGGTACTGGTGTGGTACATTTGTTGTAATTGATGAACCAGTATTGATAAATTGGTTCATCAACTATGTAGTTGATTATAAGATTAATATTTTACATTGTGGTTTCCTTTGTACAGTTCTATAGGTTTTGACAAATGCATCATGTGTCTATTATTATAATATCATGCAGAAGAGTTTTACTGCTCCCAAATCCTCTGTTTGACCTATTTGTGCCTCTTCAGCTCCAGAACCCCTGACAACCACTGATCTGTTTTCTCTATATTTTATGTTTTTACAAAATGTCATATAGTTGGAATCCTACAGTATATAGACTTTTCTCACTAGCTTCTTTCAGTTAGCAATATGCATTTAAGTTTCCTCCATGTCTTTTCATGGCTTGATAGCTCATCTGTTTTTATTGCTAAGTTCATTGTCTGGAAGTACCAAAGTTTGCTTATCCATTCACCTACCGAAGGACATCTTGGTTGCTCCTAAGGGATGACAGTTATGAATACAACTGCTCTAAACAGTTGAGTGCAGATTTTTGTGTGGACATGTTTTCAAGTCATCTGTGTAAAGGAGTATGATTGCTAGATCGTATGGTACATTTAGCTTTGTAAGAAACTTGTCTAACTTGTCTTCCAAAGTGGATGTACTGTTTTTCATTTCCACCAGCAGTGAGTGAGAGTTCCTGTTGCTTCAGATTCTGTCAGCATTTGGTAATGTCACTGTTTTGTATTTCAGCCTTTCAAATAGGTGCGTAGTGATATTTCATTGTTGTTTTAATTTACAATTCCCTAAATGACATATGATGGCGCATATCTTTTTTTTTTTGGAGATGTAGTCTCGCTCTGTCACTCAGGCTGGAGTGCAGAGGCGTGATCTCAGCTCACTGCAACCTCCACCTCCCGGGTTCAAGCGATTCCCCTGCCTCAGCCTCCTAAGTAGCTGGGATTACAGGCATCCATCACCACACCTGGCTAATTTTTGTATTTTTAGTAGAGATGGGGTTTCATCATATTGGTTAGGCTGGTTTCAAACTTCTGACCTCATGATCTGCCCGCCTCGGCCTCCCAAAGTGCTGGGATTACAGGCATGAGCCACCGCACCTGGCTGGTATCTTTTTATATGCTTGTCATCTGTGTATTTCCTTTCCTGAGATGTCTGTTCAGATCTTTTGCCCACTTTTTAAGCATTTTTTATTTTGAGACAGGGTCTCACTCTGTCACCCAGACTGGATGCAATGATAAAATCATAACTCACTGTAACCATGAACTTCTGTCTCAGCAGATCCTCCTGCCTTAGCCTCCCAAGTATCTGGTACTACGTGTGACACCATGTTGGGCTAATATTTTTATGTTATATAGAGACAGGGTCTTGCTATGTTGTCCAGGCTGGTCTTGAATTCCTGGGTTCTAGTGTTTCTCCTGCCTTGGCTTTCTAAAGTGCTGGGATTTACAGGTGTGAGCCATCACGTCTGGCCCTTTTGCCCACTTAAATTTTTTTTTAAATTGTTGTATATTTTGGATACCAGTCCTTTATCAGATATGTTTTGCAAATGATCAGTAACCTTTTTATACCATTACTTCCTTTTGACACCTTTGAGCCACTGCACATTATAGGTGTTATTTAAATAAATAAGGACCTGATTATTTCCTTTTATATGTTCATAGCATTCTTAAGTACTATTTTGTTTTAGCTAAGTATGTATTTATTATATCTGCTTCATAGAGTTATATGTGGTGACTCTGAGTTCAGCAATCTGACAGTTTGCTTTGGTGTTTCTAATATGCTGTTGCAGCTGCAATTCAGGTATCCAGTTGGTTGGCAGCTATGATGCTTTATAACACTTGAGTCTAAAATTAGTCAAACGGTTCTATTTTAAGGGTAGACTGAAATTAGTAGTCCATGTCATATAAAACATGTGAAAGTTAAAAACTCTTAGGATATTGAATTACTTCTTTTAAAATGTAATCAGAAGTAGAGTTGGATAGAAAGTTAGTTTATGTTCATTTTTAAGAAAGTTTTGTTATGATAACTTGATTATGACCTGGATTAGTGCTCTATGTATACAGTATCCACAAACACAAGGCTTCACACTGTTGCCTCTTAGAGTCAAGACAGTGCTTTCATGTAAATTATTACGTGTGATTTTAAAAATATGAGTTGAGTTACAGCAAGATTATTTGATTTTTTTCTGTTAGCATATTTTAGAAGAGTCACAGTTCCTAAATGTTTAGAATTCTGGAACACCATTGACTGCCTTTGCTAGAAAAAAGAGAGTGATTAAAGGAGTACTTGGTTGTCCATCTTGTGATCTTGTGATAACCTTATTTGTGTAACGGAAACTAGATAATATTGAAAATAAGGCCGGGCATGGTGGCTCATGCCTGTAATCTTAGCACTTTGGGAGGCCGAGGTGGGTGGATCTCCTGAGGTCAGGAGTTCAAGACTGGCCTGACCAACATGTGAAATCCCGTCTTTACTAAAAATACAAAAATTAGCTGAGTGTGGTGGCGGACGCCTGTAATCCCAGCTACTCAGGAGGCTGAGGCAGGAGAATCACTTGAACCTGGGAGGCGGAGGTTGCAGTGAGCTGAGATCATGCCATTGCATTCCAGCCTGGGCGATAAGAGCAAAACTCTGTCTCAAGAAAAAAAAAAAGGGATATTAAAAATAACTTGGTAGATAAAAAGCAGAGTGATTCAAATTAAAAGTTTGCTTTTGGCCTGGCCCGGTGGCTCAAGCCTGTAATCCCAGCACTTTGGGAAGCTGAGGTGGGCAGATCATGAGGTCAGGAGATCCAGACTATCCTGGCTAACATGGTGAAACCCTGTTTCTACTAAAAATACAAAAAAATTAGCCGGGCGTGGTGGCGGGCCCCTGTAGTCCCAGCTACTCAGGAGGCTGAGACAGGAGAATGGCGTGAACCCAGGAGGTGGAGCTTGCAGTGAGCTGAGATCGCGCCACTGCACTCCAGCCTGGGCGACAGAGCGAGACTCCGCCTCAAAAAAAAAAAAAAAGGGTTTGATTTTGCATATAATATGAATTTTATACCTCTTGAAGCAATAGTGTATGCTATAGAGGCTTTTTTTTTTTTTTTTTTTTTTTTGCAGTGCTATTTGAATATGTCTGCATTAGTCTGTTTTCATGCTGCTGATAAAGACATACCTGAGACTGGGCAATTTACAAAATAAAGAGGTTTAACTGGACTTACAGTTCCTACAGTTCCACATGGCTGGGGAAGCCTCACAATCATGGTGGAAGGCAAAGAGGGGCAAGTTACGTCTTACATGGGTGGCAGCAGACAAAGAGAGAGAACTTGTGCAGGGGAACTCCTCTTTTTAAAACTATCAAATCTTGTGAGACTTACTCATTATCACAAGAACAGCATGGAAAGGACTTGCCCCCATGATTCGATTACCTCCCACTGGGTCTGTCCCACAACATGTGGAAATTCAAGATGGGATTTGGCCAAAATATGTCAGTGTCCTTTAAATAATCTCAGAAGCTCTAGCAATTTAACTACTATATATAATATGTAGTCTTTGTACTTTTTCTTTGAACCTTTTTGGTAGATCTAAAGCAGGATTGAAGGATTCTAAATTACAGAAAGCAAGATGCAAGGATGCCTTAGTTTTCTTGTGGAAAAAGAGATGTACTTATATATCCCTTTCCATTTAGAAAACCATATAGAAATTTAAATTTGTGCTTCAGTGGAAGTAAAATACTATAAATGGAATGAAATACTTTTATAATTAGCATTTTTTGAAAGCATTCAAGCAGCATTGTTCCCAACCTTTCTCATAGTTCTAGTCAGAAATTAATTGATCATATACTTCAAGTGAACATACTACCATCTAGTATATTCTCTGTTCCCTCATCCCCATCATATTTTGTACTCAGTTTTTCCCTGGAAAAACTGGGAAGAGTTGAAGGGTTTAGAACCGGGAGAAGCAGATCTTCATCAGTTTGGAACATGTGGTTTAATTCCAAATACTTACTGATCCTATACATTAAAATATGCTGAGGACAAACCTGAGAGAAATGAGAAATGGGGAAAGGATTCCCTATTTAATAAATGGTGCTGGGAAAATTGGCTAGCCATAAGTAGAAAGCTGAAACTGGATCCTTTCCTTACTCCTTATACGAAAATTAATTCAAGATGGATTAGAGACTTAAATGTTAGACCTAATACCATAAAAATCCTAGAAGAAAACCTAGGTAGTACCATTCAGGACATAGGCATGGGCAAAGACTTCATGTCTAAAACACCAAAAGCAACGGCAGCAAAAGCCAAAATTGACAAATGGGATCTCATTAAACTAAAGAGTTTCTGCACAGCAAAAGAAACTACCATCAGAGTGAACAGGCAACCTACAGAATGGGAGAAAATTTTTGCAATCTACTCATCTGACAAAGGGCTAATATCCAGAACCTACAAAGAACTCAAACACATTTACAAGAAATAAACAAACAACCCCATCAAAAAGTGGGCAAAGGATATGAACAGACATTTCTCAAAAGAAGACAGCCAACAGACACATGAAAAAATGCTCATCATCACTGGCCATCAGAGAAATGCAAATCAAAACCACAATGAGATACCATCTCACACCAGTTAGAATGGCGATCATTAAAAAGTCAGGAAACAACAGGTGCTGGAGAGGATGTGGAGAAATAGGAACACTTTTACACTGTTGGTGGGATTGTAAACTAGTTCAACCATTATGGAAAACAGTATGGCGATTCCTCAAAGATCTAGAACTAGATGTACCATATGACCCAGCCATCCCATTACTGGGTATATACCCAAAGGATTCTAAATCATGCTGCTATAAAGACACATGCACACGTATGTTTATTGCGGCACTATTCACAGTAGCAAAGACTTGGAATCAACCCAAATGTCCATCAGTGACAGACTGGATTAAGAAAATGTGGCACATATACACCATGGAATACTATGCAGCCATCAAAAAGGATGAGTTTGTGTCCTTTGTAGGGATGTGGATGCAGCTGGAAACCATCATTCTTAGCAAACTATCGCAAGAACAGAAAACCAAACACCGCATGTTCTCACTCATAGGTGGGAACTGAACAATGAGATCACTTGGACTCGGGAAGGGGAACATCACACACCGGGGCCTATCATGGGGAGGGGGGAGGGGGGAGGGATTGCATTGGGAGTTATACCTGATGTAAATGACGAGTTGATGGGTGCTGACGAGTTGATGGGTGCAGCACAGCAACATGGCACAAGTATACATATGTAACAAACCTGCACGTTATGCACATGTACCCTAGAACTTAAAGTATAATAATAATAATAAATTTAAAAAAAAAACCAAAAACAAACAAAACAAAACAAAAAAAGACAGAATTAAAAATGTCAATGAAAAAAAAAATATGCTAAGGAATCAGGGCCTACAGAAGGAAGAGGAACACAGGTTTGTAGCCTCTCAAAGAGCACAGTTTGGTGACAAAAGTGGGCCAGCTACACTCATTATATGTGAGTGCTGCAAAAGAGGAGTGATCCGAGCATCCAAGGGTTTCACAAGCAGGGCTGGCATCTGAAGGAAGGCAGAATTTCCGTGGGAGCTGGGGAAGGGGAGAGGCTTTGTGTTATGTGTGGGTGGATAGTGTGGACAGAGGTTTTTCTTGGCCTTACCATGTCATTTGGACAATCTGAGCTTGCATTTCACCTTTTGCATTGTAGGAAGAGTATTATCGCAAAATTTAACTACTACTTTAATATAAACAAAATAGATTTTGCTTATAGGTAACTGGTTGAGTTGAAGATTTTATCCTCCATTTTTAAGAACTCTGTTTTATCATACATATGTTATGAAACCTGAGGGTTCAGTAATGAGAAATAAGTTTTAGCCATGGCTCAGCAAATGTAAAGATTGGATGTGACACTCTTAATATGGTGTAGGAAACTCTCAATTAGAGATGATCATAATAATTTTAGCACTTTTTTTTTTAACATATATGATACAATTTGATTCTTGTAACAATTCTCTGAGACAGGTAACATAAGTACCAGTGCCTTTATCTTATAGGCAAGGAAATCAGGCTTCCATGATTGCATTGACTAGGTGGTGGACTGGGGCTCGAATTCTGGTCTTCTGATAGCCAGTCTAGAGAACACTGTACTGTAGGTAATTGTGGCTCATCCTTATATGCAGTGAAAGTTATCATTAATAATGTGGACTCTACGTAATATATGTGGTGAGAGGTATATAGTCTCCATTTAAGTAAACTGCAGTTGAATACTGCTGTTGTTCTGGAATTACAGTCCATATTTAGGAAGAAGTATGGCTTACCTTTTGTTTAATGTGGTCTTGGGCTACCAAGTCCATAAACTTTGGTGAAAAGTTCTATTGCTGACTGTAGAGGATTTAGTTACTTGAGGGAAAAACTCCATTATTATCTCTTGCTTTCGTTGTTAATTGAAGCGGCTCTTAAAATTAGAGGGTTGTACATTTAGACAGAAAAACTATCCTGTAGACTAAAGATGTAATTTCTGTAGTACACAGTGACAAAGGAGGAACCGTGTAAGTACTTGGGGGAAACATGGAAAGAAAACTTATGATATATACTTGCTAACGTTTTTGGAAAATAAAGAAGTGGACAAAAGTAGGCAAAATGAGTAAAAGTCTGTAGTTCAATTATCTATATACATTAATTTTATGACATATGTCCTTTTCATTTCTTTTTTCTTGGTAATATACAACATTTAAAAATTGGGACTACTGCGTGTACAATTCTATATCCTGCAGATTCACTTAATATATCACAGCATTTTTTAATGCCATGAAATATCATTTCAAACCATTTTAATGACAATGCGTGCATTCTCCTATGTGTGGTTAAACAGTCTGATGAAACATTTAAGCAGTTTTGTATCCTGATAGTTTTTGGTTAATATTATTACATTGGTATTTTTCCATGTAATTACAAGCTTCAGAAACACAGTGTTTCAAGATAAAAAAGAAATCATATGGATGATATAAGCCAATTAGCAATTAAATATTTATAAGATAGTGCCTAATTCATGTTCAAGTAGATTCTTGAGTTGTATATCCAATTAAGAAATTCTAATCACTCTGGATTTTAGAAATTCAACAATAAAGGAAGCAACTACTAGTACTCAGGAGATCTGATTTTCATTCCTGACTCATGCTAAGTAGCTAGTTTTGGATGGCTTATACATGAAAATGAATGATTGCCAAGGTTCTTTATCATCCAGTTATACCAGCCTTAATTAATTACTTCATTATTTATTTTATTTCTTGAGTGTTTCTTATGTGCCAACAACTATGTTAGGTTCTTGGGGTGCTAGAGATAAAAAATTAGTGGTCTTTTATTTTTTTTATTGAGTTATGAATATATCACTTCATTCTGATATGATCTGGTTACTCTTGACATCATTTTTTGACATACTTTCCGTTGTTTATGGTGTACACCTCATCTTTTATTTTGGAAATGATCACCACATTCATGGTTTTAATTTTTTGTAGAAACTGTTATTGATGCCATTTGAAAACACTTTTAAAATTCCTTCCAGCCTTTTGATATAGTTTGCAATCGTTTATTGCATTTGTATTTCATTACTTGGACTAGGCTTCAAGACTGTATTATTTATTAATGGTATTCAATCAAGGAGCACTTTGGGGCGTTAGATTTATCTGTAACATTGAAGTCAAACTTTGCAAGAAACTCACACTTTTAAAAGTGTTTTTACTCTCATTACATGTATTCATATTATGTAAACTTGGAGTGTGTGCAAATGGCCTCTTTTGGGAAGTTTTAAAGTTGTTACCTATTTTTATCTCTATATGTTGTTCTTGCATGTCTAGGTCAGTGTTTCTTTTGTGTTTGGCTGGCTAAGTGATCACCATATACATGCAGTTTTCAGGAAAGGCCTAAATGTTGTCCCCTCCAAGGCTCCTTTTTCCATCTCCAGTTAATGGAAGATTTTTTTCATAGTACTTTTAATTCCACATTAGCAGTGAACTTGAACAAGCTATTTCTGGTTGGCCATTTCTTCAAGATTTTTAAACCAGTGTTCTGAGTCTTGGGGGAACGACAGCTTCAAGACTAGGGTTTGTGGTCTTCAGCTTTGAAGTGACTTCATTCTGGGGGATTAGTGAAGCTTTCTAGATTTGTTTTTCCCTTCTCTTATTCTACCTTTCCCCTCCTCTCCATTAACAGAACTATAGGATACTATAGGGTACAGAATTCTAGAACTACTCTTGGGTAATTCTGTTTCTAACCCTGATTCTGCTCTTCCACCTGCCCAGCCTTTGAGAATTACAGTTGCCTGTAGGGAAAAGATGTAAACGTTGAGTATGTTGATTTTTTCACTTATTTCATTTTATCCTTAAGAAAACTAAAGTCCAGAAAAGGAGGGTCAGTAAAGGAAAAAGCAAGCTCTAAACTGAGGTCTCCTGATTATTAATTCTTCACATTGTTCAGTCTCCTTTGTTTCTCACTGGTGTATAGAAGGGCTGCTTTCACTGGCTATGTCCAAGTCAATGAAAAGTAAGGGCAAGAATCTAGAAGAAATGAGTGGAAAAAGTGAAGCAATAGCAAAGACAGAAGTATCAGTGTTATTCTTTACATGCAATAAGTGGAATGCTGAGGTTTCAGTGTTACCATTGATGTTTCTGTGTTTTAGGGCCTTGCATTATGTTGGTGATGCTACATTGCATGCAGCAGGCTGTCTGTGTTCTGGGGCTTTAAGAAATAGATTCAGACTAATATAAGTTGGCATTATAACATGGAACTAAAATATTTCCCACCTTGAAGAGTTCGTTGAAAATTTGGCTGCAGCTCTTGGATTAGTGTATTGCTGTCTGGCTGTTTCCTAGTTAACTATAAGATCCAGGCTCCAGGCAGGCAGATCTAGGCCACTGACCACCCCAGCCATCACCCCTCCCCATGGCCTGCATTTTGAGAGTATGCTGGATCTGGATCCTTCCCATCTGCTCTGGATCAGGAGTGAATAAAGGAGAATGTGATGCTACGTGCATCAGTTCTAACACAGCTAGAGAGTAGGAGCATCAGTGGAAGGCATGAAAGGTTTGATTTGCCCTCACTTCATGTGGGCATATGGTAGGTCTCTGTGTATGTGTATTGGTGGTGGGGGTGTGGTACAAAGAAGGAAAGGTACAGTGAAAAAGGGAAAGGGAACGTATCTCATGCTCTTTCTGAGAGTTTGGGAGACAGAAGCTTTTAAATGAATGGTAGCCCAACTCCATTTCTTATCATTTGGGTCTCCACACATACATTTTACACTCCCTGCAACTCTTCCTCCCCTGCTCAGTTCTCTTTCTTCTGGCTGTCCTCAGTTCCCTCTATGCTAACAGCAGGTAAATGCATGCTTGGGAAGGATGTGATTTGGAAAGCATGATTCTAATATAAACATGCCTACAGTTTGTTTATATTTATTAAATATGCTTTTTATAGCTCCAACGTTCTATATTCAATTTTTATTCTAGATTGACTACAAAATGTCAATAAATGTTTTACATTGATAATATTTTTTTTGAGACAGAGTCTTGCTTTGTTGCCCAGGCTGGAGAGCAGTGGCATGATCTCAGGTCACTGCAACCTCCGCCTTCTGGGTTCAGGTGATTCTCAGCTTCCTGAGTAGCTGGGATTACAGGCACACACCACCATGCCTGGCTAATTTTTGTATTTTTGGTAGAGATGGGATTTCACCATATTGGTCAGGCTGGTCTCGAACTCCTGACCTCGTGATCTCCCCGC